>NC_057801.1:271747295-272074719 GCF_018294505.1 Triticum aestivum
GATGGACCGAATAAGATTATTGGCTCATTCCGGATTGACCATGATTGGGGTCATGGCCACATGCATCATGCGGGGGGTGCAGCCACTCCAATATAGGGGCCACCCCATGTGGGATTTCAACGGGGAGGATGATGCCACCCGCCACGGCCGTAAGGGGCCGGGATCAGTCGCTGATCTGGTGAAGATCTTGTCCGGCCTGTACAAAGGGGAAAAGGAGGATTTTCTCCGTGTTAGTCCATTGAACGGATTTTCTATGAACAATCCTCGAAGCTGGGTAAGCGGACATTTCTTTTTGCTCATCCGATCCCCATTCCCACGGTTAAGTATCTCACTTTGTGATTTCGGCGCAGGAACTGCGCCGGGCTGTAGAGGATATACACAGCCCGCCTCCACAACCCGAGGATCCGGAACGGTCCCTCGATCCGGCCTCCGAAGAGGATCCGGATATAAAGGTGGAGTTGATCGACGGGGTGTTCCACCAACTTAGCATCGACAATGCTTTGGTTGCCATTACGGCCGATTACCCCGGAATATTTCCAGCTTCCCAGGTAACTGTGACTGAAGCCCTGATACCATGACCCATCCATGCTTATTTCTGATCACCGCATACCGATGGTGTTCCGCAGGAGGTACCTTTGAGGCGGGAAGCCGAGCCCGCGGCGGCTGGCCAACAAGGGGCAGCTCGGCCCAGCAGGCGGAAAAGAAGTGCGGTGCGGATCGAGACGTCGCCGCAATGGTATGGCGTGCCTCCGTGTCTCAAGGAAAGATTCCTGGAAGGCATGCTAACGCTCGTGATTTTTCAGGAGAATGAGCGCTTGCCGGACTGTGTCCGGAGAGGTTGCCAATCGAGCCTCCGCCAGCCAGGCTCCAACGCCAGGTCCGGAAGGGGAGACGAACACAAGGCGCGCGTCGGATGCTCCTCCAACGGAGGATGCCGACAGATTGTCCGCCACCAGATCTGAGGTGGAGAGCGCCATGAATCACAGGCGCCGCCGGACAATTCTTCGTGACGCATGTTTCTCCCAGAGGCCTTGAATGCCTTTAGTTTGGGAGATGCGCACCTCCGTGCCGCTCAAGATGGTCTAGCCAGAGCCACGGAGCAGTATGTGAAAGACATACGGGTGAGGAATTTTGACGGTTATATATGCCAGTAGCCCCCGAGACTTAAAATAGTTAGAACAACTGATTTAAGGATCATTTGTTATGCAGGATCTTACAGAAAAGAATACCCACCTATCCCAGGAGCTTCAAGAGTGCAAGGCCCAACTTGAGGCCGCACTAGCCGCCGCAGGGGGAGCCATAGAGACCCCCTCTAGTAATATATATTCCGAAAGATAAGTAGTTTATGAAGTGCGGCGTGTGTGTCAGTCTGACAATAATATTGCAGATGGCGCTGGACTAGATCCGGACAGGCAACAACTCCTACGCCAACTAAAGGCTGGCGAGAGCATGCTAACAAGGGTGAGTCAAGAGAAGAACAAACTTCAAGACGCCAATACCCAGCTGGGCGAGGAACTAAAGGATGTTCGTATTTAGCTGTCTGCTTCCGTAAAGGAGAATCGGCGACTTCGATGCGGCATTTTTAGTAAGTGCTTGAGCGATTTCTCAAAAAAAAATCGGCGAGGAAGTCGATTAACAGAGCTATGTCTGTAGGTCTGCTGACAGGTCGTCCTGCGGAGGAAATGCCCGATTCAACGGGGGACCTTCTTCCCGAGCTGTTGCAACTGCATGAACGAGTTCGGCAGGCAATGCAGGGCGTCGTCCAGGCTATGTGGCCATCCCTCTCCGTGCCCGAAGGCCTTGGGGAGCTTGCAAAGAAGCTTGAGGGAGTGCGGCAGCGCTTCCGGTTGTGGAAGATATCGGCCCGTCGTCAAGGTGCCAGGGAGGCCTGGGCCATGGTGAAGACTTGGTACACGAAGGCGGACCCGAATCACATGGCCGAGGTCGGCCCTATGGGTCCAGACGGAAAGGAGATCCCTGTCAGTTTAGTATATGGCCAGGTAGAACTGGCTGCAAAGTATTCTCAACAGGACTGTAAATTAGACCGCCTGTTGGATGGTATTGAAGAAGAATATACCGAGTCGGATTGACTCTGTAATTTAAAATGACATGAAAATGCCTTCTAGCCGGATTGTAGATCGTTTGTCGTTGCGGACCTTTTCGCTTCGACCTCTGGACCCTATAGTCCGGAGTGTGTCCGAATACCCTCTCGATTATGTAAGAACCGGGGCATGCATGGAGACAAGGCGTAGGGGTCATAATTGCTTTAGCAGACAAGTGCCCAACTAGTTATGTTATATTACATGGTTAGTAAGAAACATCTTCCAGGGAGAATAGTTCCGTTAGGGGTTCCTTTCCCTGGGAGGCATGCCCTAAAGTGCATGTCCGAACTGCTAAAAAGAGCAGAAAAGCATCTGGGGCAGATAAAAAACAAGAAAAATCATCTTTTAGTTCACCGACCGAATATTCCCTTAAGAACGCTAGCTTTCGGCTTCACCCAGTCTGAGGTACACATCCGGCTGACCTGGCAGTAACAATCGCAGAGGTGCTCCCTTTACCACCTAGCCGAACGAACGGGAACGTAGGGGTAAGCACAGGAGCCAGGCAACCCAGCTTGGCCAAAACTTAAGTCATATCGATGCATATAATGGTGTATAAAAGGTTCATGCGGAAGTGTCACACATGTTTTGGGCATGAGGCCCGTTTATATAAACTTCTGATAAAGAAGCCCCCAGGTATGATGAGCGCGGGTGGCGCGTCAAGTATGTGCGAACAATGCGCAAGCAAGCCCCTAAGGGCTTGGGAGAAGGGAAAAAAGGATGAAGAGGGAGGGAAATGCCAGACAGCTAATGTGAAAAAATAATAAAAGGGGACAGAGGAAGGAGACGAACACGGAGTCCGGCGCTAGGCGTAGAATCTTCGTAGGCGTGCTGCGTTCCATGGGTTCGGCTCGAGTCGGTTGTCCGATGCGTTTCGCAGACGGTATGCTCCACCAGTCAGTACTTGGTCGATTATGAAGGGACCCTCCCATTTGGGCTTTAGTTTGTCCTTTTTCTTGTCCGGCAGGCGTAGAACTAGTTCGCCAACGTTATAAGTTTTGGCCCGTACTTCTCTGCTTTGATATCGTCGAGCCTGCTGTTGATAGAATGCGGAACGGGCTTTTGCCACGTCGCGCTCCTCCTCCAATATGTCCAAGCTGTCCTGCCGATCGAGCTCGGCTTCTCTTTCTTCGTACATGCGCACGCGAGGTGAGTCATGAATTATGTCGCAGGGCAGGACTGCCTCTGCGCCGTATACCATAAAAATGGTGTGAATCCGGTAGTGCGATTCGGCGTGGTCCGCAGCCCCCAGAGTACGGAGTCGAGCTCCTCTACCCAGTGCGTGTTAGATTCCTTGAGGGATCGCACTAGTCTGGGTTTGATGCCGCTCATGATGAGACCGTTGGCTCGCTCGACTTGACCGTTAGTTTGTGGGTGATAGACTGAAGCGTAGTCGAGCTTGATGCCCATGTTTTTGCACCAGAGTTTAACTTCGTCGGCCGTGAAGTTTGTGCCGTTGTCAGTTATGATGCTGTGGGGGACGCCGTAACGGTGTACAACCCCGGATATGAAGTCTATCACCGGTCCGGATTCGGCCGTCTTTACAGGCTTGGCCTCTATCCATTTGGTGAATTTGTCCACCATGACCAGTAGATATTTTTTCTTGTGGGTTCCTCCTTTAAGGGGTCCAATCATGTCAAGCCCCCAGATCGCAAAAGGCCAGGTGATGGGTATGGTTTGTAGGGCGGTAGGCGGCATGTGGCTTTGATTAGCGAATAATTGGCAACCGATGCATCGCTGCACTAAGTCCTGAGCGTCTGTCCGGGCCGTCGGCCAATAAAATCCGGTACGGAAGGCCTTGCTTACAAGGGCCCGGGCTGCGGCGTGGTGCCCGCCTAGTCCGGCAAGAATTTCAGCTAGAAGATTTCGCCCTTCTTCTTCGGAGATACACCTTTGAAGGACTCCGGTTGTGCTCTTCTTATAAAGCTCTCCCTCGTGGACTTTGTAGGCTTTAGATCGCCGCACTATGCAGCGGGCCTCGTTTTGGTCCTCGAGAAGTTCCTGCCTAGTTAGGTAGGCTAGGAATGGTTCTGTCCACTGGGCAATGACTGCCATTATTGTGTGGGTTAACGATGTTGCTTCATTGGCAGAGCCACCAAGTGTGTCAGAATGTTCGGTGAGGGGTAGTGTGGCTGTGTCCGAGCTGTTGTTTCCGAACACTCCCTCCCATGTTATGGATGGCTTGAAAAGCCTTTCTGGGAAGATGTCGGGAGGGACGGCATCGCGCTTTGCGCCGATGCGTGCCAGCACGTCTGCTGCCTGGTTGTTCTCCCGAGCTATATGATGAAATTCGAGCCCCTCAAACTGGGCTGACATCTTTAAGACGGCGTTGCGATAAGCTGCCATTTTCAGATCTTTGGCGTCAAAGTCTCCATTTATTTGGGATACCGCGAGGTTTGAATCCCCACGGACCTCTAGGCGCTGAATGCCCATGGAGACTGCCATCCGGAGACCATGTAGAAGGGCTTTGTATTCGGCTGCGTTGTTGGAGTCTGTGTACATTATCTGGATACGTATTGGACTGTATCTCCTATAGGGGACGTCAGCACGACGCCAGCCCCCAGGACAGCCAACATTTTCGAGCCGTCGAAGTGCATGATCCAGTTGGAATATGCGCCGTACTCTTTAGGGAGCTCGGCTTCGGTCCATTCAGCGATGAAGTCAGCCAAAACCTGCGATTTGATAGCTCGCCGTGGCTTGTAAGTTATATCGAACGGGAGGAGCTCAATGGCCCATTTGGCAATCCGGCCCGTTGCGTCGCGGTTGTTTATAATATCATTAAGAGGTACTTCGGATGCCACTGTTATTGAACACTCTTGGAAATAGTGTCACAGCTTCCGGGATGCCATGAACACCGCGCATGCTATCTTTTGATAATGCGGGTACCGTGACTTGCATGGGGTTAGGACAGTGGACACGTAGTAAAGTGGTTTTTGGAGAGGAAACTTGTGTCCGTCCGTTTCTCGTTCGACGACGAGCACCGCGCTTACAACTTGATGGGTTGCCGTGATGTATAATATCATTGGTTCGCCCGTATTGGGCGTGGCCAGGACCGGATTTGTTGCCAGTATGGCTTTGATTTCTTCGAGTCCGACCGTGGCGGCATCCGTCCACTCGAAGTGTTCGGTGCGCCGCAGGAGGCGATAAAGGGGTAATGCCTTTTCTCCTAAGCGGGAGATAAAGCGGCTTAGAGCCGCCACGCATCCGGTCAATTTTTGTATTTGCTTGAGGTCTTTTGGGATATCCAATTGCGACAGAGCTCGGATCTTGGCTGGGTTTGCCTCAATTCCTCTACCGGATACAATGAAGCCCAAGAGCTTTCTGGCTGGCACGCCGAAAATGCATTTTTCTGGGTTGAGCTTAATGTCATATGCTCGGAGATTGTCGAACGTGAGCCTCAAGTCGTCTACTAGAGTTTCGACATGTTTGGATTTGATGACCACGTCATCTACGTATGCTTCAACTGTTTTGCCGATCTGGTTGGCCAGACATGTCTGAATCATGCGCTGATATGTTGCGCCGGCGTTTTTGAACCTGAAGGGCATCGTGTTGAAGCAGAATTGGCCGTATGGGGTGATGAATGCCGTTGCGGCTTGGTCTGACTCTGGCATCTTGATTTGGTGGTAGCCAGAGTATGCATCGAGGAAACACAATGAATCGTGTCCTGCAGTGGCGTCGATGATTTGATCAATTCGGGGGAGGGGGAAGGGATCCTTTGGGCAGGCTTTATTTAGGTCTTTGAAATCAACACATAGGTGTCAGGATTTGTCCTTCTTTGGTACCATCACCAGGTTTGCTAGCCAGTCCAGATATTTTATATCTCTGATGAATCCGGCTTCCAGTAATTTTGCTAGCTCCTCTCCCATGGCTTGTCTCTTGGGTTCGGAGAAACGCCGAAGAGTCTGCTTAATGGGCTTGAACCCTTTTAGGATGTTCAGGCTGTGCTCGGCCAGCCTGCGTGGGATTCCTGGCATGTCTGAAGGGTGCCAGGCAAAAATGTCCCAATTTTCTCGTAGGAATTCTCTGAGTGCAGCGTCTACATCAGGTTTTAGTTGTGCCCCGATGGAGGCCGTTTTTGTGGCGTCCGTTGGATGGACTTGGAACTTGACTATTTCGTCTGCTGGCTTGAAGGAGGTGGACTTGGATCTTTTGTCGAGTATCACGTCGTCCCTGTCCACCGTGGAGCGCAACACAGTTAGTTCCTCAGCCGCCAGGGCTTCGGATAATGCCTCAAGGGCCAGTGCGGCTGTCTTGTTTTCGGCGCGGAGCGCTATGTCCGGATCACTAGCAAGAGTGATGATTCCGTTGGGTCCGGGCATTTTGAGCTTCATGTACCCGTAATGGGGTATAGCTTGAAAAATTGTGAATGCTTCTCGCCCTAACAGAGCGTGGTATCCGCTGCTGAACGGGGCCACTTGAAATGTGACCTCCTCGGATCTGTAATTATCCGGCGTGCCGAACACCACGTCCAGTGTGATTTTCCCTGAACAGCATGCTTCCCGACTGGGGATTATTCCTCTAAAGGTTGTGTTGCTTCGCTCAATGCGACTCCAGTCTATTTCCATTTTTCGCAGTGTTTCCTCATAGATGAGGTTCAATCCGCTGCCACCGTCCATGAGTACCTTTGTAAGCCGGAAGCCGTCCACTATCGGACTGAGGACCAATGCAGCTGGTGCTCGGGCTGACCGGAATTTAGGTTCGTCACTGGCATTGAAAGTAATAGCCGTGTCACTCCATGGATTTATTGTTGCTACCTGGTAGACTTCGGCAAGGCTGCGGAGCGTTCGCTTCCTTGCATTGTTCGATGCGAAGGTCTCGAAGACTGTTGACACCGTATTGGCGTTTCTGGGGTGGTGCTCTGTGGATTCTGGAGTTAGAAGCTCCTCGCCGCTCCTGGCCACCTGCCGGAGTATCCAACATGCTCTAAGGCTGTGAGTTGGTGCGACTTCCCCTGAACTATGAATTTTACAGGGTCCATTGAGCCATCCCTCCAGTACGGTCCCATACCCTATAGAGGGTTTTTGTTTTTTGCTGTTTTGCTTAGGTGCCTGGCGATAATGCGCCCTTTTGTTTCGGACTGGGATTGTATTCACGGCAGGATTGTCCCAGAATTTCGTTTCGGTTTTCCGAATGCTTTCTGTCGCACAGTACTTTTGTACTATGGGTGTCAAGTCGGCGAAGCGTGTAATTTCGCGAGGACTTATGGCGTTGAGGATTCCGATGTCCGTACAGTTGTTACAGAAGAATGTAATTGCATCCTTCTCATGGCAGTCCTTTATCCTGTTAATAACCAGGAGGAATCTGGCCCAGTAGTGGTGTATTGTTTCCCCGGGCTCTTGCCGTATTTGGGATAAATCCCTTATAGTTGGGTGGGCGGGTGGATTTAAATCCGAAACCTCGCCCGATCTAAGACTCAGGGGCCAAGAAATTTCCGAGTCCGGAAGCTTATTTTCTTGGACGTTGTTCCATGAATCGAGCCTGCTGCCTGACTTCAGCTTCAGGGCTTGGGCGACATCCTCCCCTCCGTGGATATCCGGCTTGGAGGGGTCAGGAATCCGGACACATCTGGTCCTTAGGATGGGCGAAGATTCGCCGCGTTGTTCTTCCACCACTTCAACGTGGTGGGTGACCTGGGGAGAGTCAATCTCTCTCCGATCGGGTTTAAGCCCCATCTGGCCGTAATATGTAGCGACTCCCAGGGTGGCGATGCGATCCAAGAGCTCGTTTAGAGAAGAGAGCTCCATCAGATCTAACTGCTCGGCGAGTTCCGAGCTGATCTGGAGGTTGCTTTCGATGACCCGAGAGGTCATCGCCGGTGCGGCGGCCGAACATGCGGTCATTAAAAACCTGCCTAGTTGGATAGTTTGGCCGACAGCCAAAGCTTCTTTAGCAACAACACCATATTTAAAGACGGGGTGCGGCATCCTTCCTGTTGGTGACGACACAGAGGAACTCTCAATGAAAGCACCAATGTCGGTGTCAAAACCGGCAGATCTCGGGTAGGGGGTCCTGAACTGTGCGTCTAGGCGGATGGTAACAGGAGACGAGGGACACGATGTTTTTACCCAAGTTCGGGCCCTCTCGGTGGAGGTAAAACCCTACTCCTGCTTGATTAATATTGATGATATGGGTAGTACAAGAGTTGATCTACCACGAGATCAGAGAGGCTAAACCCTAGAAGCTAGCCTATGGTATGATTGTTGTTCGTCCTACGGACTAAAACTCTCCGGTTTATATAGACACCGGAGAGGGCTAGGGTTACACAGAGTCGGTTACAATGGGAGGAGATCTTCATATCGTATCGCCAAGCTTGCCTTCCACGCCAAGGAAAGTCCCTATCCAGACACGGGACGAAGTCTTCAATCTTGTATCTTCATAGTCCGGGAGTCCGGCCAAAGGTCATAGTCCGGCGATCCGGACACCCCCTAATCCAGGACTCCCTCAGTCTACACACTTAAGGTTCGATGACGCTAGGGTTATAGGGAATAGATGTACGTGGTTACCAAATGTTGTTTGGTGTCCCGGATGAGATCCCGGACGTCACGAGGAGTTCCGGAATGGTCCGGAGGTAAAGATTTATATATGGGAAGTCCTGCTTTGGTCACTGGAAAAGTTTCGGGTGCTATCGCACTACAATAAGACCCGTCCTATAGCAACGCATTTTTTCGTATCTAAAAGCCCATATATGCGTTGTTAGTGTATTTACCAATGCTTTGGGATGCGTAGCCTTATCCAGTGTTGCTAGTGCATAGTGCAACGCTTATACTGCCGTTGGTAAAGAGTCCGTTGCAAGAGTACAACACATAAAACAGACTTGTGCAACACTTCTATACGTTGGTGCTTAATGTATAGGAATCAAAATCCATTGCTTGGCAACGAAGAATTTGCAACGCTTAAGTGTTGGTACATATGATGTGAATAATATTATTGTTTTTATATATAATGCAAGCATCTAAATTAATGCTCCATGAAGAGAAATCAAGAGAATATTACTCACTAGACGAATAAATCATATATTTGATAAAATTGTTGGATTACAATAGTGGATATTATAGGAGGAACACCATCTAATGTGATGTATAATCTAAATATTTTCTTGGTAGCAAACTTAGACTGAAAGCATCCATCACATCCCTACAACTTATCTAAAACTTAACCGAGGAACATCATCCAACATGAACATCATCCCTACAACTTAACTAAAACTGAAAGCATCCATCATCATCGTCGTCGTCATCATCATCATCATCATCATCATCATCATCAACAACAACAACAGGAACAAAATTATCATCATTGCAGTATACTTGCCACACACCCATATAATCATCCATTTATCTTTTGCATCTACAAACAAAAAACAAAATGAACTGTTAACACACAATGCATTGACATGATGCAAGTAGTGATAGAGCCAGGATATTGGTCATTGTATCTGCTGGTATATCCCGATATGCAAACTCCAGAAACTCATCTACACCAGCTGAGTACTATGTACTTTCTCTAGTAAATCGCTATGAAGAAACTGACCTTGTCAAATCAAATATGAAGTAGTATTGGTAATTGTCAAGTTCATCCTCTCCTCTGCTTGCATGCCACATACCTGAACTGGTACACATGCTAGTTAGCCCAAGTAAATATTTATTTTCTTTGAAACTGAAAACAAATCGTGATAATTTGTGTGCTGCAAATACAATAGAACAACATATTTTTTTGTGATACATGGTGACATCCATTTTACAAATGGCACAAATAATGATGAGTAAATATTTTGTGGGTGACGAACAACTCTGGACCCAGAAAAGGATGGTTGCAAATCAATAGTGTGCATACTGTTCTAGGAAAATCTTATTGGGCAAACCAAAATAATTTCTATTGAAATTGCTAAAAGAGTAACTAATTTATAGTGGAATAGCTAAAACAGTATATTAATCTTATAGGGGCAACTTGTAGGCGCGTATTTCCTTGCAGCATACTTCATGAGTACAGGCTCATAGTACTGAAAAATAGGCAGAATAGAACTTGCAAAACAAGAACGTCTGTATCCTTGTATCTAGTTTGTCCTTTCCCTTTCCGTATGGGATTTGCAAAACAAGAACGTCTGTTCTATCCATACTTCATAAATATAATAGGCAGAATAGAACTTGTTCCCGACTTTTAGTGCGTAATAGTACCCGAAAAAATACACCTATGGAAGCACCGTGTCCTGAACTAACGATAACGACAATACCAATATCCTTTTTAGTTGAAAAAGCAAACTAGTAATATTAAAATATTTCTCATGATTTTTTAAACAAGATACAACGAGATACCATGTTACCACAAAGGCCAAAAAAAAGATAATACAATTATGATTTATTTGGTCTCAGTGTGCACACGAATATAGAATATAATTTGTATTGGCCACCATACTGGGATAACAATACATCAGCTCCCAACTGTAACAGAAGTACCTATATTATTTTTGGGAAGTAAGGGAAAGCATCTAACTTACCGCCAAATAGTGGTTGAAATATTCATCATTTGGTACTAAAAACACCTTGCTGCTGATATAGTCATACATAATAATCATATCTGACTAACAGAACTTGAAGATTAGCTTTTATTTCAGAAGGGAAAAGATAGCAATTTGCAAAATATAAATCAATAACTAACCATTAAAAAGAAAAATAAATAATTCTACTCAGTTTCAAAGCCAACATGGTATTACATAAGAAACCATATACATACCCTGGCTGCAGCATGTGCACTGCAAGCCATGTAGACTAAGTTAAGATATACAATTGTAAAAGCCATGTATTTATAGTGCGTGATATTCAACTTGAATTCCAATCACTTATATGTTGTGTTAAATTAATTCCTGCACTTCATTGTTGTTTAAAGCATATAAATTTGCATAGTATAGCAAGGCTCAATCATTACCCCTGCCGAAAATGTTATTGGATGAAAACGGCATCAGAAAGGCAGGAAGGCGCATGAATGAACCAGCATTCGTGCGCGTACTTTGCTAAAACTGGGCACGTCCTGAAAGTGATGAGTTGCAATTAGTCACCAAAGAGATAACACCAATCCTTGGCCCAGAGGAATTTGTAGTACTGACTAGAACGCTACCATTCATGTCCCTAGGAACAAGTCCAAGGTTGGAGCATGGGGCGCCGGACACGGAGATCAGCAGTGTTGAACTGAACTACCACCTTGAAGACTCTTGCTTAATAGGATAGAACGTCACTGGAAACTAGTAAGGATCTTCAGATATTTTCGCTAGAAACTGCAAAGTGTAATTATCAGTAAGATTTTGAAGCAATGCAAGCAAATCAAGAAATAGCCACCACAAAATTTCTTAACCAATGAGCTTATGAACCAACAGTCCGAGGATGCCTAATTCTAATTTACTACTCCCTCCGTCTCATAATATAAGAACGCTTTTTACACTACACTAGTGTAAAAAACGTTTTTATATTATGGGACGGAGGGAGTAACTTCTAAGTCTCAAAATCAGGAGAACTTGTTTCAGGACATCAGAGATAAAAATAGCCATCATCGAAAATCAAGCGTCAATCCGATCTAGAGATAACGCAAATAGAGAGGGAATAGGGCAAAAGAATTTGACAGGGACAAGATATTTCATTTGAATTACATACTAGCACATGGATACAGCCTAAGCAAAGAATGTGCAGACTTGGTGGGCAGGTTTGAGCCTGCTCATGGCCTTACCTTGGATTCGCCGTTGGTCGCAGGGGAGCGGTGACGAGGGGCGGTGCGCCGGGATCCAGGGTTGCAGGGGAGTGGTGATGAGGGACTGCGCGCCGGGATGGAGGGTCGCAGGGGAGTGGTGACGAGCGGCGCGCCGGGATCCAGGGTCGCAGGGGAGTGGTGACGAGGGACTGCGCGCCGGGATGGAGGGTCGCAGGGGAGTGGTGACGAGCGGCGCGCCAGCGTGTAGGTCGCTGCCGCGCAAAGGAGTCACAATGTCTGACGAGGGGCGGCGGCCGGTGTGGGAGGAATCGAGAGGAATAGGGAGGTTGGGGTTGGGGACGGGGAGGGAAAGACCTAGATTAATCCTGAAAGCCAACTTGGGCTGGGCTAGACAGAAGGTTGGGTGTGTTGGGCTGGGAGTATGTACTAAGTTGGCTCACGATCTGCAACGCATATGCTACAATGCTTATATGCGTATCTCTTGTAAATTTTGCAACATACAGTCAATATGTTGTACAATATATGTTGCTTCATATAGTGTATCCTTGTAGTGTCGGTAATGTACCGAGACCACCGGGAGGGTCCTAGGGGTCCACCAGGTGGGGCCACCAGCCCCAGAAGGCTGCGTGGGCCAAGTGTGGGAGGGGACCAGCTCCAGGTGGGGGGTGCGCCCCCCACCAAGGCCCAAGGTGCAGGGAGAGTGGGGGGGGGGGGCAAACCCTAGGTCCAGATGGGCCCTAAGGCCCACCCTAGGTGCGCCCCCCTCTCTCCCCCTCTGGCCGCCACCCACATGGGATCTGGGGGCTGCCGCCACCCCTAGGGAGGGAACCCTAGGTGGGGGTGCAGCCACTCCTCTCCCCCTATATATACTTGAGGTTTGGGGGTTGCCCAACACATAATTTGATCTCCCTCTTGGCGTAGCCCTACCGCTCTCCCTCCTCGTCTCTTGCGGTGCTTGGCGAAGCCTTGCTGGAGTGCCACGCTCCTCCACCACCACCACGCCGTCGTGCTGCTGCTGGACGGAGTCTTCCCCAACCTCTCCCTCTCTCCTTGCTGGATCAAGGCATGGGAGACGTCACCGGGCTGCATGTGTGTTGAACGCGGAGGTGTCGTCCGTTCGACACTAGGATCATCGGTGATTTGAATCACGACGAGTATGACTCCATCAACCCCGTTCACTTGAACGCTTCCGCTTAGCGATCTACGAGGGTATGTAGATGCACTCCCCTTTCCCTCGTTGCTAGATTACTCCATAGATTGATCTTGGTGATGCGTAGAAAATTTTGAATTTCTGCTACGTTCCCCATCAATGGTATCATGAGCTAGGTCTATGCGTAGTTTCAATGCACGAGTAGAACACAAGTTGTTGTGGGCATTGATTTTGTTCAATATGCTTACCGTTACTACTCCAATCTTGTTTCGATGGTATTGTGGGATGAAGCGGGCCGGACCGACCTTACACGTACACTTACGTGAGACAGGTTCCACCGACTGACATGCACTAATTGCATAAGGTGGCTAGCGGGTTCCAGTCTGTCCCACTTTAGTCGGATCGGATTCGATGAAAAGGGTCCTTATGAAGGGTAAATAGCAATTGACATATCACGTTGTGGTTTTTGCGTAGGTAAGAAACGTTTTTGCTAGAAACCCATAGCAGCCACGTAAAACATGCAAACAACAATTAGAGGACGTCTAACTTGTTTTTGCAGGGTATGCTATGTGATGTGATATGTCCAAAAGAATGTGATGAATAATATATGTGATGTATGAGATTGATCATGTTCTTGTAATAGGAATCACGACTTGCATGTCAATGAGTATGACAACCGGCAGGAGCCATAGGAGTTGTCTTAATTTATTGTATGACCTGCATGTCAATGAACAATGCCATGTAATTACTTTACTTTATTGCTAAACCGTTAGCCATAGTAGTAGAAGTAATAGTTGGCGAGACAACTTCATGGAGACACGATGATGGAGATCATGATGATGTAGATCATGGTGTCGTGCCGGTGACGATGATGATCATGGAGCCCCAAAGATGGAGATCAAAAGGAGAAAAATGATATTGGCCATATCATGTCACTTTTGATTGCATGTGATGTTTATCATGTTTATGCATCTTATTTTCTTAGAACGACGGTAGTAAATAAGATGATCCCTCATTAAAATTTCAAGAAAGTGTTCCCCCTAACTGTGCACCGTTGCAAAAGTTCGTTGTTTCGAAGCACCACGTGATGATCGGGTGTGATAGATTCTAACGTTCACATACAACGGGTGTAAGCCAGATTTACACACGCGAAACACTTAGGTTGACTTGACGAGCCTAGCATGTACAGACATGGCCTCGGAACACAAGAGACCGAAAGGTCGAGCATGAGTCGTATGGTAGATACGATCAACATGAAGATGTTCACCGATGATGACTAGTCCGTCTCACGTGATGATCCAACACGGCCTAGTTGACTCGGATCATGTAATCACTTAGATGACTAGAGGGATGTCTATTTGAGTGGGAGTTCATAAGATGAACTTAATTATCCTGAACATAGTCAAAAGATCTTCACAAGTTATGTCGTAAGCTCGCGCTTTAGTTCTACTGTTTAGATATGTTCCTAGAGAAAATTCAGTTGAAAGTTGATAGTAGCAATTATGCGGACTAGGTCCGTAAACTGAGGATTGTCCTCGTTGCTTCGAAGAAGGCCTATGTCCTTAATGCACCGCTCAGTGTGCTGAACCTTGAACGTCGTCTGTGGATGTTGCGAACATCTGACACACACGTTTTGATAACTATGTGATAGTTCAGTTAAACGGTTTAGAGTTGAGGCACCAAAGACGATTTCGAAATGTCGCGGAACATATGAGATGTTTCGAGGGCTGAAATTGGGATTTCAGGCTCGTGCCCACGTCAAGAGGTATAAGACCTCCGACGATTTTCTTAGCCTGCAAACTTAGCGAGAAAAGCTCAATCGTTGAGCTTGTGCTCAGATTGTCTGAGTACAACAATCACTTGAATTGAGTGGGAGTTGATCTTCCAAATGAGATAGTGATGTTTCTCCAAAGTTATTGCCACCAAGCTGCTAGAGCTTCGTGATGAACTATAACATATCAGGGATAGATATGATGATCCTTGAGATATTCGCGATGTTTGACACCGCAAAAGTAGAAATCAAGAAGCATCAATTGTTGATGGTTGGTGAAACCACTAGTTTCAAGAAGGGCAAGGACGAGAAGGGATACTTCATGAAACGGCAAATCAGCTGCTGCTCTAGTGAAGAAACCCAAGGTTGAACCCAAACCAGAGACTAAGTGCTTCTGTAATAAGGGGAACAGCCACTGGAGCAGAATTACCCTAGATACTTGGTAGATGAGAAGGCCGGCAAGGTCGATAGAAGTATATTGGATATACATTATGTTAATGTGTACTTTACTAGTACTCCTAGTGGCACCAGGGTATTAGATACCGGTTCGGTTGCTAAGTGTTAGTAACTCGAAATAAAAGGTTGCGGAGTAGACGAAGACTAGCTAAAGGTGAGCTGGCGATATGCGTTGGAAGTTTTCCAAGCTTGATGTGATCAAGCATCGCACGCTCCCTCTACCATCGAGATTGGTGTTAAACCTAAATAATTGTTATTTGGTGTTTGCGTTGAGCATAGACATGATTGGATTATGTCTATCGCAATACGGTTATTCATTTAAGGAGAATAATGGTTACTCTGTTTATTTGAATAATACCTTCAATGGTCTTGCACCTAAAATGAATGGTTTATTGAATCTCGATCGTAGTGATACACATGTTCATGCCAAAAGATATAAGATAGTAATGATAGTACCACCTACTTATGGCACTGCCATGTAAGTCATATTGGTATAAAACGCATGAAGAAGCTCCATGTTGATGGATCTTTGGACTCACTCGTTTTTGAAAAGTTTGAGACATGCAAACCATGTCTATTGGTGTATATGCATGAAGAAACTCCATGCAAATGGACCGTTTGGACTCACTTGATTTTGAATCACTTGAGACATGCAAATCATACCACATGGGCAAGATGACTGAAAGCCTCGTTTTCAGTAGAATGGAACAAGAAAGCAACTTGTTGGAAGTAATACATTTTGATGTGTGCAGTCCAATGAGTGCTGAGGCACGCAGTGGATATCGTTATGTTCTTACTTCACGGATGATTTGAGTAGATACTGAGTATATTTACTTGATGAAACACAAGTCTGAATTATTGAATGGTTCAAGTAATTTCAGAGTGAAGTTGAAGATCATCATGACAAGAGGATAAAATGTATATGATATGATCATAGAGAGGAGTATCTGAGTTACGAGCTTTGGCACACATTGTAGAAATTGTTTCACAATTAATACCGCCTGGAACACCATAGTGTGATGGTGTGTCCGAACATCATAGTTGCACCCTATTGGATATGGTGCGTACCATGATGTTTCTTATCGAATTACCACTATCGTTCATGGGTTAGGCATTAGAGACAACTGCACTCACTTCAGTAGGGCACCACGTTATTCTGTTGAGACGACACCGTTTGAACTATGGTTTGGAGAAACCTAAGTTGTCGTTCCTTAAAATTTTGGGGCTGCGACGCTTATGTGAAAAAGTTTCAGGTTGATAAGCTCGAACCCAAAGCGGATAAAATGCATCTTCATAGGACACCCAAAACAGTTGGGTATACCTCCTAATTCAGATCCGAAAGCAATAGGGATTGTTTCTTGAATCGGGTCCTTTCTCGAGGAAAAGTTTGTCTCGGAAAATTGAGTGGGAGGATGGTGGAGACTTGATATGGTTATTGAACCGTCACTACAACTAGTGTGTAGCAGGGCACGAGAAGTTGTTCCTGTGGCACCTACACCAATTGAAGTGGAAGCTGATGATAGTGATCATGAAACTTTGGATCAAGTCACTACCAAAACTTGTAGGTCGACAATGATACGTACTACTCCAGAGTGGTACGTAATCATTTCTTGGAGGTCATGTTGCTAGACAACAATGAACCTACGAGCTATGGAGAAGAAATGGTGGGCCCAGATTCCGACAAATGGCTCGAGGCCATAAAATCCGAGAGAGGATCCATGTATGAAAACAAAGTGTAGACTTTGGCAGAACTACCCGATGGTCGTAAGGCTGTTGAGTACAGATGGATTTTAAAAGGAAGACGGACAATGATGGTAAGTATCACCATTAAGAAAGCTCGACTTGTCGTTAAGATGTTTTCCGACAAGTTCAAGGAGTTGACTACGGTGAGGCTTTCTTACTCGTAGCGATGCTAAGAGTCTGTTGGAATTGGATTAGCAGTTACTGGATTATTTATGAAATCTTGCAGATAGGATGTCAAAACATTGTTTCCTCGACAATCTTCTTGAGGAAAGGTTGTATGTGATACAACTAGAAGGTTTTGACAATCCTGAAAGACGCTAACAAGTATGCAAAGCTCCAACAATCCTTCTAAGGACTGGAGTAAGCATCTCAGAGTTGGAATGTACGCTTTGATGAGATGATCAAAGATTTTGGGTTTATACAAAGTTTATGAGAAACTTGTATTTCCAAAAAAGTGAGTGGGAGCACTATAGAATTTCTAATGAGTATATGTTGCTAACATATTGTTGATCAGAAATGTTGTAGAGTTTCTGGAAAGCATATAGGGTTGTTTGAGAAGTGTTTTTCAATAGAAAAACTGGATTAAGATGCTTGAACATTGAGCATCAAGATCTATGAGGATAGATAAAAAACGCTTAATGGTACTTTCAAATGAGCACATACCTTGACATGATCTTTAAGGTGTTCAAGATGGATCAGTCAAAGAAGGAGTTCTTGCCTGAGTTGTAAGGTATGAAGTTAAGACTTAAAGCTCGACCACGGAGGAAGAGAGAGAAAGGACGAAGGTCGTCCCCTATGCTTTAGACATAGGCTCTACAGTATGCTATGCTGAGTACCGCACCTGATGTGTGCCTTGCCAGGTGTCTGGCAAGGGGGTACAAGAGTGATCCAGGAATGGATCATTGGACAGCGGTCAAAATTGTCCTTGGAATAATAAGGACATGTTTCTCGATTATGGAGGTGATAAAGAGTTCGGCGTAAAGGGTTACGTCGATGCAAGCTTTAATACCTATCCGAATGACTCTGAGTAGCAAACCGGATACGTATAGTGGAGAAACCATTTGTAATAGCTCCAGGTGGAGCGTGGAAGGAGCATTTACAATATGACCTAGAGATTTGTGAAGTACATACAGATCTGAATGTTGCAGACCCTTGACTAAAACCTCTCTCACAAGCAAAACATGATCAAACCCCAGAACTCATTGAGTCTTAATCACATGATGATGTGAACTAGTTTATTGACACTAGTAAACTCTTTGGATGTTGGTCACATGGCGATGTGACCTGTGAGTGTTAATCACATGGTGATGTGAACTAGATTATTGACTCTAGTGCAAGTGGGAGACTGTTGGAAATATGCCCTAGAGGCAATAATAAATTAGTTATTATTATTATATTTCCTTTTTCATGATAATCGTTTATTATCCATGTTATAATTGTATTGATAGGAAACTCAGATACATGTGTGGGTACATAGACAACACCATGTCCCTAGTAAGCCTCTAGTTGACTACCTCGTTGATCAATAGATGGTTGCGGTTTCCTGACCATGGACATTGAATGTCGTTGATAATGGGATCACATCATTAGGAGAATGATGTGATGGACAAGACCCAATCCTAAGCCTAGCACAAAGATCATGTAGTTCGTATGCTAAAGCTTTTCTAATGTCAAGTATCATTTCCTTAGACCATGAGATTGTGCAACTCCCGGATACCGTAGGAATGCTGTGGGTGTACCAAACGTCACAACGTAACTGGGTGGCTATAAAGGTGCACTACGGGTATCTCCGAAAGTGTCTATTGGGTTGGCACGAATCGAGACTGGGATTTGTCACTCCATGTGACGGAGAGTATCTCTGGGCCCACTCGGTAGGACATCATCATAATGTGCACAATGTGACCAAGGGGTTGATCATGTGATGATGTGTTACGGAATGAGTAAAGAGACTTGCCGGTAACGAGATAGAACAAGGTATCAGGATACCGACGATCGAATCTCGGGCAAGTACTATACCGCTAGACAAAGGGAATTGAATACGGGATTGATTGAATCCTCGACATCGTGGTTCATCCGATGAGATCATCGTGGAACATGTGGGAGCCAACATGGGTATCCAGATCCCGCTGTTGGTTATTGGCCGGAGAGTTGTCTCGGTCATGTCTACGTGTCTCCCAAACCCATAGGGTCTACACACTTTAGGTTTGATGACGCTAGGGTTATAGGGAATAGATGTACGTGGTTACCGAATGTTGTTCGGAGTCCCGGATGAGACCCCGGACGTCACGAGGAGTTCCGGAATGGTCCGGAGGTAAAGATTTATATATGGGAAGTCCTGCTTTGGTCACCGGAAAAGTTTCGAGTGCTATCGATAACGTACCGAGACCACCGGGAGGGTCCCGGGGGTCCACCAGCCCCAGAAGGCTGCATGGGCCAAGTGTGGGAGGGGACCAGCTCCAGGTGGGCTGGTGCACCCCCCACCAAGGCCCAAGGTGCAGGGAGAGTGGGAGGGGGCAAACCCTAGGTCCAGATGGGCCCTAAGGCCCACCCTAGGTGCGCCCCCCCTCTCTCCCCCTCTGGCCGCCACCCAAATGGGATCTAGGGGCTGCCGCCACCCCTAGGGAGGGAACCCTAGGTGGGGGCGCAGCCCCTCCTCCCCCCTATATATACTTGAGGTTTGGGGGCTGCCCAACACATGATTTGATTTCCCTCTTGGCGTAGCCCTACCCCTCTCCCTCCTCGTCTCTTGCGGTGCTTGGCGAAGTCCTGCTGGAGTGCCACGCTCCTCCACCACCACCACACCGTCGTGCTACTGGTGGACGGAGTCTTCCCCAACCTCTCCCTCCCTCCTTGCTGGATCAAGGCATGGGAGACGTCACCGGGCTGCATGTGTGTTGAACGCGGAGGTGCCGTCCGTTCGGCACTAGGATCATCGGTGATTTGGATCACGACGAGTACGACTCCATCAACCCCGTTCACTTGAACGCTTCCGCTTAGCAATCTACGAGGGTATGTAGATGCACTCCCCTTTCCCTCATTGCTAGATTACTCCATAGATTGATCTTGGTGATGCGTAGAAAATTTTGAATTTCTGCTACGTTCCCCATCACCTTGTTCCTCATGTAGAGAGTCTCATAAGTTGTATTTTCATACTAGTGGGAATTTTTCATTATAGAACTTGGCTTGTATATTCCCACGATGGGCTTCCTCAAAATGCCCTATGTCTTCTTGAGCAAGCCAGTCCGGATATTTTATATCTCTGATGAATCTGGCTTCCAGTAATCTTGCTAGCTCCTCTCCCATGGCTTGTCTCTTGGGTTCGGAGAAACGCCGAAGAGTCTGCTTAATGGGCTTGAACCCTTTTAGGATGTTCAGGCTGTGCTCGGCCAGCCTGCGTGGGATTCCTGGCATGTCTGAAGGGTGCCAGGCAAAAATGTCCCAATTTTCTCATAGGAATTCTCTGAGTGCGGCGTCTACATCAGGTTTTAGTTGTGCCCCGATGGAGGCCGTTTTTGTGGCGTCCGTTGGATGGACTTGGAACTTGACTATTTTGTCTGCTGGCTTGAAGGAGGTGGACTTGGATCTTTTGTCGAGTATCACGTTGTCCCTGTCCACCGTGGAGCGCAACTCAGTTAGTTCCTCAGCCGCCGGGGCTTCGGATAATGCCTCAAGGGCCAGTGCGGCTGTCTTGTTTTCGGCGCAGAGCGCTATGTCCGGATCACTATCAAGAGTGATGATTCCGTTGGGTCCGGGCATTTTGAGCTTCATGTACCCGTAATGGGGTATAGCTTGAAAAATTGTGAATGCTTCTCGCCCTAACAGAGCGTGGTATCCGCTGCTGAACGGGGCCACTTGAAATGTAACCTCCTCGGATATGTAATTATCCGCGTGCCGAACACCACGTCTAGTGTGATTTTCCCTGTACAGCATGCTTCCCGACTGGGATTATTCCTCTAAAGGTTGTGTTGCTTCGCTCAATGCGACTCCAGTCTATTTCCATTTTTCGCAGTGTTTCCTCATAGATGAGGTTCAATCCGCTGCCACCGTCCATGAGTACCTTTGTAAGCCGGAAGCTGTCCACTATCGGACTGAGGACCAATGCAGCTGGTGCTCGGGCTGACCGGAATTTAGGTTCGTCACTGGCATTGAAAGTAATAGCCGTGTCACTCCATGGATTCATTGTTGCTACCTGGTAGACTTCGGCAAGGCTGCAGAGCGTTCGCTTCCTCGCATTGTTCGATGCGAAGGTCTCGAAGACTGTTGACACCGTACTGGCGTTTCTGGGGTGGTGCTCTGTGGATTCTGGAGTTAGAAGCTCCTCGCCGCTCCTGGCCACCTGCCGGAGTATCCAACATGCTCTAAGGCTGTGAGTTGGTGCGGCTTCCCCTGAACTATGAATTTTACAGGGTCCATTGAGCCATCCCTCCAGTACGGTCCCATACCATGTAGAGGGTTTTTGTTTTTTGCTGTTTGGCTTAGGTGCCTGGCGATAATGCGCCCTTTTGTTTCAGACTGGGATTGTATTCAGGGCAGGATTGTCCCAGAATTTTGTTTCGGTTTTCCAAATGCTTTCTGTCGCACAGTACTTTTGTACTATGGGTGTCAAGTCGGCGAAGCGTGTAATTTCGCGAGGACTTATGGCGTTGAGGATTCCGATGTCCGTACAGTTGTTATAGAAGAATGTAATTGCATCCTTCTCATGGCAGTCCTTTATCCTGTTAATAACTAGGAGGAATCTGGCCCAGTAGTGGTGTACTGTTTCCCCGGGCTCTTGCCATATTTGGGATAAATCCCTTATAGTTGGGTGGGCGGGTGGATTTAAATCCGAAACCTCGCCCGATCTAAGACTCAGGGGCCAAGAAATTTCCGAGTCCGGAAGCTTGTTTTCTTGGACGTTGTTCGATGAATCGAGCCTGCTGCCTGACTTCAACTTCAGGGCTTGGGCGACATCCTCCCCTTCGCGGATATCCGGCTTGGAGGGGTCGGGAATCCGGACACATCTGGTCCTTAGGATGGGAGAAGATTCGCCGCGTTGTTCTTCCACCACTTCAACGTGGTGGGTGACCTGGGGAGAGTCAATCTCTCTCCGATCGGGTTTAAGCCCCATCTGGCCGTAATCTGTAGCGACTCCCAGGGCGGCGATGCGATCCAAGAGCTCGTTTAGAGAAGAGAGCTCCATCGGATCTAACTGCTCGGCGAGTTCCGAGCTGATCTAGAGGTTGCTTTCGATGACCCGAGAGGTCATCGCCGGTGCGGCGGCCGAACATGCGGTCATTAAAAACCTGCCTAGCTGGATAGTTTGGCCGACAGCCAAAGCTTCTTTAGCAACAACACCATCTTTAAAGACGGGGTGCGGCATCCTTCCTATTGGTGACGACACAGAGGAACTCTCAATGAAAGCACCAATGTCGGTGTCAAAACCGGCAGATCTCGGGTAGGGGGTCCCGAACTGTGCGTCTAGGCGGATGGTAACAGGAGACGAGGGACACGATGTTTTTACCCAAGTTCGGGCCCTCTCAGTGGAGGTAAAACCCTACTCCTGCTTGATTGATATTGATGATATGGGTATTACAAGAGTTGATCTACCACGAGATCGGAGAGGCTAAACCCTAGAAGCTAGCCTATGGTATGATTGTTATCTGTCCTACGGACTAAAACTCTCCGGTTTATATAGACACCGGAGAGGGCTAGGGTTACACAGAGTCGGTTACAATGGGAGGAGATCTTCATATCGTATCGCCAAGCTTGCCTTCCACACCAAGGAAAGTCCCTATCCAGACACGGGACGAAGTCTTCAATCTTGTATCTTCATAGTCCGGGAGTCCGGCCAAAGGTCATAGTCCGGCGATCCGGACACCCCCTAATCCAGGACTCCCTCAGTCTACACACTTAAGGTTCGATGACGCTAGGGTTATAGGGAATAGATGTACGTGGTTACCAAATGTTGTTTGGTGTCCCGGATGAGATCCCGGACGTCACGAGGAGTTCCAGAATGGTCCAGAGGTAAAGATTTATATATGGGAAGTCCTGCTTTGGTCACTGGAAAAGTTTCGGGTGCTATCGCACTACAATAAGACCCCTCCTATAGCAACGCATTTTTCCGTATCTAAAAGCCCATATATGCGTTGTTAGTGTATTTACCAATGCTTTGGGATGCGTAGCCTTATCCAGTGTTGCTAGTGCATAGTGCAACGCTTATACTGCCGTTGGTAAAGAGTCCGTTGCAAGAGTACAACACATAAAACAGACTTGTGCAACACTTCTATACGTTGGTGCTTAATGTATAGGAATCAAAATCCATTGCTTGGCAACGAAGAATTTGCAACGCTTAAGTGTTGGTACATATGATGTGAATAATATTATTGTTTTTATATATAATGCAAGCATCTAAATTAATGCTCCATGAAGAGAAAACAAGAGAATATTACTCACTAGACGAATAAATCATATATTTGATAAAATTGTTGGATTACAATAGTGGATATTACAGGAGGAACACCATCTAATGTGATGTATAATCTAAATATTTTCTTGGTAGCAAACTTAGACTGAAAGCATCCATCACATCCGTACAACTTATCTAAAACTTAACCGAGGAACATCATCCAACATGAACATCATCCCTACAACTTAACTAAAACTGAAAGCATCCATCATCATCGTCGTCGTCATCATCATCATCATCATCATCATCATCATCATCATCATCAACAACAGGAACAAAATTATCATCATTGCAGTATACTTGCCACACACCCATATAATCATCCATTTATCTTTTGCATCTACAAACAAAAAACAAAATGAACTGTTAACACACAATGCATTGACATGATGCAAGTAGTGATAGAGCCAGGATATTGGTCATTGTATCTGCTGGTATATCCTGATATGCAAACTCCAGAAACTCATCTACACCAGCTGAGTACTATGTACTTTCTCTAGTAAATTGCTATGAAGAAATTGACCTTGTCAAATCAAATATGAAGTAGTATTGGTAATTGTCAAGTTCATCCTCTCCTCTGCTTGCATGCCACATACCTGAACTGGTACACATGCTAGTTAGCCCAAGTAAATATTTATTTTCTTTGAAACTGAAAACAAATCGTGATAATTTGTGTGCTGCAAATACAATAGAACAGCATATTTTTTTGTGATACATGGTGACATCCATTTTACAAATGGCACAAATAATGATGAGTAAATATTTTGTGGGTGACGAACAACTCTGGACCCAGAAAAGGATGGTTGCAAATCAATAGTGTGCATACTGTTCTAGGAAATTCTTATTGGGCAAACCAAAATAATTTATATTGAAATTACTAAAAGAGTAACTAATTTATAGTGGAATAGCTAAAACAGTATATTAATCTTATAGGGGCAACTTGTAGGCGCGTATTTCCTTGCAGCATACTTCATGAGTACAAGCTCATAGTACTGAAAAATAGGCAGAATAGAACTTGCAAAACAAGAACGTCTGTATCCTTGTATCTAGTTTGTCCTTTCCCTTTCCGTATGGGATTTGCAAAACAAGAACGTCTGTTCTATCCATACTTCATAAATATAATAGGCAGAATAGAACTTGTTCCCGACTTTTAGTGCGTAATAGTACCCGAAAAAATACACCTATGGAAGCACCGTGTCCTGAACTAACGATAACGACAATACCAATATCCTTTTTAGTTGAAAAAGCAAACTAGTAATATTAAAATATTTCTCATGATTTTTTAAACAAGATACAACGAGATACCATGTTACCACAAAGGCCAAAAAAAAGATAATACAATTATGATTTATTTGGTCTCAGTGTGCACACGAATATAGAATATAATTTGTATTGGCCACCATACTGGGATAACAATACATCAGCTCCCAACTGTAACAGAAGTACCTATATTATTTTTGGGAAGTAAGGGAAAGCATCTAACTTACCGCCAAATAGTGGTTGAAATATTCATCATTTGGTACTAAAAACACCTTGCTGCTGATATAGTCATACATAATAATCATATCTGACTAATAGAACTTGAAGATCAGCTTTTATTTCAGAAGGGAAAAGATAGCAATTTGCAAAATATAAATCAATAACTAACCATTAAAAAGGAAAATAAATAATTCTGCTCAGTTTCAAAGCCAACATGGTATTACATAAGAAACCATATACATACCCTGGCTGCAGCATGTGCACTGTAAGCCATGTAGACTAAGTTAAGATATACAATTGTAAAAGCCATGTATTTATAGTGCGTGATATTCAACTTGAATTACAATCACTTATATGTTGTGTTAAATTAATTCCTGCACTGCATTGTTGTTTAAAGCATATAAATTTGCATAGTATAGCGAGGCTCGATCATTACCCCTGCCAAAAATGTTATTGGTTGAAAACGGCATCAGAAAGGCAGGAAGGCGCATGAATGAACCAGCATTCGTGCGCGTACTTTGCTGAAACTGGGCACGTCCTGAAAGTGATGAGTTGCAATTAGTCACCAAAGAGATAACACCAATGCTTGGCCTAGAGGAATTTGTAGTACTGACTAGAACGCTACCATTCATGTCCCTGGGAACAAGTCCAAGGTTGGAGCATGGGGCGCCGGACACGGAGATCAGCAGTGTTGAACTGAACTACCACCTTGAAGACTCTTGCTTAATAGGATAGAACGTCACTGGAAACTAGTAAGGATCTTCAGATATTTTCGCTAGAAACTGCAAAGTGTAATTATCAGTAAGATTTTGAAGCAATGCAAGCGAATCAAGAAATAGCCACCACAAAATTTCTTAACCAATGAGCTTATGAACCAACAGTCCGAGGACGCTTAATTCTAATTTACTACTCCCTCCGTCTCATAATATAAGAACGCTTTTTACACTACACTAGTGTAAGAAACGTTTTTATATTATGGGACGGAGGGAGTAACTTCTAAGTCTCAAAATCAGGAGAACTTGTTTCAGGACATCAGAGATAAAAATAGCCATCATCGAAAATCAAGTGTCAATCCGATCTAGAGATAACACAAATAGAGAGGGAATAGGGCAAAAGAATTTGACAGGGACAAGATATTTCATTTGAATTACATACTAGCACATGGATACAGCCTAAGCAAAGAATGTGCAGACTTGGTGGGCAGGTTTGAGCCTACTCATGGCCTTACCTTGGATTCGCCATTGGTCGCAGGGGAGCGGTGACGAGGGGCGGTGCGCCGGGATCCAGGGTTGCAGGGGAGTGGTGATGAGGGACTGCGCGCCGGGATGGAGGGTCGCAGGGGAGTGGTGACGAGCGGCGCGCCGGGATCCAGGGTCGCAGGGGAGTGGTGACGAGGGACTGCGCACCGGGATGGAGGGTCGCAGGGGAGTGGTGACGAGCGGCGCGCCAGCATGTAGGTCGCTGCCGCGCAAAGGAGTCACAATGTCTGACGAGGGGCGGCGGCCGGTGTGGGAGGAATCGAGAGGAATAGGGAGGTTGGGGTTGGGGACGGGGAGGGAAAGACCTAGATTAATCCTGAAAGCCAACTTGGGCTGGGCTAGACAGAAGGTTGGGTGTGTTGGGCTGGGAGTATGTACTAAGTTGGCTCACGATCTGCAACGCATATGCTACAATGCTTATATGCGTATCTCTTGTAAATTTTGCAACATACAGTCAAAATGTTGTACAATATGTGTTGCTTTATATAGTGTATCCTTGTAGTGTCGGTAATGTACCGGGACCACCGGGAGGGTCCTGGGGGTCCACCAGGTGGGGCCACCAGCCCCAGAAGGCTGCGTGGGCCAAGTGTGGGAGGGGACCAGCTCCAGGTGGGGGGTGCGCCCCCCACCAAGGCCCAAGGTGCAGGGAGAGTGGGGGGGGGGGCAAACCCTAGGTCCAGATGGGCCCTAAGGCCCACCCTAGGTGCGCCCCCCTCTCCCCCTCTGGCCGCCACCCAGATGGGATCTGGGGGCTGCCGCCACCCCTAGGGAGGGAACCCTAGGTGGGGGTGCAGCCACTCCTCTCCCCCTATATATACTTGAGGTTTGGGGGTTGCCCAACACATGATTTGATCTCTCTCTTGGTGTAGCCCTACCACTCTCCCTCCTCGTCTCTTGCGGTGCTTGGCGAAGCCTTGCTGGAGTGCCACGCTCCTCCACCACCACCACGCCGTTGTGCTGCTGCTGGACGGAGTCTTCCCCAACCTCTCCCTCTCTCCTTGCTGGATCAAGGCATGGGAGACGTCACCGGGCTGCATGTGTGTTGAACGCGGAGGTGTCGTCCGTTCGACACTAGGATCATCGGTGATTTGAATCACGACGAGTATGACTCCATCAACCCCGTTCACTTGAACGCTTCCGCTTAGCGATCTACGAGGGTATGTAGATGCACTCCCCTTTCCCTCGTTGCTAGATTACTCCATAGATTGATCTTGGTGATGCGTAGAAAATTTTGAATTTCTGCTACGTTCCCCATCAATGGTATCATGAGCTAGGTCTATGCGTAGTTTCAATGCACGAGTAGAACACAAGTTGTTGTGGGCATTGATTTTGTTCAATATGCTTACCGTTACTACTCCAATCTTGTTTCGATGGTATTGTGGGATGAAGCGGGCCGGACCGACCTTACACGTACACTTACGTGAGACAGGTTCCACCGACTGACATGCACTAATTGCATAAGGTGGCTAGCGGGTTCCAGTCTCTCCCACTTTAGTCGGATCGGATTCGATGAAAAGGGTCCTTATGAAGGGTAAATAGCAATTGACATATCACGTTGTGGTTTTTGCGTAGGTAAGAAACGTTTTTGCTAGAAACCCATAGCAGCCACGTAAAACATGCAAACAACAATTAGAGGACGTCTAACTTGTTTTTGCAGGGTATGCTATGTGATGTGATATGTCCAAAAGAATGTGATGAATAATATATGTGATGTATGAGATTGATCATGTTCTTGTAATAGGAATCACGACTTGCATGTCAATGAGTATGACAACCGGCAGGAGCCATAGGAGTTGTCTTAATTTATTGTATGACCTGCATGTCAATGAACAATGCCATGTAATTACTTTACTTTATTGCTAAACCGTTAGCCATAGTAGTAGAAGTAATAGTTGGCGAGACAACTTCATGGAGACACGATGATGGAGATCATGATGATGTAGATCATGGTGTCATGCCGGTGACGATGATGATCATGGAGCCCCAAAGATGGAGATCAAAAGGAGAAAAATGATATTGGCCATATCATGTCACTTTTGATTGCATGTGATGTTTATCATGTTTATGCATCTTATTTTCTTAGAACGACGGTAGTAAATAAGATGATCCCTCATTAAAATTTCAAGAAAGTGTTCCCCCTAACTGTGCACCGTTGCAAAAGTTCGTTGTTTCGAAGCACCACGTGATGATCGGGTGTGATAGATTCTAACGTTCACATACAACGGGTGTAAGCCAGATTTACACACGCGAAACACTTAGGTTGACTTGACGAGCCTAGCATGTACAGACATGGCCTCGGAACACAAGAGACCGAAAGGTCGAGCATGAGTCGTATGGTAGATACGATCAACATGAAGATGTTCACCGATGATGACTAGTCCGTCTCACGTGATGATCCAACACGGCCTAGTTGACTCGGATCATGTAATCACTTAGATGACTAGAGGGATGTCTATTTGAGTGGGAGTTCATAAGATGAACTTAATTATCCTGAACATAGTCAAAAGATCTTCACAAGTTATGTCGTAAGCTCGCGCTTTAGTTCTACTGTTTAGATATGTTCCTAGAGAAAATTCAGTTGAAAGTTGATAGTAGCAATTATGCGGACTAGGTCCGTAAACTGAGGATTGTCCTCGTTGCTTCGAAGAAGGCCTATGTCCTTAATGCACCGCTCAGTGTGCTGAACCTTGAACGTCGTCTGTGGATGTTGCGAACATCTGACACACACGTTTTGATAACTATGTGATAGTTCAGTTAAACGGTTTAGAGTTGAGGCACCAAAGACGATTTCGAAATGTCGCGGAACATATGAGATGTTTCGAGGGCTGAAATTGGGATTTCAGGCTCGTGCCCACGTCAAGAGGTATAAGACCTCCGACGATTTTCTTAGCCTGCAAACTTAGCGAGAAAAGCTCAATCGTTGAGCTTGTGCTCAGATTGTCTGAGTACAACAATCACTTGAATTGAGTGGGAGTTGATCTTCCAAATGAGATAGTGATGTTTCTCCAAAGTTATTGCCACCAAGCTGCTAGAGCTTCGTGATGAACTATAACATATCAGGGATAGATATGATGATCCTTGAGATATTCGCGATGTTTGACACCGCAAAAGTAGAAATCAAGAAGAAGCATCAATTGTTGATGGTTGGTGAAACCACTAGTTTCAAGAAGGGCAAGGACGAGAAGGGATACTTCATGAAACGGCAAATCAGCTGCTGCTCTAGTGAAGAAACCCAAGGTTGAACCCAAACCAGAGACTAAGTGCTTCTGTAATAAGGGGAACAGCCACTGGAGCAGAATTACCCTAGATACTTGGTAGATGAGAAGGCCGGCAAGGTCGATAGAAGTATATTGGATATACATTATGTTAATGTGTACTTTACTAGTACTCCTAGTGGCACCAGGGTATTAGATACCGGTTCGGTTGCTAAGTGTTAGTAACTCGAAATAAAAGGTTGCGGAGTAGACGAAGACTAGCTAAAGGTGAGCTGGCGATATGCGTTGGAAGTTTTCCAAGCTTGATGTGATCAAGCATCGCACGCTCCCTCTACCATCGAGATTGGTGTTAAACCTAAATAATTGTTATTTGGTGTTTGCGTTGAGCATAGACATGATTGGATTATGTCTATCGCAATACGGTTATTCATTTAAGGAGAATAATGGTTACTCTGTTTATTTGAATAATACCTTCAATGGTCTTGCACCTAAAATGAATGGTTTATTGAATCTCGATCGTAGTGATACACATGTTCATGCCAAAAGATATAAGATAGTAATGATAGTACCACCTACTTATGGCACTGCCATGTAAGTCATATTGGTATAAAACGCATGAAGAAGCTCCATGTTGATGGATCTTTGGACTCACTCGTTTTTGAAAAGTTTGAGACATGCAAACCATGTCTATTGGTGTATATGCATGAAGAAACTCCATGCAAATGGACCGTTTGGACTCACTTGATTTTGAATCACTTGAGACATGCAAATCATACCACATGGGCAAGATGACTGAAAGCCTCGTTTTCAGTAGAATGGAACAAGAAAGCAACTTGTTGGAAGTAATACATTTTGATGTGTGCAGTCCAATGAGTGCTGAGGCACGCAGTGGATATCGTTATGTTCTTACTTCACGGATGATTTGAGTAGATACTGAGTATATTTACTTGATGAAACACAAGTCTGAATTATTGAATGGTTCAAGTAATTTCAGAGTGAAGTTGAAGATCATCATGACAAGAGGATAAAATGTATATGATATGATCATAGAGAGGAGTATCTGAGTTACGAGCTTTGGCACACATTGTAGAAATTGTTTCACAATTAATACCGCCTGGAACACCATAGTGTGATGGTGTGTCCGAACATCATAGTTGCACCCTATTGGATATGGTGCGTACCATGATGTTTCTTATCGAATTACCACTATCGTTCATGGGTTAGGCATTAGAGACAACTGCACTCACTTCAGTAGGGCACCACGTTATTCTGTTGAGACGACACCGTTTGAACTATGGTTTGGAGAAACCTAAGTTGTCGTTCCTTAAAATTTTGGGGCTGCGACGCTTATGTGAAAAAGTTTCAGGTTGATAAGCTCGAACCCAAAGCGGATAAAATGCATCTTCATAGGACACCCAAAACAGTTGGGTATACCTCCTAATTCAGATCCGAAAGCAATAGGGATTGTTTCTTGAATCGGGTCCTTTCTCGAGGAAAAGTTTGTCTCGGAAAATTGAGTGGGAGGATGGTGGAGACTTGATATGGTTATTGAACCGTCACTTCAACTAGTGTGTAGCAGGGCACGGGAAGTTGTTCCTGTGGCACCTACACCAATTGAAGTGGAAGCTGATGATAGTGATCATGAAACTTCGGATCAAGTCACTACCAAAACTTGTAGGTCGACAAAGATACGTACTACTCCAGAGTGGTACGTAATCATGTCTTGGAGGTCATGTTGCTAGACAACAATGAACCTACGAGCTATGGAGAAGCAATGGTGGGCCCAGATTCCGACAAATGGCTCGAGGCCATAAAATCCGAGAGAGGATCCATGTATGAAAACAAAGTGTAGACTTTGGCAGAACTACCCGATGGTCGTAAGGCTGTTGAGTACAGATGGATTTTAAAAGGAAGACGAACAATGATGGTAAGTATCACCATTAAGAAAGCTCGACTTGTCATTAAGATGTTTTCCGACAAGTTCAAGGAGTTGACTACGGTGAGGCTTTCTTACTCGTAGCGATGCTAAGAGTCTGTTGGAATTGGATTAGCAGTTACTGGATTATTTATGAAATCTTGCAGATAGGATGTCAAAACGTTGTTTCCTCGACAATCTTCTTGAGGAAAGGTTGTATGTGATACAACTAGAAGGTTTTGACAATCCTGAAAGACGCTAACAAGTATGCAAAGCTCCAACAATCCTTCTAAGGACTGGAGTAAGCATCTCAGAGTTGGAATGTACGCTTTGATGAGATGATCAAAGATTTTGGGTTTATACAAAGTTTATGAGAAACTTGTATTTCCAAAAAAGTGAGTGGGAGCACTATAGAATTTCTGATGAGTATATGTTGCTAACATATTGTTGATCAGAAATGTTGTAGAGTTTCTGGAAAGCATATAGGGTTGTTTGAAAAGTGTTTTTCAATAGAAAAATTGGATTAAGATGCTTGAACATTGAGCATCAAGATCTATGAGGATAGATAAAAAACGCTTAATGGTACTTTCAAATGAGCACATACCTTGACATGATCTTGAAGGTGTTCAAGATGGATCAGTCAAAGAAGGAGTTCTTGCCTGAGTTGTAAGGTATGAAGTTAAGACTTAAAGCTCGACCACGGAGGAAGGGAGAGAAAGGATGAAGGTCGTCCCCTATGCTTTAGACGTAGGCTCTACAGTATGCTATGCTGAGTACCGCACCTGATGTGTGCCTTGCCAGGTGTCTGGCAAGGGGGTACAAGAGTGATCCAGGAATGGATCATTGGACAGCGGTCAAAATTGTCCTTGGAATAATAAGGACATGTTTCTCGATTATGGAGGTGATAAAGAGTTCGGCGTAAAGGGTTACGTCGATGCAAGCTTTAATACCTATCCGAATGACTCTGAGTAGCAAACCGGATACGTATAGTGGAGCAACCATTTGGAATAGCTCCAGGTGGAGCGTGGAAGCAGAATTTACAATATGACCTAGAGATTTGCGAAGTACATACAGATCTGAATGTTGCAGACCCGTTGACTAAAACCTCTCTCACAAGCAAAACATGATCAAACCCCAGAACTCATTGAGTCTTAATCACATGATGATGTGAACTAGTTTATTGACACTAGTAAACTCTTTGGATGTTGGTCACATGGCGATGTGACCTGTGAGTGTTAATCACATGGTGATGTGAACTAGATTATTGACTCTAGTGCAAGTGGGAGACTGTTGGAAATATGCCCTAGAGGCAATAATAAATTAGTTATTATTATTATATTTCCTTTTTCATGATAATCGTTTATTATCCATGTTATAATTGTATTGATAGGAAACTCAGATACATGTGTGGGTACATAGACAACACCATGTCCCTAGTAAGCCTCTAGTTGACTAGCTCGTTGATCAATAGATGGTTGCGGTTTCCTGACCATGGACATTGGATGTCGTTGATAACGGGATCACATCATTAGGAGAATGATGTGATGGACAAGACCCAATCCTAAGCTTAGCACAAAGATCGTGTAGTTCGTATGCTAAAGCTTTTCTAATGTCAAGTATCATTTCCTTAGACCATGAGATTGTGCAACTCCCGGATATCGTAGGAATGCTGTGGGTGTACCAAACGTCACAACGTAACTGGGTGGCTATAAAGGTGCACTACGGGTATCTCCGAAAGTGTCTATTGGGTTGGCACAAATCGAGACTGGGATTTGTCACTCCATGTGACGGAGAGTATCTCTGGGCCCACTCGGTAGGACATCATCATAATGTGCACAATGTGACCAAGGGGTTGATCACGTGATGATGTGTTACGGAATGAGTAAAGAGACTTGCCGTTAACGAGATTGAACAAGGTATCAAGATACCGACGATCGAATCTCGGGCAAGTACTATACCGCTAGACAAAGGGAATTGAATACGGGATTGATTGAATCCTCGACATCGTGGTTCATCCGATGAGATCATCGCGGAACATGTGGGAGCCAACATGGGTATCCAGATCCCGCTGTTGGTTATTGGCCGGAGAGTTGTCTCGATCATGTCTACGTGTCTCCCAAACCCATAGGGTCTACACACTTAAGGTTTGATGACGCTAGGGTTATAGGGAATAGATGTACGTGGTTACCAAATGTTGTTCGGAGTCCTGGATGAGACCCCGGACGTCACGAGGAGTTCCGGAATGGTCCGGAGGTAAAGATTTATATATGGGAAGTCCTGCTTTGGTCACCGGAAAAGTTTCGAGTGCTATCGATAACGTACCGGGACCACCGGGAGGGTCCCGGGGGTCCACCAGCCCCAGAAGGCTGCGTGGGCCAAGTGTGGGAGGGGACCAGCTCCAGGTGGGCTGGTGCACCCCCCACCAAGGCCCAAGGTGCAGGGAGAGTGGGAGGGGGCAAACCCTAGGTCCAGATGGGCCCTAAGGCCCACCCTAGGTGCGCCCCCCCTCTCTCCCCCTCTGGCCGCCACCCAAATGGGATCTGGGGGCTGCCGCCACCCCTAGGGAGGGAACCCTAGGTGGGGGCGCAGCCCCTCCTCTCCCCCTATATATACTTGAGGTTTGGGGGCTGCCCAACACATGATTTGATCTCCCTCTTGGCGTAGCCCTACCCCTCTCCCTCCTCGTCTCTTGCGGTGCTTGGCGAAGTCCTGCTGGAGTGCCACGCTCCTCCACCACTACCACGCCGTCGTGCTGCTGGTGGACGGAGTCTTCCCCAACCTCTCCCTCTCTCCTTGCTGGATCAAGGCATGGGAGACGCCACCGGGCTGCATGTGTGTTGAACGCGGAGGTGCCGTCCGTTCGGCACTAGGATCATCGGTGATTTGGATCACGACGAGTACGACTCCATCAACCCTGTTCACTTGAACGCTTCCGCTTAGCAATCTACGAGGGTATGTAGATGCACTCCCCTTTCCCTCGTTGCTAGATTACTCCATAGATTGATCTTGGTGATGCGTAGAAAATTTTGAATTTCTGCTACATTCCCCATCACCTTGTTCCTCATGTAGAGAGTCTCATAAGTTGTCTTTTCATACTAGTGGGAATTTTTCATTATAGAACTTGGCTTGTATATTCCCACGATGGGCTTCCTCAAAATGCCCTATGTCTTCATGAGCAAGCGAGTTGGATGCACACCCACTAGTTTTCTTTTGTTGAGCGTTCATAGCTCTAGTGCATCCGTTGCATGGCAATCCCTACTCCTCATGTTGACATCAATTTATGGGCATCTCCATAGCCCATTGATTAGCCTCGTCAATGTGAGACTTTCTCCTTTTTTGTCTTCTCCACACAATCCCCATCATCATATTCTATTCCACCCATAGTGCTATATCCATGGCTCACGCTCATGTATTGCGTGAAGGTTGAAATTTTTTGAGATTATTTAAGTATGAAACAATTGCTTGGCTTGTCATCGGGGGTATAGAAGTTGGGAACATCTTTGTGTGACGAAAATGAAGCATAACCTAACTATATGATTTTGTAGGGATGAACTTTCTTTTGCCATGTTATTTTGAGAAGACATGATTGCTTTGATTAGTATGCTTGAAGTATTATTATTTTTGTGTCAATACGAACTTTTGTCTTGAATCTTTCGGATCTGAATATTCATATCACAATTAAGAAGATTTACATTGAAATTATGCCAAAGTATCACTCCACATCAAAAATTCTTTTTTATCATTTACCTACTTGAGGACGAGCAGGAATTAACCTTGGGGATGCCTGATACGTCTCCAACGTATCTATAATTTTTGATTACTCCATGCTACTTTATCTACTATTTTGGACTATATTGGGCTTTATTTTCCGCTTTTATATTACTTTTGGGACTAACCTATTAACCGGAGGCCCAGCCCAGAATTGCTGTTTTTTTGCCTATTTCAGTGTTTCGAAGAAACGGAATATCAAACGGAGTCCAAACGGAATAAAACCTTCGGGATCGTGATTTTCCAACCAAACGTGATCCAGGAGACTTGGACCTTACTCCAAGAAGTGCCAGAGGCGGTCACGAGGGTGGAGGGCGCGCCCCCTACCTCGTGGGCCCCCTGACGCTCCACCGACGTACTCCTTCCTCCTATATATACCTACGTATCCCCGAACGATCAGAACAGGAGCCAAAAACCTAATTCCATCACCGCAACCTTCTGTATCCACGAGATCCCATCTTGGGGCCTGTTCCGGAGCTCCGCCGGAGGGGGCATCCACCACGGAGGGCTTCTACATCATCACCATAGCCCCTCCGATGAAGTGTGAGTAGTTTACTTCAGACCTTCGGGTCCATAGCTAGTAGCTAGATGGCTTCTTCTCTCTTTTTGGATCTCAATACAATGTTCTCCCCCTCTCTCGTGGAGATCTATTCAATGTAATCTTCTTTTTGCGGTGTGTTTGTTGAGACCGATGAATTGTGGGTTTATGATCCAGTATTATCTATGGAAAATATTTGATTCTTCTCTGAATGTATGATTGAGTTATCTTTGCAAGTCTCTTCGAATTATCCTTTTTGGTTTGGCCAACTAGATTGGTAGTTCTTGCAATGGGAGAAGTGCTTAGCTTTGGGTTCAATCTTGCGGTGTCCTTACCCAGTGATAGAAGGGGCAGCAAGGCACGTATTGTATTGTTTCCATCGAGGATAACAAGATGGGGGTTTTATCATAATGCATGAATTTATCCCTCTACATCATGTCATCTTGCTTATGGCGTTACTCAGTTTTTAACTTAATACTCTAGATGCATGCTGGATAGCGGTCGATGAGTGGAGTAATAGTAGTAGATGGAGAATCGTTTTGATCTACTTGTCTCGGACGTTATGCCTATATACATGATCATTTCCTAGATATACTCATAACTATGCTCAATTCTGTCAATTGCTCAACAGTAATTTGTTCACCCACCGTAGAATCTCTATGCTCTTGAGAGAAGCCACTAGTGAAACCTATGGCCCCCGGGTCTATTCTCATCATATCAATCTCTATCACTTTATTTACTTTCTTTGTTTTTACTTTACCTTTACTTTTACTTTGCATCTATCTATCAAAAATACCAAAAATATTATCTCTATCAGATCTCACTCTCGTAAGTGACCGTGAAGGGATTGACAACCCCTAAGCGTTGGTTGCGAGTTGCTATCGTTTTGTGTAGGTACGAGGGACTTGTGCATGGTCTCCTACTGGATTGATACCTTGGTTCTCAAAAACTGAGGGAAATACTTACGCTACTTTGCTGCATCATCCTCTCCTCTTCGGGGAAATCCAACGCAGTGCTCAAGAGGTAGCAGTGCTCTCCCACTATTAGATCCATATGCTGCACCTGGATCCCCAATCCATTGCCCTTCTTGCGGTCTTTGCCTTTGTCTGCGAGGCCATGGTGGGCATTGCCCCCTCTGTGGCCCTCCTGCGCTATTTCTTCTCGCTGCACCTAACCGACCCTCGGCAGTGCTCGGGGTGCCTGAGCTTCCAGGCTCTGGTGGCGACGGCCGGCTCGGGGATTGACTTTGAACTCCCGCCGTCCATGAGCGGGTTCCATACATGGTGATTGTACGTGGATGTCGGGGTGCTCAGCGCCCTGCTCTCACCTCCGTCGGCGCCGGCCGTCCCCAGCTCCGACTGGGGCCACGAGAGACTCACTGACCCGCGCCTTGCCTTTGCCTGGCTCCGGCTGAAGAGGTTGAAAGGCCTGGACATAACTGTGCCCATGGAGATGAAGGAGTTCATCCCGCGCTGCGTCGCTCCACTTCAGCACCATTCTCGTCCGATGTGGGCCCTGTCAGGCGGCACGGACCGCATGAGGCTACAAGAGTCCGGGCTTCCCCTTGAGGCGCGACGAACAATGCTCAAGGTCTTGACAAGCGACCCTTCACCAGCCGACATGCCGCAGGAAGGTGTCTTCTGTACCGCTGCTCGAACAGGGTGGAGTTCTTGAAGCAGATGCCCCCTTTCGATGAGTGGGGGCTACGTCCGACCAGCCTTGAAGGGCCCCGCGAGAACCCTGTCTCCATGATTCCCCTCCTTGCCGCCAGCGCCGAGCTCACCCCAAGAGTGGATGTAGGGGGCGAACGCTGCTGGAGGCTGGAGGCGTGATTGCTGAGGTGCCAACACCGCTCGAGGCTCCCGAGGTGCAATCCCCTGGAGCTAATGACTTCCACCCTGCCACACTTGGTGCAAGATCGGTGGGAGAGACGGGTGCGCCAGTCTGGTGCCTTGATCCTTCACTCGTGCTGCCCTTCCTTCGCGGCCCAGTCCGGAGCGCGGGAAGTGTGCCAAGGGCTCCACCCCTGGTTATGGACAGCGGCTGGATGACCTCGATCCTGGCTTCTTCTTCAAACAACGAGCCCCCACCCATACAGGCCCCTACCGAGGCCCGGAACGGTGACTGAGGAAGCGCCAGCCCCCAGCCCCCTGCTGGAAGGGAGTGAGCCGCTTCGGATCCCTTCGGCAGCCTCCGCTGTGGGGGACGGACCTGGTCGCGTGCTTAAGTTTGCGCATGAGCAGAGTGTCATCCGTCACGAGCTCTTTCAGGAGGCAATGGGCACGCTGAGCCGACTCGGCGGAGAACTCATGGATGTTGATGCGCGCCTTGAGGCCGAGGGTCTCCGGCTGGTGGAGGAGTGGCATCATCTGAAGGTGGCTATCAACCTCGGGCGCCTTCAGCGTGAGCATGCCAATGCGAAGGCCGATGCATCCCTGACAACCTCGTGCGAGGCCAGCGCCCGAGTCTTGGAGGAGGCCAGGGAGGCAGACCATCGATGTGCGGTCGCCGAGGAGCGCAGGCGGGAGCTCCAGGCCTTGAACGCTTCCTTGGAGGAGCAGGTGGAGGCGCAGAGCCGCCTTGGCGTTGATGAAGGGTGCACCGTTCGACGAGGCTGAAATCTCGAGGCGCGAGGAAGCACTATTGCTGGAGGCCACGGAGCGCAGCCTCGAGCTCGAGCGGTTGGAGACGAGGGAGCGCCAAGTCGCGCAAGCAGAGGATGTTGTCGGCGCGTGCAAGGCCAAGGCCCAGGAGGAGGTCGATCGCCGGGTAGCCGAGGCTCGCGCGGACTGATACGTCTCCAACGTATCTATAATTTTTGATTGTTCCATGCTATTATATTACCCATTTTGGATGTTTATGGGCTTTACTTTACACTTTTATACCATTTTTGGGACTAACCTACTAACCGGAGGCCCAGCCCGAATTGTTGTTTTTTTTGCCTATTTCAGTGTTTCGAAGAAAAGGAATATCAAATGGAGTCCAAACGGAATGAAACCTTTGGGAGCGATATTTTTGGAACAAATGTGATCCAGGGGACTTGGAGTGGATGTCAAGCAACAGAGGAGGCGGCCACGAGGGTGCCTGACGCGCCCCCTACAGGTGGGCGCGCCCCCACCCTCATGGGCCCCTCGAGCGTCCACCGACCTACTTCTTCCTCCTATATATACCCATGTACCCCAAAACCATCGGGGAGCACCATGAAAAACTATTTCCACCGCCGTAACCTTCTATATCCGTGAGATCCCATCTTGGAGCCTTCTCCGGCGCTCCGCCAGAGGGGGAATCGATCATGGAGGGCCTCTACATCATCTCCAAGGCCCTTCCGATGAGTTGTGAGTAGTTTACCACAGACCTTCGGGTCCATAGTTATTAGCTAGATGGCTTCTTCTCTCTCTTTCAATCTCAATACAAAGTTCTCCTCGATCTTCTTGGAGATCTATTCGATGTAATTCTTTTTGCCGTGTGTTTGTCGAGATCCGATGAATTGTGGGTTTATGATCAAGTTTATCTATCAGAAATATTTGAATCTACTCTGAATTCTTTGATGTGTGATTAAGTTATCTTTGCAAGTCTCTTTGAATTATCAGTTTGGTTTGGCCTACTAGATTGATCTTTCTTGCAATGGGAGAAGTGCTTAGCTTTGGGTTCAACCTTGCGGTGTCCTTTCCCAGTGATAGCAGGGGCAGCAAGGCACGTATTGTATTGTTGCCATCGAGGATAAAAAGATGGGGTTTATATCATATTGCATGAGTTTATCCCTCTACATCATGTCGTCTTTCTTAATGCATTACTCTGTTCTTTATGAACTTAATACTCTAGATGCATGCTGGATAGTGGTCGATGTGTGGAGTAATAGTAGTAGATGTAGGCAGGAGTCGGTCTACTTGTCATGGACGTGATGCCTATATACATGATCATGCCTAGATAATCTCATAACTATTCACTTTTCTATCAATTGCTCGACAGTAATTTGTTCACCCACCGTAATACTTATGCTATCTTGAGAGAAGCCACTAGTGAAACCTATGGCCCCGGGGTCTATCTCTTACCATATAAGCTTTCAATCTACTTTTATTTGCATCTTTACTTTTCCAATCTATATCATAAAAATACCAAAAATATTTATCTTATCATATTATCTCTATCAGATCTCACTTTTGCAAGTGTCCATGAAGGGATTGACAACCCCTTTATTGCGTTGGTTGCGTGTTCTTGTTTGTTTGTGTAGGTGCGTGGGACTTTTGAGAAGCCTCCTACTAGATTGATACCTTGGTTCTCAAAAACTGAGGGAAATACTTACGCTACTATTGCTGCATCACCCTTTCCTCTTCAAGGAAAACCAACGCCAGCTCAAGACGTAGCAAGAAGGATTTCTGGCGCCGTTGCCGGGAAGGTCTTCGCTCAAGTCAAGACATACCAAGTACCCATCACAAACTCATCTCCCTCGTATTACATTATTTGCCATTTGCCTCTCGTTTTCCTCTCCCCCACTTTACCCTTGCCATTTTTTTCGCCCTCTCTTTCCCAATCTCCTCTCTTGTTCACTTGCCTTTTTGTTTGCTTGTGTGTTGGATTGCTTGTCGCGATGGCGCAAGACAATACCAAATTGTGTGACTTTTCCAATACCAATAATAATGATTTCCTTAGTACTTCGATTGCTCCTCTTAATGATGTTGAGTCTTGTGAAATCAATGCTGCTTTGCTGAATCTTGTTATGAAAGATCAATTCTCCGGCCTTCCTAGTGAAGATGCTGCTACCCATCTAAACAACTTTGTTGATTTGTGTGAGATGCAAAAGAAGAAAGACACAGATAATTATATAGTTAAATTGAAGTTATTTCCGTTTTCACTTAGAGATCGTGCTAAAGTTTGGTTTTCGTCTTTGCCTAAGAATAGTATTGATTCTTGGAATAAGTGCAAATATGCTTTTATCTCTAAGTATTTTCCTCACGCTAAGATCATCTCTCTTAGGAACGACATTATGAACTTTAAACAACTTGATCATGAGCATGTTGCCCAATCTTGGGAAAGAATGAAATTAATGATTCGCAATTGCCCTACTCATGGTTTGAACTTATGGATGATTATACAAAATTTTTATGCCGGATTGAATTTTGATTCTAGAAATCTTTTGGATTCGGCCGCGGGAGGCACGTTTATGGAAATCACCTTAGGAGAAGCTACTAAACTCCTTGAGAACATTATGGCTAATTATTCTCAATGGCACACCGAAAGATCTACTAGTAAAAAGGTGCATGCTATAGAAGAAATTAATGTTTTGAGTGGAAAGATGAATGAACTTATGAAATTGTTTGCTACTAAGAGTTCTTCTGTTGATCCCAATGATATGCCTTTGTCTACTTTGATTGAGAATAATAATGAATCTATGGATGTGAATTTTGTTGGTAGGAATAATTTTGGTAACAATGCATATAGAGGAAACTTTAATCCTAGACTGTTCCCAAGTAATTCCTCTAATAATTATGGAAATTCCTACAATAATACTTATGGTAATTTTAATAAGATGCCCTCTGATTTTGAGAATAGTGTTAAAGAATTTATGATCTATCAAAAGAATTTTAATGCCTTGCTTGAAGAAAAATTGCTTCAAGTTGATGATATGGCTAGGAACGTTGATAGACTTTCACTTGATGTTGATTCTTTGAAACTTAGATCTACTCCTCATAAGCATGATATCAATGAGTCTTTCAAAGCTATGAGAATTTCCATTGATGAGTGCAAAGAAAGAATTGCTAGATTGCGTGCTAAGAAAGATTGCTTTGTAAAAGCCTGTTCTTCTAGTTCCCATGAAAATAATGATGAAGATCTAAAAGTTATTGATGTGTCCCCTATTAAATCTTTGTTTTGCAATATGAATCTTAATAATGATGGGACTGGAGATGAGTCAACTTTAGTTAAAAGGCGTCCCAATGATTCGGAGGTTTTAGATCTTGATGCTAAATTTGGTAAAAGTGGGATCAGAGAGGTCAAGACTTTAAATAGCATTGAACCCACTATCTTGGATTTCAAGGAATTTAATTATTATAATTGTTCTTTAGTAGATTATATTTCCTTGTTGCAATCCGTTTTGAATTCTCCTCATGCTTATAGTCAAAATAAAGCTTTTACCAAACATATTCTTGATGCCTTGATGCAATCTTATGATGAAAAACTTAATTTAGAAGTTTCTATACCTAGAAAACTTACTGATGAGTGGGAACCTACTATAAAGATTAAAATTAAAGATCTTGAGTGTTCTGCTTTGTGTGATTTGGGTGCTAGTGTTTCCACGATTCCGAAAACTTTATGTGATATTCTAGGTTTCCATGATCTTTATGATTGCTCTTTAAATTTTCACCTTGCGGATTCCACCATTAAGAAACCTATGGGAAGGATCAATTATGTTCTTATTGTTGCAAATAGGAATTATGTGCCCGTAGATTTTATCGTTCTTGACATAGATTGCAAGCTTTCTTGTCCTATTATTCTTGGTAGACCTTTCCTTAAAACGATTGGTGCAATTATTGATATGAAGGAAGGGAATATTAGATTCCAATTTCCCTTAAGGAAAGGCATGGAGCACTTTCCAAGAAGGAAAGTCAAATTACCTTATGAATCTATCATGCGAGCTACTTATGAATTGAGTGCCAAAGATGGCACTACTTAGATCTATCCTCGCTTTTATGCCTAGCTAGGGGCGTTAAACGATAACGCTAGTTAGGAGGCAACCCAATTTTATTTTAGTTTTTTGTTTTTGCTTTTGTTTAGTAATACATTTTTCATCTACCTTCTATTTAGATGTGTTTTCATGTTTTAATTAGTGTTTGTGCCAAGTAGAACCTATAGGATAACCTATGGTGATAGTTAATTTGCTTCTGCTGAAAAACAGAAACTTTGCACGCACGAAAATAATTTTAGTAATTCACAGAAACGTGCTTTTGCGTTGATTCTTTTTTCTGTAGATCAATAGACAAATGGACCAGGACTTCCTATTTTTGTAGGATTTTTAGAGTTACTGAAGTATTCGAGAGTTACAGATTGCTACAGACTGTTCTGTTTTTGACAGATTCTGTTTTTCGTGTGTTGTTTGCTTATTTTGATGCATCTATGGTTAGTATTAAGTGGTATGTACCATAGAGAAGTTGGAATACAGTAGGTTTAACACCAATATACATAAAGAATGATGGTGGTTTTTCTTTCTTGCACTAATGGAGCTTATGAGATTTCCTGTTGAGTTTTGTGTTGTGAAGTCTTCAAGTTTTGGGTAAAGATTTGATGGACTATGGAATAAGGAGTGGCAAGAGCCTAAGCTTGGGACTGCCCATGTGTAAGTGCATCTAGTGCCCCTTAGTGATTTTGGTGTATTGAAGACTTATAGGTTAAGGGACTGATGCGTTTGTGAGTGTACACAGGTATATAAGTCTATGAGGAGTTTGATAATTACAGAGAAAGTCGACCCCTAAAAATGAAGTTCTTCGACTGAAGACTTTGGATTTCTGAAGACTTTCTGAAGACTTTGAAAGTGAAGAAATTGGTGTGAACTTGAAGACTTTGAATTCATTCGAGGAACATGAAGCGTGAAGACTTTTGTTTTTGTAGTTTTATTTTCTCTTTCTTGAGTCATAGGAAACACCGTACTGTTAAAGGGGTCGAGGAAATACTAACGAAAAATTTCCATGTGATGCTCAACTCAAAATCCTACACCTACCAATCCCTTCAAGTGAAGCCATTGGAAATCTCATACAGTTCAGTCAATTCTTCAGTGACAGAGACGAAGTTCTTCTGGTCACTGAGGAATTTGTTCTGACTGAGGAGTTAGGAATTCGCCAGTGCGAATTGCCTACATAGTGAGGAACATGATAGCCCTGAGGAATTTGAGAGTCAAAATTCTGACCGTTGCTGTGTTATGCGCTAGCTGTCTGAAAATATCTACCCACCTAACGGTCATATCACTGAAGGGCATTTATGTCTTATCATGTCGGGTTGCTCCCTAGGCTATAAATAGCCGCCCCCTACAACAACTAGCTGGTTGGCTGCTCCGAGAGAAACTGACACTTGTCATTTGAGAGCATCCCATCCTCCGAGGACTTTGAGCGAAAATCATCAAGTGAGGAAAACCCAAACCCAAACACCTTCAAACCCAAAGTGATTGAGCATCACTGAAGAGATTGATCCTGCGTGGACCCGACGCTTGTTACCTTTGAAGACTGTGCTTCTTCCAGACGGTTAGGCGTCATGGTCTAGAGCATCCAAGAGGAATTGTGGATCGCCGAGTGACCGAGTCTGTGAAGGTTTGGAAGTCACCTGAAGACTTACCACGAGTGATTGGGCGAGGTCTGTGTGACCTTAGCTCAAGGAGAATACGTGAGGACTGTGTGTCCGGGACTGTGTGTCCTCAGGTTTAAATACCTAGCCGCTCCAACCAAATGTACAACTGAGACAGCAGTTGGAACTGGTCTACCAAATCATTGTCTTCACCAAGCTTACTGGTTCTATCTCCTCAACTCTTTCATTTCCTCATTTCAGTTGTTGTGTGCTTGTTCATATCTGTTTGAAGACTTTGACTGAAGACTTTCTCAATTTCCTCAGTTCAATTTCTTCAGTCTGTCCGTCTTTATCCTGTGTTATCCTGCGTTTAAGCTTTCTGTACTTTGTGCTTGTCTTCATTTCATCATGATGACTATTCTTGTGTTCTGTTATGTTTACTTTTGAGTACTTATTCCGCTGCAAGTAGTTCTTTGCTAATGAATTTCCTCACCAGCAAATTCCTTAGTGAAGAATTCATAAAAATCGCCTGTTCACCCCCCTCTAGTCGATATAACACACTTCGAATTGGTATCAGAGCAAGGTACTCCCTTGTTCTGTGTGATTTTGGTTTAACCGCCTGGAGTTTTAGTTATGTCGACCGCAGGTATGAAGAAAGTGACATGCCCCATCTTTGACGGTCATGATTATCCCAAGTGGAAAGCCATGATGAGGAAGCACCTCATGGCAATGAACAGCAAGCTGTGGACTGTCAGCGAGATTGGTCTTACTGATCTATGCAAGATGGCGGAAGCTGATGACATTCGCAAGCACACTCTTCTCAACCTTACGGCGAAGGACGTCATCTGCTCATGTCTGTCTCAAAATCAGTTCAGGAACATCATGCATCTCAATCATGCAAAGCTTATCTGGGACCGTCTCTCTGAGGTCTATGAAGGTTATCGGACCCATCATGATCCTTGGTTTGAGGATTTCAAGGAATCTCTCGATGCGATGACATTCGAACCAGAATCATCATCTTCTATACCATGCCTTATGGAAAAAAGTGCTAAGGTAACTGAATGCTACCTATCCAAGTCCAGTGATGATGAATCTGGAGATGAATTTGGACCCAGCTATGTCAAACTTGCTTCCCTTGCCACTAAACAACAAAGAGCTTTGGAAAAAGTACAATACATGCTAAATAAGAGCGATGATATGTTGGGTGAAGAAATGGATCAGGCGAAAGCTTTGGCTGAAAGTCTTCAGAGACTTTAGTCCAAGTTTGACACCCTTCAAGGTCATCATAAAACTCTCTTATCTGATCACGAGAAGCTTTGTTACGAATTTCTTCAAAGAAATCAAGATCTTGAGAAGCTAAGAGTGAGTTACGAAGATCTCCAGAAGGATCGCGATTCATTACTTGCTCAACAAATCAATGCTACTCAAGAAGAATTTGTTCCTCCATGTTTGAAGTGCATTGAACGTGAATCTGCTAATTCTTCACCTGAATGTTCAAATGCTTCTAATGCTACAAATTCTTCATCTGTCTCTGCTATCACTAATTCCTCATCTGAGGACATTGCTAGTATCACTAACGATGTAGGGCTGAAGGAATTGTACATGACAGGCATGTACAAAAGCCTCAAAGGGCATCAGACTCTTTGTGACGTGCTTAAAAAGCAGATCCTCAACAGGAACCCTAGGAAAGAGGGTATTGCCTTTGAGAGGAAACTCAATGCTGATGGAACATATTGGAAGCCTGAGCAGTACCCCAAAACCTCATGGGTTGCTGCAAAGGGACCTCCAGTTGATCCATCCAATTTATCTGGCTTTACATGTGAATCTCCTCATTCTTCTGATGACTCATTTGACTCCAACTATAAACTGTTCAAAAATTAGAATGGTGAAGTATTTGCTAGATATGTTGGCACTAACTGCAGGGACGGTTCCCCTATGAAGAAAATCTGGGTTCCCAAAAGGGGCCTTGAAAGTCTTCAGGTGAATGTCCTCATGACACCACCTGTCAAGAAAAGGAACCCCAGATCAAATTCTTCATATGGACCGAGTTCTTCATATGGACCAAATTCCTCACGTGGATCAAATTCCTCAAAAGGATCAAAATCCTCATATGATCATCATCGTGCTAACCCCTCTGTTTCGTAGGGAAGAACTAAGGGCTATGAATATGAGCATTATTCTTCTAACCATTATGTTCATAAGTCCTCGAAGAATTTCTGTGCTTATTCATACGCGTATCCTAACTCCTCTTATGTGAAACGAAGTGGACTGGCTTCAATGCCACCTTTCTTGTATGGTGCTCATATAGTGATGAATTCTTTGCCACCCCTTCAGATGTGGCTGGTGAAGAAAAAGAACTAATCTCTTATGCAGGGTCAGGTCTCCAAACGTGCTTAAAACGTCTGAACAATTTTCTGGAGACCTGAAGAATGCCTGAAAGGACGCAAGCTAATTATGAAGAAATGAACTCTCATTTCTCACGTCCTCATACTGTCTTATCTGTTCTATTGCTTGATGAAATTGATCTGATGATATTGATGTCATATTCTTCACTGATGAAGTATATGAGTTCGTAAGTTGCACTAATTCATCTGCAGGATGATCAACCCAAAGCCAATGAGTGGGTCCTCGATAGTGGATGTACGAACCACATGACTGGTGACAAGAATCTATTGATGAATGCTCCCTTATCACCATCGCATCTGAAGCATATCATCATCGATGACAAAGGCAAAAGTCGGGTATTGGGACTAGGTAAGGTTGCGATCTCAAAGGATCGACACATGGACAAAGTCATGCTTGTCGAGTCCTTAGGATACAACCTCATGTCTGTCTTGATGCTTTCTGATCTCTATATGGTTGTTGTCTTTGGCAAATATCATTGTGTTGTGATCATGGAAGCTGGCAATTCCAAAGTATTCAAAGGCTTTAGGAGAGGAGACCTGTATATTATTGATTTCTCTACAGCACCTCAACCGGCCGTATGCCTACTTGCAAAAGCTTCAGAAGGCTGGCTATGGCATCGACGATTTGGTCATGCTGGCATGAGGAATCTGCACATGCTTGCGAAGAAGAAGCATGTCATTGGCATTGAGAATGTCAAATTCCTCAAGGATCATTTGTGCGGAGCCTGCGAAGCTGGAAAGATGACCAAGGCCAAACATCCAGCAAAGACTATCATGACTACCACTCGACCATTTGAATTGCTTCACATGGATCTCTTTGGTCCTAATCATTATTCTGCAGTAACAAATGATGCATCTCTATATGGCTTTGTTATTGTTGATGATTATTCTCATTACACATGGGTGCACATTGTCACTTACAAACATGAGGTGCAGGAAGTCTTCAAACGATTTTCCTCGAGGGCTTCAACCAACTTTGGTGTGAAGATCAAGCACATCAGAAGTGACAATGGGACTGAGTTCAAGAATTCCGATCTTGATGACTATCTTGATGAACTTGGTATTACTCATGAGTTATCTGCTCCTTATACTCCTCAGCAGAATGGCGTCGTGGAGCGCAAGAACAGAACTCTTGTTGAGATGGCTCGCACTATGCTTGATGAATACAAGACGCCTCATCGTTTCTGGATTGAGGCAATTGATACTGCGTGCCACATCATCAATAGAGTATATCTTCACAAATTCTTCAAGAAGACTTCTTATGAACTCCTCACTGACAAGAAACGGTTATTTCAAAGTCTTCGGTGCTAAATGTTGGATTAGAGATCCTCATACAATTCTGAATTCACACCGAAAGCACATGAGAGTTTTATGCTTGGTTACGGAAAGGACTCGCACACCTATGGAGTCTTCAACAACGTTCTTCACAAAGTTGTTGAAACTGTAGATGTGCGGTTCTATGAAACTAATGGCTCGCAAAGAGAGCACCTACCTTCTTTGATAGATGAACCGGGACCTGAGGAATCTATCAAGTTCAAGGCTACTGAGGATGTCATTCCTACCGAAGAATCTGCTGAAGAATTCATTCCAGAATGTGAAGAACGTCGAGCTGGTGCACCTGAAGAAAATGGTGCTGATGAAAATGGTCCTGAAGAAAATGCGGATCAAATTCCTCGACAACAACCCGGTCATCCTTGTGTTGCAAACGAAGTGCAAATTGAGAGAATCATCGATGACATTGAAGCACCAGGTCCTCTCACACGCTCAAAAGCTTCACATTTGTCTAACTTTTGTGGGCACTTTGCTTTTGTCTCTATCACAGAGCCCACTAAGGTAGATGAATCATTTCTGGAGCATGAGTGGATTCAAGCTATGCAAGAAGAATTACATCAATTCGAGCTCAATAACGTTTGGGAACTGGTCAAACGTCCAGATCCTCACAAGCACAATATCGTTGGCACAAAGTGGATCTACCACAACAAGCAAGATGAAAATGGCCTTGTGGTGAGGAATAAGGCACGACTTGTAGCTCAAGGCTACACACAGGTTGAAGGAATCGACTTCGATGAAAATTTTGCACCTGTTGCTAGACTTGAGGCTATTCGCATATTACTTGCTTACGCTAACCATCATGATATCACTTTACAACAAATGGATGTGAAAAGTGCATTCCTCAATGGTAAGCTTGAGGAAGAAGTATATGTTGCTCAACCCCCAGGTTTTGAAGATCCAAAACATCCTGACAAAGTCTTCAGACTCAATAAGGCCATGTATGGCCTCAAGCAGGCCCCTCGGGCGTGGTATGATACTTTGAAGGAATTCCTCATGAAGAAAGGCTTCAAACCCGGTTCGCTTGACCCAACTCTTTTCACTAAATCTTATGATGGTGAATTGTTTGTGTGCCAAATTTATGTTGATGATATCATTTTTGGCTGTACCGACCAACATTACAGTGATGAATTTGCCTACATGATGAGTGAAGAATATCAAATGTCTATGATGGGAGAATTGAAATTCTTTTTAGGTCTTAAAATTTGTCAACAGCGCAATGGAATATTCATATCTCAGGAGAAATACCTCAAAGATGTATTGAGGAAATTCGGCATGCAAGATTGCAAAGGGGTAAAAATTCCAATGCCCACAAGTGGCCATCTATGCACTGATGAAAATGGTATCGACTTCGATCAAAAGTTATACCGCTCCATGATTGGCTCTTTATTGTATTTATGTGCATCTAGGCCAGATATTATGCTTAGTGTTTGCATGTGTGCCCGATTTCAAGCTACACCGAAGGAATCACACCATAAGGCTGCGAAGCATATTCTTCAATATCTAGCTCACACACCAACACTTGGATTATGGTACCCCAAGGGCTCGGCTTTTGATCTCATTGGATATTCAGACTCTGACTATGCTGGTGATCGTGTGGACTGCAAGTCAACATCTGGCACATGCCATTTCCTTGGTCGATCTTTGGTCTATTGGTCCTCGAAGAAACAAAACTGCGTATCACTTTCTACAGCAGAAGATGAGTACATTGCTGCTGGTTCTTGCTGTGCTCAATTGCTATGGATGAAGCAAACTCTCAAGGACTACAGCGTCAACATGAAGAATGTGCCTCCCTACTGTGACAATGAGAGTGCAATCAAGATTGCTCACAACCCAGTTCAACACTCGAAGTCAAAGCACATCCAGATTTGCCATCATTTTCTTCATGATCATGTGTGGAAGGGCGACATCTCTATTGAGCATGTACAGACTGAAGAACAGCTAGCTGATATCTTCACAAAGCCCTTGGATGAGAAAAGATTTAGCAAGTTGAGGTGTGAGCTAAATATCCTAGAATCTTCGAATGTCCTTTAAAAAGGACACTCATCCTAACACTTATGCAAAATTGATGACTTAGATGTGCAACACGCGAAGAAACATTTTTCTTCAATCAATGAAGACTAACACTCTAAGTGTGAAGAAATTAACGAAGAATTTGATTCTCAGAGCCCTACGACAATTGCACGCGGTGTCTGAAATCATCATTCTTATACAGTGGGTCACGCCACCACCAAAAGTTCAAAATCTTCAATTTGAGTTTTTCCTCAGTTTTTGAAATTCCCCAGTTGTTCAAATTCTTCAACTTTGCATTGTCCGTCTTCACTGTCTCCGTCGTTTTTCTTCATTGGCTATATATATATATATATATGAGTTTATGTCCTCTACAACATTCACTTATTGCTATTTCTTCAAGCTGCTTTTTCTGCTAAGTGAATGTGATCGGACCCTTCCCCCTCTATGCTAAACTCAACCCAATCTTTTCACAAATTCTTCATGTGCGTTCTATTTTAAACTCGTTCAAAATCTTCACTGTGTCCTTGTCAGCTGAAGAATTTGCGAATGGAACTTTAACTTATCTTATCTAAATTTTCGGCTTTTCCGCTCAAACTGTTTCGCGTTCCACGATAATACTTATCTATTCACCCACGATCTCACACGATCACCACCTCACAGTATGTGGGTGACACATGTCAAGCGAATGAGAAGGGTCAGGGGCACGTTCGTCCAATTTCTTTGGGTGTACAGTTTTTCACTCCGACTATAAATACCCCCTCCCCTTCCTCACTTCGATTTTACTCCGCTCGTTCTCACTCCCGCTCGAGCTTCTCAAACCCTAGCGCCGCCGCTACTTCATCATTGCCGGTGAGGAAGAGCTTAACTGCCTCGACCTCGTCATCGTCGTACTCGCGCCGGCTGCGGATTTCTTCACTCCGCCGCCGCCGTAGCTGTCTTCCTCTACCGAGTTAGGGCGTGGAAGATCTGAACTAACGAGCTTCACATCTACACTTCTCAGTTCGTCGTGTTCTTCAAAAAGGGTAATTAAAAGTTACTTTTACTGCCCTCTTTGCTTCAAATGTTTTCTTCAAAATCTTCAAAGGTGTTTATTCTTCAAATCTTCACACACTGAACACCTCACATGTCATCTACTCTTGATTCGTTTCTCTAAGCAATAATTTTTCTTCAAGATTCCTCAATTGTGTGGATCTTCGATCTATACAACTCTGGAACCTAAGACAAAGAACACTTAGTGAAATTCTTCAAGACTCATCTGGTCAAATTCCTCAAACTTATTCTTTTTGAAAAACCTTCTGAGAATGCATATGACCTCTCCAAATTCCTCGCAACTATACTCTGTTCACAGGTACTCATTTCTATTGCTGAATCACTAGGTTCTCATCAACTTAACTCATTTGCAGCATTCCTTGACGAAAAGTTGCATACATCTTCAGAGAATTCCATTGTTCAAATTCCTCAACTGAAGAAAATGGCTGATGGTAAGAATCCACAGAAGGGTGGAAAGAGGCCTGAGGTCAATACTGCTTTCGAGATCCCTGATGACATATACAAGGATTATTGCACTCCTGATGAGGCCAAATTTGGCAAGGAGGACAAAAATCAGCGCAAGGTGCGCATACAAAGGATAGAAAGGAGATGGACATGTGAATGGAGGGAGTACAGATATGTTACTCCCAAGTATATGAAGAAATTCGCCCTCAACCCTCCATGCCCAAGACCTTTGTTGGCACCTGGCCAATTGGCAGATCCCACTAGACTCAAGCGCGGTGAGGATTATCCTGATGAATGGGCAAAGTGCCAGGCCAAACTGGCCAAACAAGCAAAAGAAGCAGTGAGGAAATTCAATGAAGACTCTGCTGCTGCTGCTACCGCTGCTGAGGCCTCTACAAGCAAGCCAAAGAAGGCCATGGCTAAGAAGCCTGCTCACAAGCCAAGTGCTTCACCCTCAATGCCCTCACGGCCAAGTTCCTCAACAATGCCCTCACAGCCAGATTCTTCAAAGCCCTCACGGCCAACTCCTCAAAATGCTCCTACTCCTTGAAAGTCCTTAGCTCCTCCGACAAAGTCCTCAGCTGCTCCAACTAAATCCTCTGCACCTGTGCATATAGTCACGTGCCAAAGGACTACAGGCATCTCAATCGCCTTAGGAGCTTTTGCAAGTTCCTCAGCTACACCAAATTCCTCAACTGGCCCCTCTCTGGTAAAGAAAAAGGCCACTGCTGGATGAGGCCCTCGACCAAGTCCTCACAAGAAGCAGGTCGCCTTTCAAGTGCCATCTGATGATGATGAGGCTGATGATGAAGAACTTGCCAAAATCATCAGAGAGAGGCAGGTCAAGGCCGCTAGAGCCAAAGGCAGCAATGTGCCAATGTTACTGGATCCAAAGTTGATCCTAGATTTCATTGATCTATGGCACAAGGACCCGAACACACCTTTGCCGAAGATGAACCTCACTCCTGGTCAAAGTCATGTTTTGACTGCCTTCATTGAAGAAGAAAAATGGAAATATGAAGAAGGAAGAAGAGTGAAGAAAACGCAGTACAAGAAAGTGTGCTTTCTGAGGGAAAATGTTCTGAAGCTTTCCCCTGAACAACTCGTTGCCTTACAAGCTGAGATCAAGCAACTGAGTGATGAATTTGATCGCTACTATGTTGACTGGCTTGGAGCCAATGTCAGATTTGTGAAGATTACTGATAAATTCACTTCCAATGTTGCAGCCCCAGCGCAACAAGAAAATCCTCAGGCTGATGCATTTGCACAACCTACTGAAGAACATGCCAGCACCGTTGTCGGTGTCAAAACCGGCGGATCTCGGGTAGGGGTCCCAAGCAGTGCGTCTTAGGATCAATGGTAACAGGAGGCAAGGGACACAATGTTTACCCAGGTTCGGGCCCTCTCGATGGAGCTAAAACCCTACTCCTGCTTGATTAATATTGATGATATGGGTAGTACAAGAGTTGATCTACCATGAGATCAGAGAGGCTAAACCCTAGAAGCTAGCCTATGGTATGATTGTTGTATATGTCTATCGACTAGCCTGGCCCCGGTTTATATAATGCACCAGAGGCCTAGGACAACAAGAGTCCTAGCCGAATACGCTGGTGGGGGAGGAGTCCTTGTCTTGATTGCCAAGTCTTGTGGAATCTTCCTTGTATGCACAACTGTTCGGACTGGCCCATGAGTATACGACCATGGGGGTCCTCGGCCCAATCTAACAGATCGGGAGATGACATGGTGAGTACCCCCTAGTCCAGGACACTGTCAGTAGCCCCCTGAACCGGTTTTCAAGTTTAGGGACGCTCCTCGATTCTTCTGAACCGTTCTTCATCTTCAGTCGTCGGTCTTGAAAACTGGTTCAACAAATCTTCTCATCTTCGATCTTGAGGATCGCCGAAATGCATTCGACGAGTTTACACGTCGGGTATCCGAGGAGCCTCTTTAAGTTTCCGGCCTTTATCAATGCCTTGTTATTTTTATGCCACACCTCGGGTTTGAAGTTGTTCCCGGGCGGCAACGTCCTCTTGCGTCCGAGCTACAACGCCGGACTGCATTCGAGGTATCTTTTGTAGCCGAGCACCAATGCCGGACTGCTTCCCAGCTCTAACGCCGAACTACGTATCCGAGCTCCAACGCCGGACTGTATCCGAGCTCCAACGCTGGACTATGTATCCGAGCTCCAACGCCGGACTGTATCCGAGGTGTCGTAAATCACCTTGGTTCAAAGAAGTTTGAAGGAGTTTAGCCGAGCTTAATGCCGTAAATGCCCTCTAAGGAGCCGGCCACTTGCATCCGAGCTATATGCCGAACTGCTTCCGAGGTGGTTAAGCACCTCGGTCATGGGCTGATTTTTGGTTAATGTTTTTTATTGACGCAATTTATTCTCTGCAGAGATACACAGCCAGTAGCCCTCAAGGTGGGTATCGTTCTAAAACCCGAGATGCACATGAAGGATGACATAAGACCGCTGATCCCCGTAGCCGCTGAGACTCAGGTTGATTTGCAAACTAGGTCTGAGGATCAAGTCCTAGCTCGACAGAATACTTCGGGACACAAAAAGCGGCGTGCTCAGTCCTCGAGACTCGGGTTGGGTGCGGCCGACCAACCTGAGGATCAAAATCTCCTCGGAAACTGTATTGCACTTAAAATTTTCTGCATAGAATAGGCAATGCAGTAGCCCCCGAGACACTGGTCGGGTGGCAACACCAGATCAGGGGTTCGATGTGCCCCTTTAATATTTGTAAATAATAAGCCCGAAGCCCAGTAGCCCCCGAGCCTTAATGCGGGCACGGGAGGCCGAATTAAGGATTGATATCCATAGTAAAATAACAAATTATGTGTAATGACTCTATGTATCCAAGTACTTTACGTCATTAATGCTCGGATCCGCATTGTATAAAACTTTGTTAACCGACCATCAGCTTCCACCTCCTCGGCCAATAGCCGAGGAGTGTTTGTACTTCTTTATAAAGCCTTTATGAGGGCAAAGATTTACAACAAACAAGGCAATCTGGCCATACGGTTTTATAAACAAAGGTACGCGGAGATACATGTTATATTACTGTTTAACAGAAGAAATGTCTTCCAAAGAAAATAGTCCCGCTATCGGTTCCTTTATTTGGGTTGTCATGCTAAGCATGATCATGAAACCTCAGCTCCAATGTAAGAGCAAAATATCGAGGATTTAGTTTGGGAGGCCAGTTAATAGCCCCCAGTAGTGTTCGGCGACAGTCGAGGTCAAGCCGTAAACACTTTGGCCATTGTTATGAATGACCCGTCGTTTAACGCCGTCATCGGATCGCCGACCAGTTTACACTTACTGTGATAGTCAGTTTTCGGCTTTCTCCACTGAGGTGCTTAAGCATGTGAGCTGGAAGCACAATCGCAGTGGTTCTCCCTTTGCACACATAGCCGAACAAAGCGGAACATAGGAGGCAAGCGCAGGAGCCGGGCAACCCAACTATTGACCGAAGACACAATTCGAAACCGATGCATATATAGCAATATCCAAGAATGTTTTTGCCGAATCTCTAAAGGTGTCCGGCATTGCACTGCGAGACTTGTGCTGAAAACAGACAAATAGTTTAAAAGTGTCATGGGCTCGAAAAGCCAAAAAACTTATTCAAAAGGTTAAGGTCCGAACTAGATCAAGTGTTCGGTGCCAATCCGAAAATTGGACTTTAGAAAAAAAGGTGCTTCTGTCGTGCTTTAACATGACACATCCTATCTCAAAACTTCAAGCGGGTCAGCCTACGGCTTCAACCTCCTATCCCGAAGGCAGAGTACTTCTTACTAGGCTAGTTTAGCAAACTAAACTCTAGCGGCTTTGAGAGAGAAATTAGGCTCCCCGGCTAGTGACCGCACACTTGTGTCGAAAAAAGGAGTGATAAATAATAATAAAAACTTTGCAACGACTAAGAAGAAAAACACTTATCATAAAACAGCTCATATAAATTTAAGAGCCCCCAAGTGACTTGGGTAAAAGAATGATTGCATGTACTGAAGTACTTATATCATATCTATGTTCAACCGAACTTTAAACGCGTCTTAACCGACCGTCGGCTTCTCCCTCTTCGGTCAAGGACCGAAAAGTGTTATGTACTCCATCTGTCGAGAATATCGACGGTGTTTCCAATAACCAGGCAATCAGGCCATAAGGCTGTAACAGACAAAGCGCGCTCAGGGAACTTATGCTATATTACTGCGAAGTGTAAGAAGCATCTTTGAAGAAAATAGTACCTCCACCGATACCTTTCTTCGGTGCTCATTGTTATTATGAGACTTGTGCAATAGATTTTTTGTACTCATGAGTTCTGTTGTGTGCCGACCATGATTGAAAACAATAAGAGCGCTAGCTTTCGGCTTCACCCAGTCTGAGGTCCGGCTCGGGTGACCCGATCGTGACAATCGCAGAGGTGCTCCCTTTACTCCCTAGTCGAACAATCGGGAACGTAGGGGTAAGCACAGGAGCCACGCAACCCAGCTTGCAAATCTCTTAAGTCAATATGGTGCATATTGTGGCGTAATACACGAACAAGGAACAAAGCCGTACAAGTATAACCATATGCAAGAGGAAAAAGCTTCATGAAGGAAGCCCCCAAGTAAACGGGTATTTGAATTTGCGTGTCACAAACAAAGTTTGGACAAGGAAATTTTTACAAGCAACTTTTTTCCAAAAAAGTATAATGCTTGGTCGAGCCGAACACAAGTTAAAGATTTAAAACTTTGAGCATGAAGGCAACTTAGCTGGTTAATGTGTTCGGTATTGATGGCGCGGTCCGAGCTTGATGCGGGACAGGGTTCCATCCCCCAAGCCGGTCCCGAGGTGGCGGAGCAAAGAGCTCGGCACTCTGAAGTGGTGACATAGCACGGTTAATGCAGGACGGTAGGGTGATGCCGAAGTCGCAGGCATGGGGTAATGAAGTGTTGACGAAGCCCCCCGTCCAGTCGAGGTGACACCAAATGATATAGTCCGGCTGGATCATTTTCCTGTGCACAAAAAATAGTGCAAACCAGAGATAATAGTAATAATAATAAAAAAATCATTGCATAACAAGTAATTTATGCAAAGTGAGTAATAAAAGAAATATGGCCTGGCGCCGAAGTCAATGTCGATGCAGGGCGGCGGCGTGATGCGGTAAAGGCATGGCAAGGCCTGAATTCACAGGTCGGTTCGAGTTCCGGATGCGGCGTTCATCGGACTATGTACGGAAACTGACCGGACCACCATGCGACCGTTGTTAATGTGGCCACCATTTGATAGACCTACATACATATGATGGACAAACCAGAGTAATAATTCGTTGGAAAAAATGAACCCAAACAAGCAAAAAATACTAGGATTAATAGCACCTGGCTTATTTGTTGTAGCAATCCGAAGAAAGGTGATTCCCAAAATTGGGACTCGATCCGCACACCTATCGCCTGATGGGCGATAAAGCAACAGCATGGCGATGCTGGCAAAGGTTGGCTCGCCGAGGCAAAGCCCTTGGTCCAGCTAACGTGATGGAGCTGGTCGGCCAACGACGCCGAAGTCTCCGGAGTAGGTTGATGAAGAGATGATGAAGCCCTCGGTCCAGCTATCGTAATGAAGCCTCGGTGTCAGCCGATGAGTCGAAGTAGGTCGGCGTGATGGACACCAGCTTGAAAAAGCAATAGTGCGGCCCTACCGATGCAGGTCGTGACGTGGTCGATGCCGGCTTGATGAGGCGACCGTGCGGTGATGCCAGTATGCCCGCTTTGTGTAATCCATGGGGCGGCGATGTTGGTTATGATTTATCCTTCGCGATGTCGGACTCTTGTTCGGCTTGCCGAGATGATGATCCGAAGAAGTTGAGCTCGGCTCAACAAGGTGACGACGTGTCTAGCGCAGGTCGGCAGTTCGTGGAGCAATATTGCCGGACTGGTTTGACACCAGCATGATGTTGAAGATCATGTTCAAAAGATTTTAAAGTTAGTGGGATGTGTTCGCAAAACACAATACCCCATACAAAACTTCCTCCAAAAAGGATGTCCGAAATCCCGTTCATAAAAAAGACAAACTCGGGTCGGATTCGTTTTCGCGCAGAAAACAGATCCGAAAAGTGATGCACTAATCGGAAGGTTCCCAGAGTTTGGACGGTCGGATCGAGCTGAAATTTTGAGGAGTCGTAGATATAGGAGTTCCGCAGCCGATCAACGGTTTGATCTTCCAAAGGATGTCCGAGCTAGAAGCCGGACACCACACCCCAAACTCGTCCAGATTCCCGTCCAGATTTGACATGGCTCCGATATATCGTGGATTGCCAGAGATTCCTCCATCGGAACTCGACGAAATTTAGCGTGGCTGTTGTAGACGTAATTCCGCACTATTCCATCGAAGCAATCGTCAAACCGACGCTCGAGGAGGTGGTGACGGCGGGTACAAGTTCGTTGTCCAGAAAAACAGCACGGTCGACCGAGGGCAATGTTGACGTTGAGCCCCCGGGCTCCCTGGGTGATTCCTCCATGATCTTTGATAGAGATCGGAGTTGATGTTGATGAAGGCCCTCATCCAAACATGACGATCGGAGGTAGGGCACAGTCCTTGGTCGAACCAAGGTGACCAGTAGAGCTGGTGACGAAGACGCCGAAGTCGCAGTTGATTTGCAGGCGAGCCATTGACCTTTTGCCGAACACACAGCGGAACTCTCAATGAAAGCACCAATGTCGGTGTCAAAACTGGCGGATCTCGGGTAGGGGGTCCCAAGTAGTGCATCTTAGGATCAATGGTAACAGGAGGCAAGGGACACAATGTTTACCCAGGTTCGGGCCCTCTCGATGGAGGTAAAACCCTACTCCTGCTTGATTAATATTGCTGATATGGGTAGTACAAGAGTTGAACTACCATGAGATCAGAGAGGCTAAACCCTAGAAGCTAGCCTATGGTATGATTGTTGTATATGTCTATCGACTAGCCTGGCCCCGGTTTATATAATGCACCAGAGGCCTAGGATAACAAGAGTCCTAGCCGAATACGCCGGTGGGGGAGGAGTCCTTGTCTTGATCGCCAAGTCTTGTGGAATCTTCCTTGTATGCGGCAGCTATCCGGACTGGCCCATAAGTATATGGACATGGGGGTCCTCGGCCCAATCTAATAGATCGGGAGATGACGTGGTGAGTACCCCCTAGTCCAGGACACCGTCAACCGCTAATGACAATTAGGCTGCTGAAGAAAATGAAAGTACCAGGGCTGATGACTGCATTCCAGCCGCTGAAGAAATTGCCAGGGCATCCACTAGTGTTGCTCCTGAAGAAAATGAAGAGGTCAGGGCAACTGCATCAGTTGTGCCTGAAGAAAATGAACGAAATACCTCTGCTCCTCTTGCACTAACGCCAACTCCAATCCTTCCATCTGCTTCAGATGTGAAGAAGATCAAGGCTGTAGAGCATTCAACTGTGAAGAAAAGGAAGGCATCAACTTCATCAGATTCTTCAGCTCCGAAGAAGATGAAGCCTTTGACAAGCTCAATTAAAAACCCAATTGATGCCGTTCCTGTCTCATTCATGCCATCAAAGGACCTTGTTCCTTTTGATGAAGATTATGTGATTCCAAGTGAATCAGATGAAGATAATCCTTATGCTACTTCGTCAGAGCAGTTGGATGAAGAAATTGAAGTGGATGCAATCCCTTCAACACCAGTTGTCTCCTCGCCTATGCCTCTGTTTACTGCTGAAGAGGCCGGCGTTGAAGAAATGGAAGATGAAGATGTGGACATTGGCTGTACCACACCCATACTGAATGATGACTTTTGGGAAAGTCAGCACCCCAACTCTCCACTGTTCACCCCACTTCAAAAAATTACTCAGTCCCCTGTTGCTACTAAAGTACAAATGGGATCTGAAGAACCTCGTGCAACCCCATCTATCCATGAAGAAATTCCAGCCACTAGTGCTGATGAAAATGTTAATGAAGAATTGAAGACCCAGGCTGCAACTGAAGAAGAGCCTGAAATTCCTCAGACTGTGGATCCTGAGATTGAGATTCCTGAGGTGGTGATGCAATTGACTGACACTCCTCAGCCCAAGCCAAAGGATCCCTTCTCGAAGAAGCAGAAATTCAAGGCTGATGATTTCTTCGGAGAGCACGTATTCTTCACTGATTATAATCCCTATGATTCTGCTCGTCTTAGAAGGAAGCGCTTCTGGACTGCCAGCCAGGCCAATTTCTATTCTTCACTGCTTTTCAACAAAGACAAAGTGTTCGACCACGAGCATATTCCTCACGTGGATATGGAATCAATGCCTTGCTTCTCTCCAGTCCTCAATGTGCTTCATGATGCAGGACTGCTCAACTTTTGCTCTGACATTGTTGATTGGAATGAAGAGCTCATTCTTCAGTTCTACGCAACACTGCATGTCATAGGTGATGCTGACGATATTAACACTTGGGTGTTGGACTGGATGACCGAAAACTCTCATTATAAGGCACCGGCCTCTGAATTACTTCATGCCCTGCCAATCATTCCTCCACCTGAAGGTGCTCGCTGTCTGTACCAAGAACCTGAACTCACTGCTCATTACATGCAAGTGCTAATGAAGCCTCTAAAGCCTGATCAAGCCCCAAGGACCAAATTCCCCGTGAAGGAATTGCTGTATGTGCCAAGAACAGTCTATCGCATTCTGACGAAGACTTTGAGTCCTATCAAAGGCCAGGACTCATATCATCGGGAAATTGTTGGCATCATGAAGAATCTGCTAGTCAACATCATGCATGGCATCCCTGTCAATTATCATGATTTCTTCATGAGGACTCTGGCAAATGCTGCACTTTCTCCGTTTGAGCTGAAGCCTTATGCTCCTTGGATTATGAGATTCCTCAGAACAAGGTCTTCACTCAACTACAAAGCTGATTTTCAGAATCACCTCAGCTACTTGCCCCCGATTGAAGTCCTCAAGCGGACATATTCCTCAGCTGATGAGAAGGGCAAGGCACCGACTGTTTTGATGAACGAATTCGTCCATTGGATGGTCAGTTTCGCAAAGCTACATCTTATTCCACCAATGATGACTATGCCACTCATGATTCTGCTGCCAATGCACCCAAGTCAAATCCTCAAGCCACTGCTCCTCGTGTGATGACTGACCATGAGCTGCTTCTTAGTCTTCACCAGAAGGTGGATCGAAACCACAAATGGGTTAAGCGTCAGTTTGGTTCTCTTCTTCCCAACATGATTGCTACACATAATGAAGTGAAGAAAAACCATTACTACTGCTACTCTCGAGCTTGCGTTGGTTTTCCCCGAAGAGGAGAGGATGATGCAGCACAGTAGCGTAAGTATTTCCCTCAGTTTTTGAGAACCAAGGTATCAATCCAGTAGGAGGTCACGCGCAAGTCCCTCGTACCTGCACAAAACGATAGCTACTCGCAACCAACGCGATTAGGGGTTGTCAATCCCTTCACGGTCACTTATGAGAGTGAGATCTGATAGAGATAATATTTTTGGTATTTTTGGTATAAAGATGCAAAGTAAAAAGTAAAAGCAAAGCAAGTAAATAAAGTGATGGAGATTGATATGATGAGAATAGACCCAGGGGCCATAGGTTTCACTAGTGGCTTCTCTCAAGAGCATAAATATTCTATGGTGGGTGAACAAATTACTATTGAGCAATTGATAGGATTGAGCATAGTTATGAGGTTATCTAGGTATGATCATGTATATAGGCATCACGTCCATGACAAGTAGATCAAAACGATTCTGCATCTACTACTATTACTCCACTCATCGACCGCTATCCAGCATGCATCTAGAGTATTAAGTTAAAAACAGAGTAATGCCTTAAGCAAGATGACATGATGTAGAGGAATAAATTCATGCAATATGATAAATAACCCATCTTGTTATCCTCGATGGCAACAATACAATACGTGCCTTGCAACTCTTTCTGTCACTGAGTAAGGACACCGCAAGATTGAACCCAAAGCTAAGCACTTCTCCCATTGCAAGAACTACCAATCGAGTTGGCAAAACCAAAAAGATAATTCAAAGAGACTTGCAAAGATAACTCAATAATACATAAAAGAATTCAGAGAAGAATCAAATATTTTCCATAGATAATACTGGATCATAAACCCACAATTCATCGGTCTCAACAAACACACCGCAAAAAGAAGATTACATTGAATAGATCTCCACGAGAGAGGGGGAGAACATTGTATTGAGATCCAAAAAGAGAGAAGCAGCCATCTAGCTACTAGCTATGGACCCGAAAGTCTGAAGTAAACTACTCACACTTCATCGGAGGGGCTATGGTATTGATGTAGAAGCCCTCCGTGGTGGATGCCCTCTCCGGCGGAGCTCCAGAACAGGCTCCAAGATGGGATCTCATGGATACAGAAGGTTGCGACGGTGGAATTAGGTTTTTGGCTCCTGTTCTGATCGTTCGGGGATACATAGGTATATATAGGAGGAAGGAGTACGTCGGTGGAGCTCCGAGGGGCCCACGAGGTAGGGGGCGCGCCCAGGGGGGGGCACCCTCCACCCTCGCGACCTCCTCGGAGGCTTCTTGGAGTAGGGTCCAAGTCTCCTGGATCACGTTCGGTTGGAGAATCACGATCCCGAAGGTTTTATTCCGTTTGGACTCCGTTTGATATTCTGTTTCTTCGAAATACTGAAAAAGGGCAAAAGACAGCAATTCTGGGCTGGGCCTCCGGTTAATAGGTTAGTCCCAAAAGTAATATAAAAGTGAAAAATAAAGCCCAATATAGTCCAAAACAGTAGATAAAGTAGCATGGAGCAATCAAAAATTATAGATACGTTGGAGACATATCAGGCATCCCCAAGCTTAATTCCTACTCGTCCTCGAGTAGGTGAATGATAAAAAGATAATTTTTGATGCGGAGTGATACTTTGGCATAATTTCAATGTAAATCTTCTTAATCATGATATGAATATTCAGATCCAAAAGATTCAAGACAAAAGTTCATATTGACATAAAAATAATAATACTTCAAGCATACTAACAAAGCAATTATGTCTTCTCAAAATAACATGGCCAAAGAAATTTATCCTTACAAAATCATATAGTTTGGCTATGCTCCATCTTCCCCACACAAAGTATTTAAATCATGCACAACCCCGATGACAAGCCAAACAATTGTTTCATACTTTAACATTTTCAAAACTTTTTCAATCTTCACGCAATACATGAGCGTGAGCCATGGATATAGCACTATATGTGGAATAGAACGGTGGTTGTGGAGAAGACAAAAAGAGGGAAGATAGTCTCACATCAACTAGGCATATCAACGGGCTATGGAGATGCCCATCAATAGATATCAATGTGAGTGAGTAGGGATTGCCATGCAACAGATGCACTAGAGCTATAAGTATATGAAAGCTCAACAAAAGAAACTAAGTGGGTGTGCATCCAACTCGCTTGCTCACGAAGACCTAGGGCATTTTGAGGAAGCCCATCATTGGAATATAAAAGCCAAGTTCTATAATGAAAAATTCCCACTAGTATATGAAAGTGACGAAATGAGAGACTCTCTATCATGAAGATCATGGTGCTACTTTGAAGCACAAGTGTGGTAAAAGGATAGTAGCATTGTCCCTTCTCTCTTTTTCTCTCATTTTTTTATTTGGGCCTTTCTCTTTTTTTATGGCCTCTTTTTTTTCGTCCGGAGTCTCATCCCGACTTGTGGGGGAATCATAGACTCCATCATCCTTTACTCACTTGGGACAATGCTCTAATAATGATGATCATCACACTTCTATTTTCCTTACACTCAACAATTACAACTCGATACTTAGAGCAAAATATGACTCTATATGAATGCCTCCGGCGGTGTACCGGGATATGCAATGAAACATGAGTGACATGTATGGAAGAATTATGAAAGGTGGCTTTTGCCACAAATACGATGTCAACTACATGATCATGCTAGCAATATGACAATGATGGAGCGTGTCATAATAAACGGAACGGTGGAAAGTTGCATGGCAATATATCTCGGAATGGCTATGGAAATGCCATGATAGGTAGGTATGGTGGCTGTTTTGAGGAAGGTTTATGGTGGGTGTATGATACCAGCGAAAGGTGCGCGGTATTAGAGAGGCTAGCAATGGTGGAAGGATGGGAAAAAGTGCGTATAATCCATGGACTCAACATTAGTCATAAAGAACTCATATACTTATTGCAAAAATCTAGAAGTTATCAAAGCAAATTATTACGCGCATGCTCCTAGGGGGATAGATTGGTAGGAAAAGACCATCGCTCGTCCCCGACCACCACTCATAAGGAAGACAATCAATAAATAAATCATGCTCCGAGTTCGTCACATAACGGTTCACCATACGTGCATGCTACGGGAATCACAAACTTCAACACAAGTATTCTTTAAATTCACAACTACTTAACTAGCACGACTCTAATATTATCACCTTCATATCTCAAAACAATTATCAAGCATCAAACTTATCTTAGTATTCAACGCACTCAAAAGAAAGTTTCACATATCTTGAATACCAAGTATATTATCATTAAGCAAATTACCATGCTATTAACAACTCTCAAAATAATCTAAGTGAAGCATGAGAGATCAAGTTTCTTTAAAAAAAATCCACCACCGTACTCTAAAAGGTCTAAGTGAAGCACTAGAGCAAAAATTATCACGCTCAAAATATATAAGTGAAGCACGATGAGCAAACTATCAAGCTCAAAAGATATACGTGAAGCACATAGAGTATTCTAACAAATTTCAATTCATGTATGGCTCTCTCAAAAGCTGTGTACAGCAAGGATGATTGTGGTAAACTAACAAGAAAAGACGCAAATAATACAAGACGCTCCAAGCAAAACACATATCATGTTGGTGAATAAAAATATAGCTCCAAGTAAATTACCGATGGAAGTGGACGAAAGAGGGGATGCCTTCCGGGGCATCCCCAAGCTTTGACTTTTTTGTGTCCTTTGGTTATCTTGGGGGTGCCATGGGCATCCCCAAGCTTAGGCTCTTGCGACTCCTTGTTCCATAATCCATCAAAAGAATTCACCCAAAACTTGAAAACTTCACAACACAAAACTCAACAAAAATCTCGTGAGCTCCGTTAGAGAAAGAAAACAAAAGACTACTTCAAGGTACTGTAATGAACTCATTCTTTATTTATATTGGTGTTAAACCTACTGTATTCCAACTTCTCTATGGTTTATAAACTATTTTACTAGCCATAGATTCATCAAAATAAGCAAACAACACACGCAAAACAGAATCTGTCAAAAACAAAACAATCTGTAGTAATCTGTAACTAACGTAAACTTCTGGAACTCTAAAAATTCTACCAAAATAGGAAGTCCTGGAAAATTTGTTTATTGATCAGCAGCAAAAAGATTCAACGCAAAAGCACGTTCCTGTGATTTATCATAACTAAATTCGTGCGGGCAAAGTTTCCGTTTTTCAGCAGAATCAAATCAACTATCATCGTAGGTTATCCTATAGGTCCTACTTGGCACAAACACTAATTAAAACATAAAACCAAATCCAAACAGAAGGTAGATGGATTATTATTCCTAAACAGAAGCAAAAACAAAAAACACAAAATAAAATTGGGTTGCCTCCCAACAAGCGCTATCATTTAACGCCCCTAGCTAGGCATTGAGAATTTTAATGATGCTCACAAGAAAGACAAGAATTGAAGCGCAAAGAGAGCATCATGAAACACGTGACAAACATATCTAAGTCTAACATACTTTCTATGCATAGGCATATTATAAGCAAACAAATTTGCAAGGCAAACAAAAACTAGCATATGCAAGGAAGAACAAAGAGATGATAGCAATCTCAACATGAAGAGAGGTAATTTAGTAATATGAAAATTTCTACAACCATATTTTCCTCTCTCATAATAATTACATGTAGGATCATAAGCAAATTCAACAAAATAGCTATCACATAACATATTCTCAACACGATCCACATGCATGTAAAGTTGACACTCTTCCAAAATAGTGGGATTAACATTAACTAAAGTCATGAGCTCTCCAAATCCACTTTTATCAAAAAATTCATAAGATTGAATATTCTCCAAATATGTGGGATCTAAAGTTGACACTCTTCCAAACCCACTTTCAATATTATTGCAAACAATATTATCAATCTCATATTCATCATGGGGATTAAATAAATTTTCACGATCATAAGAAAAATCACCCCAATCATGGTCATTGCCACAAATAGTGGACACAACAAAACTAACATCCCCAAGCTTAGGGTTTTGCATATTATTAGCATAATTGACATCAAGAGGATTTATAGTAAAATCATTGCAATCATGCTTTTCATCGAAGGAACTATCAAGTATGGGCGCAATAGCAACGATCTCATGTTTAACATAAGGAACTATAGCAAATTCATCTTCATGAATATTGGCATCATGGCCACAAGGATAGCAAGCATCATGTTCATCAAGGGATATTTCAATCAAATCATTGGAATCATCATTATCTATAGATTCATGCATATCATTACTTGCTTCCAAAGCAGCGGTCATTCTCTCAATAAATTCTTTGACACAAACATTATGAGCATAGTTTTCATAGCAATATTTAAGTATGTCAAAATTTTCAGATTCGTAGAGAGTAATATCATACTTTTCAATCAAAGAAGCAACTTCATAAGCACCCTTAAAAGCAACAAATTCTTCAATTTGTTCGATTTCATAGTAACTGTAAACACCCTTTGCATAAGAAGATAAGATTTCATTTTCATTAAACTCACATTGGTAGGAAAGGTGTTTTTTAGGGTTTTCAGAACAACAAGTAAAATCATATTCCCAACATAAATTCCAAGCATAGCATTGCAAACGTTGAATTTGACTCCATAATAGTTTCCCTTTTTCAGATATACGGTGTCACACATAACAAGCATGCTCATCTAAAGATTTGCCCTCAACTAAGCTAGTTGGGGTTCCAGCACGAGCACATAGAGATCGAAGATTATCCAAGTAGAATACTTTAAGTGGATCCATATCAATAGATTTTCAGCGAGCGAAGATGCAAGCATATAGAAGTCACAAGGAAACACAAACAAAGATACATACGGGAAGAAGGCGAACGAAAAAGAGAGGGCGAATAAAACGGCAAGGGTGAAGTGGGGGAGAGGAAAACGAGAGGCAAATGGCAAATAATGTAATGCGAGATATAGGGATTGTGATGGGTACTTGGTATGTTGACTTTTGCGTAAGCCTCCCCGGCAACGGCGCCAGAAATCCTTCTTGCTACGTCTCGAGCTTGCGTTGGTTTTCCCCGAAGAGGAGAGGATGATGCAACACAGTAGCGTAAGTATTTCCCTCAGTTTTTGAGAACCAAGGTATCAATCCAGTAGGAGGTCAAGTGCAAGTCCCTCGTACCTGCACAAAACGATAGCTACTCGCAACCAACGCGATTAGGGGTTGTCAATCCCTTCACGGTCACTTACGAGAGTGAGATCTGATAGAGATAATATTTTTGGTACTTTTGGTATAAAGATGCAAAGTAAAAAGTAAAAGCAAAGCAAGTAAATAAAGTGATGGAGATTGATATGATGAGAATAGACCCGTGGGCCATAGGTTTCACTAGTGGCTTCTCTCAAGAGCATAAATATTCTACGGTGGGTGAACAAATTACTGTTGAGCAATTGATAGAATTGAGCATAGTTACGAGGTTATCTAGGTATGATCATGTATATAGGCATCACGTCCGTGACAAGTAGATCGAAACGATTCTGCATCTACTACTATTACTCCACTCATCGACCGCTATCCAACATGCATCTAGAGTATTAAGTTAAAAACAGAGTAACACCTTAAGCAAGATGACATGATGTAGAGGAATAAATTCATGCAATATGATAAATACCCCATCTTGTTATCCTCGATGGCAACAATACAATACGTGCCTTGCAACTCTTTTTCTCACTGAGTAAGGACACCGCAAGACTGAACCCAAAGCTAAGCACTTCTCCCATTGCAAGAACTACCAATCGAGTTGGCCAAACCAAAAAGATAATTCCAAGAGACTTGCAAAGATAACTCAATCATACATAAAAGAATTCAGAGAAGAATCAAATATTTTCCATAGATACTGGATCATAAACCCACAATTCATCGGTCGCAACAAACACACCACAAAAAGAAGATTACATCGAATAGATCTCCAAGAGAGAGGGGGAGAACATTGTATTGAGATCCAAAAAGAGATAAGAAGCCATCTAGCTACTAGCTATGGACCCGAAGGTCTGAAGTAAACTACTCACACTTCATCGGAGGGGCTATGGTGTTGATGTAGAAGCCCTCCGTGGTGGATGCCCTCTCCGGTGGAGCTCCAGAACAGGCTCCAAGATGGGATCTCGTGGATACAGAAGGTTGCGGCGGTGGGATTAGGTTTTTGGCTCCTGTTCTGATCGTTCAGGGATACGTAGGTATATATAGGAGGAAGGAGTACGTCGGTGGAGCTCCGAGGGGCCCACGAGGTAGGGGGGTGCGCCCAGGGGGGGCGTCCTCCACCCTCGTGACCTCCTCGGAGGCTTCTTGGAGTAGGGTCCAAGTCTCCTGGATCACGTTCGGTTGGAAAATCACGATCCCGAAGGTTTTATTCCATTTGGACTCCATTTGATATTCTGTTTCTTCGAAATACCGAAAAAGGCAAAAAAACATCAATTCTGGGCTGGGCCTCCGGTTAATAGGTTAGTCCCAAAAGTAATATAAAAGTGAAAAATAAAGCCCAATATAGTCCAAAACAGTAGATAAAGTAGCATGGAGCAATCAAAAATTATAGATACGTTGAAGACGTATCAACTACCTCCATGAAGTCTTCGGTCGCACCTGGGCTATTCTGTCCCACATATATGGTGAAGAAGATCTTAAGAAAATGGGTCTCAAGGAAGATTTTGACTGGTCTGCTCCTCCACCGAAGAAATACAAGAAGGTCAAGATTCCTTCCTTGGTAGCCAGTTCATATTCTTCATCGCGCGACACGGACGAGTATGAAGACTAGGATGACACTGCGGCATGCCCTACAATGACACACGACCCCAACAACGCGGGCGCTCCTTCATCATCATGATATTCTTCAGGGGCGTTAGTCCTCATTTTCAACCCTTTTGGTCATTCGATGACAACGGGGGAGAAATTTGAGTTAGTCTTCAAGTGGGTCTATCTTATATGGGCAATTTTTTGCTAAGTTACAACTCTCGTTCTTCTGATGACTCTGCTGGATCGAGTTGTAAACTTAAACTCTATGGTGGCCTGATACTTTTGCTGAGTTCTTCTACATGCTTATTCCTCATTATTGTGAATGCATGCATGCTGAATTACATCAGTCACCATATTGCATCATGCATTTCAAATTCTTCATATTATATGTCAAATGCATGTATGAATTACAAGATATAGGGGGAGATCTCCATGATTATACTCTTCAAGTGTGCATTGCTTCAAAATCAAATTCCTCACTATGCACATCTTCAGGGGGAGTTCTTCTATATCTTGCAATCAAATTCCTCAATATCAATATTTACACCTCATATGTTTATCCCCGTTGAAAACTTAACCTATATTGTCATCAATCACCAAAAAGGGGGAGATTGTAAGTGCATATAGTGCCCCTTAGTGATTTTTGTGTATTGAAGACTTACAGGTTAAGGGACTGATGCGTTTGTGAGTGTACACAGGTCTATAAGTCTATGAGGTGTTTGATAATTACAGAGAAAGTCGACCCCTAAAAATGAAGTTCTTCAACTGAAGACTTTGGATTTCTGAAGACTTTCTGAAGACTTTGAAAGTGAAGAAACTGGTGTGAACTTGAAGACTTGGAATTCGTTCAAGGAACATGAAGCGTGAAGACTTTTGTTTTCGTAGTTTCATTTTCTCTTTCTTGAGTCATAGGAAACACCGTACTATTAAAGGGGGTCGAGGAAATACTAAGGAAAAATTTCCTTGTGATGCTCAACTCAAAATCCTACACCTACCAATCCCTTCGAGTGAAGCCATTGGAAATCTCATACAGTTCAGTCAATTCTTCAGTGACAGAGATGAAGTTCTTCTGGTCACTGAGGATCTTGTTCTGACTGAGGAGTTAGGAATTCGCCCGTGCGGATTGCCTACACAGTGAGGAACATGATAGCCCTGAGGAATTTGAGAGTCAAAATTCCGACCGTTGCTGTGCTATGCGCCAGCTGTCCCAAAATATCTACCCACCTAACGGTCATATCACTGAAGGGCATTTATGTCTTATCATGTCGGGCTGCTCCCTAGGCTATAAATAGCCGCCCCCTACAACCACTAGCTGGTTGGCTGCTCCGAGAGAAACTGACACTTGTCATTTGAGAGCATCCCATCCTCTGAGGACTTTGAGTGAAAATCATCAAGTGAGGAAAACCCAAACCCAAACACCTTCAAACCCAAAGTGATTGAGCATCACTGAAGGATTGATCCTGCATGGATCCGATGCTTGTTACCTTTGAAGACTGTGCTTCTTCCAGACGATTAGGCGTCATGGTCTAGAGCATCCAAGAGGAATTGTGGATTGCTGAGTGACCGAGTCTATGAAGGTTTGGAAGTCACTTGAAGACTTACCATGAGTGATTGGGCAAGGTCTGTGTGACCTTAGCTCAAGGAGAATATGGTGAGGACTGTGTGTCCTCAGGTTTAAATACCTAGCCGCTCCAACCAGATGTATAACTGAGTCAACAGTTGGAACTGGTCTACCAAATCATTGTCTTCACCAAGCTTACTTGTTCTATTTCCTCAACTCTTTCATTTCCTCATTTCAGTTGTTGTGCGCTTGTTCATATCTTTTTGAAGACTTTGATTGAAGACTTTCTCAATTTCCAAATTTCAATTTCTTTAGTATGTTCGTCTTTATCCTGTGATATCCTGTGTTTAAGCTTTATGTACTTTTTGCTTGTCTTCATTTCATCATGATGACTAATGCTTGTGTTCTGTTATGTTTACTTTTGAGTACTTATTCCGCTGCAAGTAGTTCTTCGCTAAGGAATTTCCTCACCAGCAAATTCCTCAGTGAAGAATTCATAGAAATCGCCTATTCACCCCCCTCTAGTCAATATAACGCACTTTCACCATGGCACCCCAAGATATTCAAGGATAACCAAAAGCCTTAGCTTGGGGATGCCCCGGAAGGCATCCCCTCTTTCGTCTTCATCTATCGGTAACTTTACTTGGAGCTATATTTTTATTCGCCACATGATATGTGTTTTGCTTGGATCGTCTTGTATGATATTAGTCTTTGCTTTTTAGTTTAGCACAATCATCCTTGTTGTACACACCTTTTGGGAGAAACCCACTTGTTTTGAATTTATTAGAATACTCTATGCGCTTCATTTATATCTTTTGAGCTAGACAATTTTGCTCTAGTGCTTCACTTATATCTTTTAGAGCACGGCGGTCACTTTATTTTGTAGAAATTGTTAATCTATCATGCTTCACTTATATTATTTTGAGAGTCTCTTAGAACAGCATGGTATTTGCTATGGTTATAAAATTGGTCCTAGAATGATGGGCATCCAAGTTGGATATAATAAAAACTATCATAGGAAGTGAATTGAATGCTATGATCAATTTGAAACTTAACAATTGTTTTGAGACATGGAGATGGTGATATTAGAGTCATGCTAGTTGGGTGATTATGAATTTAAAGAATGCTTGTGTTGAAGTTGGCAAGTCCCGTAGCATGCATGTATGGTAAAAGTTGTGTAACAAATTTGAAACATGAGGTGTTCTTAGATTGTCATCCTTATGAGTGGCGGTCAGGGACGAGTGATTGTCTTTTCCTACCAATCTATCCCCCTAGGAGCATGCGCGTAGTGCTTGGTTTTTGTTGACTTGTAGATTTTTGCAATAAGTATATGAGTTCTTTATGACTAATGTTGAGTCCATGGATTATACGTACTCTCACTCTTCCATCATTGCTAGCCTCTTCGGTATCGTGCATTGCCCTTTCTCACCTTGAGAGTTGGTGCAAACTTCGCTGGTGCATCCAAATCCCGTGATACGATACGCTCTATCATACATAAACCTCCTTATATCTTCCTCAAAACAGCCACCATACCTACCTATTATGGCATTTCCATAGCCATTCTGAGATATATTGCCATGCAACTTTCCACCGTTCCGTTCATCATCATGACACACATCATCATTGTCATATTGCCTTGCATGATCATGTAGTTTACATCGTATTGGTGGCAAAGCCACCATGCATAATTTTTCATACATGTCACTCTTGATTCATTGCCCATCTCGGTACACCGCCGGAGGCATTCATATAGAGTCATATCTTGTTCTAGTATTGAGTTGTAATTCATGAGTTGTAAATAAATAGAAGTGTGATGATCATCATTATTAGAGCATTGTCCCCAAATAAAAAAAAGAAAGGCCAAATAAAAAAAGGCCAAATAAAAAAGGCCCAAAAAAGGGGGCAATGTTACCATCCTTTTCCACACTCGTGCTTCAAAGTAGCACCATGTTTTTCATATAGAAAGTCTTTCATGTTGTCATTTTCATATACTAGTGGGAATTTTTCATTATAGAACTTGGCTTGTATATTCCTACGATGGGCTTCCTCAAAATTCCCTAGGTCTTCGTGAGCAAGCAAGTTGGATGCACACCCACTAGTTTCTTTTGTTGAGCTTTCATATATTTATAGCTCTAGTGCATCCGTTGCATGGCAATCCCTACTCCTCGTGTTGACATCAATTGATGGGCATCTCCATAGCCCATTTATTATCCTCGTCAATGTGAGACTTTCTCCTTTTCTGTCTTCTCCACACAACCTCCATCATCATATTCTATTCCACCCATAGTGCTATATCCATGGCTCACGCTCATGTATTGCGTGAAAGTTGAAAAAGTTTGAGACTATTTAAGTACGAAACAATTGCTTGGCTTGTCATCGGGGGTGAGCATTTTTGTGTGACGAAAATGAAGCACAACCTAACTATATGATTTTATAGGGATGAACTTTCTTTAGCCATGTTATTTTGAGAAGACATGATTGCTTTGATTAGTATGCTTGAAGTATTACTATTTCTTATGTCAATATGAACTTTTATTTTAAATCATTTGGATCTGAACATTCATGCCACAATAAAGAAAATTACATTGAGAATTATGCTAGGTAGCATTCCACATCAAAAATTCTGTTTTTATCATTTACCTACTCGAGGAAAAGCAGGAATTAAGCTTGGGGATGCTTGATACATCTCCAACGTATCTATAATTTTTGATTGGTCCATGCTATTATATTAAGCGTTTTGGATGTTTATGGGCTTTACTTTACACTTTTATATCATTTTTGGGACCAACCTACTAACCGGAGGCCCAGCCCGAATTGCTGTTTTTTTGCCTATTTCAGTGTTTCGAAGAAAAGGAATATCAAACGGAGTCCAAACGGAATGAAACCTTCGGGAGCGATCTTTTTGGAACAAACGTGATCCAGGGGACTTGGAGTGGACGTCAAGCAACAAAAGAGGCGGCCATGAGGGTGGCCGGTGCGCCCCCTACAGGTGGGCGCGCCCCACCCTCGTGGGCCCATCGAGCGTCCACCGACCTACTTCTTCCTCCTATATATACCCATGTGCCCCAAAACCATCGGGGAGCACCACGAAAAACTATTTCCACCGCATAAACCTTCTGTATCCGTGAGATCCCATCTTGGAGCCTTCATCGGCGCTCCGCCGGAGGGGGAATCGATCACGGAGGGCCTCTACATCATCTCCAAGGCCCTTCCAATGAGTTATGAGTAGTTTACCACAGACCTTCGGGTCCATAGTTATTAGCTAGATGGATTCTTCTCTCTCTTTGAATCTCAATACAGAGTTCTCCTCGATCTTCTTGGAGATCTATTCGATGTAACTCTTTTTGCTGTGTGTTTGTCGAGATCCGATGAATTGTGGGTTTATGATCAAGTTTATGTATGAGAAATATTTGAATCTCCTCTGAATTCTTTGATGTGTGATTAAGTTATCTTTGCAAGTCTCTTTGAATTATCTGTTTGGTTTGGCCTACTAGATTGATCTCTCTTACAATGGGAGAAGTGCTTAGCTTTGGGTTCAATCTTGCGGTGTCCTTTCCCAGTGATAGCAGGGGCAGCAAGGAACATATTGTATTGTTGCCATCGAGGATAAAAAGATGGGGTTTATATCATATTGCATGAGTTTATCCCTCTACATCATGCCATGTTTCTTAATGCGTTACTCTGTTCTTTATGAACTTAATACTCTAGATGCATGCTGGATAGCGGTCGATGTGTGGAGTAATAGTAGTAGATGTAGGCAGGAGTCGGTCTACTTGTCACAGACGTGATGCCTATATACATGATCATGCCTAGATAATCTCATAATCATTCTCGTTTCTATCCATTGCTCGACAGTAATTTGTTCACCCACCGTAATACTTATGCTATCTTGAGAGCAGCCACTAGTGAAACCTATGGCCCCCGGGTCTATCTCTTATCATATAAGATTTCAATCTACTTTTATTTGCATCTTTACTTTTCCAATCTATATCATAAAACTACCAAAAATATTTATCTTACCATATTATCTCTATCAGATCTCACTTTCGCAAGTGGCCGTGAAGGGATTGACAACCCCTTTATTGCGTTGGTTGCGAGTTCTTGTTTGTTTGTGTAGGTGCGTGGGACTTTTGAGGAGCCTCCTACTGGATTGATACTTTGGTTCTCAAAAACCGAGGGAAATACTTATGCTATTATTGCTGCATCACCCTTTCCTCTTCAAGGAAAACCAACGCAAGCTCAAGACGTAGCATGGACCTCACTGGCAGGTACGACCTGAAGCTGAAGCTCGTGGAAGCCGAAGCTGTGGGCAGGACGACTGCCCACAGGTCAGGGCTGGCTGAGGCGGAATAGCACGAGAAAGCCGCCGCGGCTGCCCTGACCTCTGTGCAGGCTGATCTGGCCTCCGCCCGTGCCGAGCTGCTCTGCCTTCAGCAACGGGTTGCCAGTGCCTAGTCCTTCATGCAGCAGAGCAGGGGGGAGGCGCTTCGCTAGCAGACGCTACTGCATGAGCATGTCCCCATGCTTTGGGACCTCAGGACGAGAGCCAATCAGGCGCTTCGTACCATCTGCGATGAGCACGCTCCCCACCCACACGCTGAGGACTATGCCGGCCATCTTTGCTTCTTGACCGACGTTGTGACGCGCCTGGAGAGCCGAGCTAAGAGGGCTCACGAGCTTGTGGACGAAAAGAGCTGGGGCCTCCTCAGGCGCACATTCTCTCGCGTCTTTAGCCACCTACTGAACACCAATCCTGATTTCTATTTTGGCGCTGCCATTGCTCCAGTGCCTGAGGTCATTCAAGACAACCTAGCGCGCTGGGTGGACGACAATGTGGATGCCCTTGTTAGGACCTTTGCTCCTGTCGACGATGCAGTGGTGGTCACATCGGATGAGGGTGACATGGTTGATGGTGGTGGAGACAATGACAGCAACGGCGCCAGCAGCCTGTCCGGAAGCGATTCAGGAGACGAGGCGAGAGACATGTCCGACTGAGCCCGTGCTCCCTTATTTTGAACCTGCACGCAAAAAGCTTGGGTACGGCCCCTCACAATGTAAGAGCATTTTGTGTAGGGGGAGCCCCTCATGTAAATAGATCACCACTTTATTCCCTAGGCTAGGCTAAAAGTGTGCTTTTGTGAGCTTGCGACACCCCTTGCAGGCTTGCCTTCATAACTTACTTTGGTTCATTCGAGCTTCAAACTGGTTTGGCGGCTATGGATGCGCATTCCTTCTGAAGGGAGCCCCTCACGAGCTCATGAGGTTTTGATTTCCTGAGGGGTCCACCGATCCACCCGAGAGGGCCTCGCGAGAAGCGAGCGCTAGTAATGGACGCCGCCGCCAGCCTCCGCTCGCGAGGCGCTAGGAAGGGGGGAAATAGCGGACGCAAATCCCAAACAAAACACGAATCCAGAAACTCACGAAATCAACACAAACGAGAAAGGATGCCCCCCACGACTGCTAATGGAAATACAACTCCAAGTTCAAGATCGAAAGCTGCAAGTCCGAGCTACAGAAAAGGGAGCAAAAGCAAATGGCCGCGTCCGACACCTATCTAGTCTTCTTGTCTTCCCACCAGCGCGGAGCTAAGTGCTTTCACTGGTTGTGAGCATAGTCATTGGGGGACAGTGTCGACGGCTAGCGCGGAGCATGGTGCTTCCACTAGGACATGGGCGGAGCCCCCGAGGCCCGAGGGCGGCACTCCAGAGACTCCGGGGCATGTACAACCCCACTCATTATTACGTGAGAGTGTCACAAGCGGAGACCTTCACAGGCGCGAGCCTTGCTTCATATCGCCAGACGAGGGCCCCGCTTTGCGCCACCCTCGACCACCATTGGGCGTCCAGAAACCAGGATGATGCCAAGGGGCAAAGGGGACGCTAGCGGATCCCTCGGCGACCACGGGCCCTTTGCCGGGGGAAAGGCTCGACAGCGCCTCCCCGGCAGAGGGCCTACCTCCAGGCAATGCCTTGCTCCGTGCGATGCGGGAAGGGGCCTTGCTCCCGGCTCCTCCCACGCAGCCCCCAGTGCGCTTCCCCTGGTGGAAGGGGGACCGTTGTGCTGGGGCTGTCGTCCACCGCTGTGACCTGATTCACTTGCGACCCATGGTTAGCATAAGCCTGCTCCTGAGAGATTAGTGGTACCCTGTAGCTGTTGTCGCCGGTGTGGTCGCGGAGGCTCCCGGGTGGCTCCTGGAAGGCCTCGACTTCCAGCATCCCCTCTTCCCAACCAGGCTCGAGGAACGAGCCGGGGTCATCTTCCGACGTCTACTCTTGGTCTATCATGCGGGGCACATAGGCCTCCGGAGCCGTTGCCCCAGAAACCTCGCCGAAGTGCCCCGTGCTCCACGTCGCCCGGCCCGGCGCGCCGCTCTGAAGATGATAGGGCGGCATCCTGCCGGGACCGTGGGTGGCAATGCTCACGCCTGCGCCCATCGGGGAAGGCACATGTGCGGTTGGGTGTCCGGCGCCGCTGGTTGCACCGATGCCGACGAAACCTCCTGGTGCGCCCGGGGGCGCGTGGGCGCGTCGAGGCCCACTGTGCGATCCAGCCGCAGCCTAAGGCGTAAGCAAGGAGTAGAAAGGCGTCGTACCCCTGGCTGCGACGTCCAATAGCTTGGCAACACGCTCCAGCAATGCATCTCGGCCGCTCTCCATCAGTCGGCACCGCAGCAGCTCCCGCGCCACTATGAGCGCGGCCCTCATGTTCGCTTGTTCCCGTTAGGTGTGTGGCGCCGTCTCCGCGGCGTAGCTTGAGGCCCTTGCGGCGGCTCGCGCGCGCCGCATGGTAAGGGTGTACGGCGTCGGGCCGCACCGCCCGCGCCCCGCTGCGTTTGGCAGCGCACGTTCCGCCTGAAGCGTGGAGTCGGTGTCTTCTTGGGCGGTTGACACCGCCCGGGCTGGCCAAGCCGCCGAGTGGTCGGCGTTACACCTCAGGTCCCCGGACATCGGCGCCGCAGAGTGCTGGCGGGTCTGCTGATGGAAGTGAGGCCTCGGTGCACCCCTACCTGGCGCGCCAAATGTCGGATTTCGGGTTCCGGCAAAACCCTTGAGGTTCGAACTCTAGGGTGCGCACAAAGATCTCGCCTCCCCCAAGCTCACGCCCTCACCGCGATCTCAATGCTCAGCGCGTTGAACTCACAAAACAAGAGACACAAGGTTTATACTGGTTCGGGCAACCAATGTGGTGTAGTACTCTACTCCAGTGTGGTGTGGTGGATTGCCTCTCAGGCTGAGGATGAATAGTTACAAGGGAAGAACAACCTCCTGAGGAAAGGTGCTCTTGTGCTTGGTGTGCTTGTGTGGATGAGGATGATCTAAATAGCCCAAGATCAGTTGCCTCCTACTTTTGTGGCTGGTCCTATTTATAGAGGCCCTGGTCCTCGTCCCAAATGTAGGTGGGAAGGGATCCAACAACCACCAAATTTGAAGGGAGACAACTAGTACAAGTTATCCTGACTAAAGGTGGTCTTTGCCTGCCAAAGGCTTTGATGGTGACGCCATCTTGGGCTCCACGGTGACCTTCGTCCTGCCGTCCTGCTGGTCTTGGTCTTGTTGCACCGATATGGAAACCTTTGCTTCATGCCTCAGGACTCCTCGCCTGTGCCGGCCTCTTTAGCACCAAAGAGGAAACGAGTACACTGCATGCTCTGGCGCCCGCCTAGCCTTGGTCGTCATGGCTTGTGTCACAGAAACCTTGCGAGGTGCCCCTCGCCTTGATCTCTCCGCCCCTCGCGAGCCAGCCTGGTGAGGCCGCCCCCAAGGGGGTCTTGCATCGTCCGCGTCGCGAGGCTTGGCCCCTCGCGAGGGTCTTGAGAGTTGGCTGATGAAGATGGACGTACGGGGCTGCTGGTGGAGCAACGCCGTGGGACGCAGGCAGGCAAGTCTGGGGACCCCCGTTCCCAGGACGCCGACAGGTGCCAGAAGTTCAGCTCCAAGCAACATCTACCGGCTTCTGCACTCAAGACCACCCCCCTCACTTGGCCCTTTGCCATGTGGGAACTGGATATGGTGGGACCATTCAAGATAGCACGCGACGGCATGACCCATCTGCTCGTCGCCGTGGATAAATTCACCAAGTGGATTGAAGCGAAGCCAATCAAGAAACTGAATGGTCCGACTGCTATGACTTTCATTGCAGATATCACGGTCCGATATGGTGTGCCACACAACATCATCACCGACAATGGCACGAACTTTGCCAAGGGACCCTTGGCCCATTTTTGCACGACACAGGGCATCCGACTGGACTAGGCGTCCGTTGCCCATCCGCAGTCAAACAACCAAGTCGAGCAAGCAAACAGCCTTATCCTCTCTGGCATCAAGCCCCGACTGGTCGAGCCACTGGAGCGCTCGGCCGGCTGCTGGATCGATGAGCTGTTGGCCGTCCTTTGGAGCCTCCGCACCACTCCAAACAAATCAACCGGCTTCACTCCATTCTTCCTCATGTATGGGGCCGAGGCCTTCATCCCAATTTATATTGAGTTTGACTCACCTCGCGTCACCATGTACACAGAGGCAGAGGCGAAAGAAGCAAGAGAAGACGACGTCGATCTGCCGGAAGAGGGCCGGCTATTAGCGCTCAGCCGATCCACCATCTATCAGTAGAGTCTCCACCGTTACCACAGTCGGAAGGTCAAGCCAAGATCCTTCCAAGAGGGATACCTTGTGCTCCAACTGATCCAGCGAACAGCTGGCCAGCACAAGCTCTCGGCCCCTTGGGAAGGACCCTTCATCATCAGCAAAACTTTGGGCAACGACTCCTACTACCTCATCGATGAGGAGAAGCCCAGAGCACGCAAGAGAGACGATTCGGGCAAGGAATTGGAGCGTCCATGGAATGCAAATCTCCTCCGAAGATTTTACAGTTGATTCAGTATGTAGCGTGCTACCTTTTGTGTTAGGCACTAAGACATCGGGTCCCTTGAGGAGCACTCGGGGGATACCCTTTTTATCTATATGATAAGTCCTATGCCTATGAATGTGTCATTTCATTATTCTGCCAGGCACCGGGTTCGACCAGTCGGTCTGGGGGCTTGCCGCCTTGTACTATGTCAATGCTACCTGCAGTCGGACAAGTAGTGTGCTGGCACCTAAGCCCTCTCTTGCGACAAGCCGCAGCTCACAGAGCGACTGTCCGGCTGGCAAGAGCTAAAGGCGGGAAACGGTGCCCACACAAAAAATGGCTAAGGACCAAAGCATTCGCATAGGCCAAGCCGGCTCCTCGCCTCGCCGATAGGCTGTTGAGCAGCCGGCCGGTCAGTTTCTAACTTAACTTGCTTCGCTCTACCAATAGCTAAAGTACTTGCCTTCCTAAAAACGGCCAAGTACTTGACCCAGCCATAGACCGCAGAGCGGCTGTTCGGCTGGCAAGGTGGCAGCCAAGGGAAGGCGGCAAAGGAAAAAAGCTAAAGGAGCAAAAAAGCAAGACAAGTCAGGAATCGGCAAAGACAATTTACATAGCAAAAGGCCCTTAGCCAGCATTCAACAGAGTTTGAATACACTCCCAGCGGGTGGAGCTGCGCAAACTTAACAATTTTGTTCAAGAGATTACAAAACAGGAAAAGAAAAGATAACTTGGCCACCTAGGCCAGAGGAGCACCAGCCGGATCGGAGGGGTGGGCGGAGGTCGAGGCTCCGGGTGGTGGAACGGCCGCCTGGTTGGTCTCGGCCTGGTCAGCACCGGCAGCAGTCGGCTCGCTGACGCGCTGTCTGTTGGTCGAGACTTGGTCAGGCTGAGGCCGACCATCGTCTCCATCATCCGGTGCATCATCTTTGCCATCCTCATCCTCCTCCTCCTCGCCTTCATCACTGGAGGTGATCTCCTCCACCGAGTCCTCGCCGTCTTCTGGGTTCAGCCCGAACCAGTCCGGCGACACCTCAGCACCCGCCTCATTTAGCTCGGGGAGGAAGACACCGGTGTCCGTGTACTCGGCGATCACCGCGGCGCGATGATAGAGCTTGGGCACCACCGCCGCCAACTCCTCGACGGCTTCAGCATGGAGAGTGGCCAACTGGGCTAGGTTCAGCCCAGGGTACCACCCCTTGACGAACTCCAAGGCTCGCCGCGCACCTGCCCGGGCGGAGGAGCCTTTCCACGCCTCGATGTGGCTGATGGCCACCTCTAACCAGTCGGAGGTCTGACTGGGGGTGCGCAGAATTGGAGCACGCAGCCAGAGGGAGGAGACCACCTGGGCTCCGGCACGCTGTAGACGGCGGAGAGCCCGATGCGCCGGCTGAGGACGAGCTTGGACGGCGAGTGTCGGTGTCAAAACCGATGGATCTCGGGTAGGGGGTCCTGAACTGTGCGTCTAGGCGGATGGTAACAGGAGACAAGGGACACGATGTTTTACCCAGGTTCGGGCCCTCTTGATGGAGGTAAAACCCTACGTCCTGCTTGATTAATATTGATGATGTGTGTTACAAGAGTGGATCTACCACGAGATCAAGGAGGCTAAACCCTAGAAGCTAGCCTATGGTATGATTGTTGTTCGTCCTTTGGACTAAAGCCATCCGGTTTATATAGACAACGGAGAGGGCTAGGGTTACACAGAGTCGGTTACAATGGTAGGAGATCTACATATCCGTATCGCCAAGCTTGCCTTCCACGCCAAGGAAAGTCCCATCCGGACACGGGACGAAGTCTTCAATCTTGTATCTTCATAGTCTTGGAGTCCGGCCGATGATGATAGTTCGGCTATCTGGACACCCCCTAGTCCAGGACTCCCTCAGTAGCCCCTGAACCAGGCTTCAATGACGACGAGTCCGGCGCGCATATTGTCTTCGGCATTGCAAGGTGGGTTCCTCCTCCGAATAATTTATAGAAGATTGTGAACACCAGGATAGTGTCCGGCTCTGCAAAAATAAATTCCACGTACCACCGTAGAGAGAATAATATTACACCAGTTCAATCTGCTGACGCGTTTTGTGGCGTGACATCACACCACTACCAAGCCTTTACTCGAATTGTTTTTATTGTACCACCTCAGCGCGTTTAGCGAAGCGGTTTCCTTGGCACGTCTTGTCAAAGCAGAGATCATGTTCCCCTTATTCCGGGATTCCCATCAATACGGACGTGGGTAACCCAACCCCGCCCATTGCCACGCCCCCTCTATCGAAGGCGGGTTCCAAACGGTAACGGGGACGACTCTCGGTATTCTTCCTCTTTATAATGAGACCAAGGCCCGTTGTTTTCCTTCAATCCTCTGTCGAATCCGCCCCTCGCCCCGAGTTCCAACACCCAGGGCTCCAGATTCGGGTACCTTCAATCTTTGACAATGTCCGGTCCTGACCTACAAGGCCGGTGGATGCCCTCCTCCGTCACGGAAGAGGACGTGCTAAAGCTGAGAGACGCCAGGTACTTAACCTACGAGATTTCGCATAGGCTGCCTGCCCGAGGGCAAGTTATTCCGACTCCCGAGCTTGGTGAGAGCGTCGTGTTCGTGTCTCACCTCCATCGGGGTTTAGGCTTCCCGACGGATCCCCTCGTGAGGGGGCTCATGTTTTACTATGGGCTGGAATTCCATGACTTGGCTCCGGAGTCCATCCTCCACATCTCATCATTCATTGTCGTCTGCGAAGCCTTCCTCCGCACTACCCCTCACTTCGGCTTGTGGCTCAAAACCTTCAACGTGGAGCCGAAGATGATTGAGGGGCGTCAGGCAGAGTGCGGCGGGGCGGTTATAAGCAAGAGGGCCGATGCTCCATGGCCCGAGGGCTCTTTTCAGGAGGAGCTCGGCTTGTGGCAACAGGAGTGGTTCTATATCACTGCTCCCAGGGGCAGCAGGCAGAGGCCACCGCCCGTCTTCCGCTCGGGCCCTCCACAACAACTGACGTCATGGGTCAACAAGGGGCGTGACTAGGGGCCGTCCAAAGACGTACCCCTGTTGCAGGACCGGATTCGAGGCCTCCAAGAAAGGGAGATCAATCTGGTCGCAGTGGTACAAGTTATGTTGATCCGGCGCCTACTGCCCTGCAAACGTCGCCCCCTCCGCCTATGGGAATTTAATCCGGAGGGGCCACGAGCTCTTCAACACTTCATGGGTTTGACACCCGCGGAGATGTACAAACTGTTCTTCGGATCGCAAGAGATGCGTCCGGAATTGACTGAGGATGCTGACCTAAGCTGCAATCGCCCAAATACCCAAGTAAGTAGCCCCGTGTCCGGACACATCTTCCATTTATTTATCGTGGGTTTGCCTTTTAACCAGCTATCCCTTGGACAGGAGTGGATAGCGCAAGCAAAACTGATACGGTGTCCGGCCCCCCTCCCTGAGACCACGCAGGATCCCGTGTTAATCAAAATGTTGGAGGTTGCACCTTCGGAGGAGGGCGAAGGGGGGCACAGGGGAACTACCACCTCCGCCAAGGAGGCTTTCAGTAAGGGAGGAATCGAGAGTCCCTCCTTCTAGGGGGAGAAGAGGACCGCTTCCGAAGACCCGGAGGCCAAGGCCTCAAAGCGGGGAAAGAAATCTGTACCGGAAGGTCCTGTGCCGGGAAGAGCCCAGGCCGTACTGTCTCCTCGGAGGAATCAGCCCTCTAGCGAGCCGTAAGTAAAAAGGGGGGATTTTGTAATAGTGGACACCCCTGCTTAATTTCTAAGGGTAACCGAAGTTTTCACCTTGTAGTTCGGATCTCAGCCCGTCTCAGCACAGCTCATCTTCGGGAGACCTTCTTACGGAGATGATGGAGAGCGAAACGCCTCCATCTGCCGCCCCGTCGTGCGAGGCGGGCGACCCTGAGGTGTCGTCATGGAGGGTCTCCCCGAGTCCGGCGGGGCCGGAGAGTTCGGCACCCATTGGAGTACGGCCGGTGGAGCTGCAGGATTTGCTCAAGAGGGCGTCCATCTCAGAAGATCACCGCACATTAATGAGTAGGGTGATTGAGAGGATCTCGTCCGCCGAAAGCGGGTTGTGTGAGGCCGTCGGAAGTTTGCTGACGGGGTTTGAGGTACGCAAAAAATGACATACCTTTTGACAGTTTTGCACATGAAGTGCGCCCTGTATAGATAGTAGCCCCTGAGACTTGGTATGTTGTCGAAAGCGACAGCATGCCGAGGATCATAATCTCAGTTATAGATTGTCACCTTTCCTATGCAGGTGGTGGAACGTTCGGTGGCCAGCCGGACTGATTTATTTGCCGAGCTGAAGAGGCAACTCGACGTTGCGGATGCGGACATCTCGCTGGTCAATAAACGACTTGATGAGTCACGAGGTATGTGGTTGCTCCGCGGTCGCCTAGTAAGGGAGCTGATGCCCATTCCTTACAATTTGTATGCTGGATGCAGATGGTGCTGCTACTGTGGAAGACCTTCGAGCAGAACTTGCTCGGGCCAAGGAGCAAGCCAGAAAAAGCGAGGCGGCTGCCTCGAAGGCAGCGGAAGAGCTAGAAGCCGAGAAGGCTGCTCACTGCCGAAGCAGGGAGGAGATGGCTGGAATGGCCGCAAAATTAAAAGTTGCTACCGACCGCCAGAAGGTTCTTGAAAGAGAACGCCGAGCGGAGCAAGAGGACCTGAAGAAGGCCGACGCCGAAGCCAAGGATGCCCGTAGTGCGATGCGGGCTATGAAGGAGGAACTGCGTCAGGTCAGAGACATTGTGGCTGGAAAGCCCTTTATGCTGCGTAGGAAGTTCACTGATCCGAAGTATGCTCAGCTGGGCCGGTTGTACGGTGCGGAGGATCCTTATCTGGACTTGGCAGTGAGTGCGGCGGATGCAGTCGTGCACTTCCGAAGCCAGAAGGATCACGAAATGGAAGAGCTTTTCTGGTCTCAATTCCACAGTCCGGAGCGTCCACTTCCGTTGAGTGATCGGCTGGTTGAGTGGGCTGAGCTGAATAGATTGTCCGGACTTGCCATGACGGATGTGGTCACTCATCTGTGGTCGGAAAGGCCCAAGCCGAAGAGTTATTTTGGCTTGTTGCAGCAATTCCTTGGGGCGGTGCCGCGTATTGGGGCGATGAAGCGGTCGGCGTGCATAGAAGGTGCACGGATGGCTCTCGCCCATGGTAAGACATACTGGGCGGAGATGGATGCCACCACTGTTGCATCCCGGGGTTCGGACAAAAGCCGATTCCCCACCGAGCACTATTTTGAGGAAGTCCTGCAGGGCGCTCATTTAATAGAGTCGCAGTGCTCGAAAGATGTTATGTTTGAATGACATGTATGATTTCTGAGATCATGTTTATAATGCAATAGCTTTTTATACTTGTGTGTTCAAGTATTGAACTATCTCCTGTGCGGCCGTATATGTATGTATAATCTGAAAGATGGCAGTCTTTGGCTTCAGCCCCCACGCACATGGTGCAGGGGTGTTTGCAAAAAGAAAAGTGCTTTTTCACACTTAATCCAACGTCTTGGTCCTTTTAAGTAGGTGATAGCGTAGCAAACTAGGCAACCAGACTATAATGCATTATCACTTTCACTTAGCCATAGGAGCTCGAATGTGGGGCTACTATATAGCCCCTGGCGGCACCTCTCTTCTCCAAACTCGGGGCGCGTATGTGCCTGACCGGGAAGTGGTCCTTCTTCAAAGCGGAGGAATTCTAAACATTCCAATGGTCGACCGAGTGGTTGACCAGTCTCTCGCTATATCATGACAGTCAGTTTTCAGCTTTCTCTACTGAGGTGCTCGCCCGGCCGAACCGGGGCACAATCGCAGTAGTTCTCCTGGTGCCGCGTTAGCCGATGGTACGGAACGTAAGGCAGCAAAATACAGGAGCTAGGCAAACCCAACATTTGACCAAAGACATGATTCGGAGCTGATGCATATAAGGCCTAACTCGAGACGCCGAACACTCCCTGAGGTGTTCGGTCTTTATGATACCGGGCAGAACAATGCCCTAAGCCCCTAGTGTCTAGGTACAGGCGGGAACTTCTGACGCGGCCGATGCCAAAACGCCAGCCTCCTCCTCGGCTCTGGTAGGAAACCGGGGGATGTGTATCAACAAGAGACAGTAAGAAAGGTTTACGCAGGGTCTTAATCTGAAAAGAATCCTTGCAACGGGTCCCTGCTGCACGTCTGCGCCTGTGTCTCCGTTGTGCTGTATCCTGGACGGGTGTAGCACGTGCTTCATCTGTAAAAGAGAAGGACTTAGTTTCTCAGAAATATCATGCAAAAGTTGTATTAAAATAAAGTATAATTTGGAAGATGAAGAAAGTTGAGCGTTATTGGCTCTCATCATTTATACGCGCGGCCCCTTATAAAGGGGGTATGCGGCTGGGAAGCCCCTTGTTTATTTACGCCGGACTCGCCTAACCGTGTCCGGGGTCTGAATGACCTGTTTTTAGGGGCCTTGACCTGCAAGGTCGGAGTGGCTGTCAAGGCAGCCCCACGCTCTCCGTGGTCGAGGAACACTCGGAGTTACTCTTTAATGAGATTATGCCGCGTGGACCGGGCATTGTAAGTATAACAGACGTGTAATGTGGTATTGCGTTAAAGCGGGCGAAAGCTTTGCGTCCCAGTAGTGCTTGATGGCCACTGTAAAATGGGGCGATATGGAGAGTGAGCTTTTCGCGACGGAGGTTGTCGGATGAACCGAACACAACCTCTAGTGGTACAGAGCCCGTATGATTGGCTTGAAGGCCTGGCGTCACTCCATTGAAGGAAGTGCTGTTATGGCGAATTTTGGTAGGGTTTGTCCCCATTCTGCGGACGGTGTCCTGGTATGGCAGGTGCCGCGCTGTGTTTTCGTGTTATCACATGAAGTGAGTTCACTGTTTTGACTTCTAGTGGGAAAGTCTTCTGTTTTCCAGAGTGCTGCTTTTGGGGTTCGTCACTTTCGCTTGGTGTGTCGAGCCCCTTGTGTTCGGCATTAAGTCGGCCGGACTGCTTGAAGACCCAACAATCTCTGTGGGTATGGTTTGCAGGCTTCCCGGAGGTACCATGTATTTGACATAGCCTATCCAGAATCTTGTTTAGGTTGGATAGCTCGTCACTGTTGTCCTTGAGGGGTAGTGTTTTGTTGTTCGGCCTAGAGCTTTTGAATCCGGCGTTGACCGCCGTACTATTTGGGCCATTTTCCTTATTCCGGCGCTGATCTTTTCTGCATCGTGATTTCCCATTTCCATCCCTGACTTCGGATGTACTCGGGTCGCTGGTGCTGCATCTAGCCAGCCAGCTGTCTTCCCCCGCGCAAAAGCGGGTCATGAGGCTTGCTAGTGCGGCCATTGTTCTTGGTTTTTCCTGGCCGAGGTGTCTGGCGAGCCATTCGTCTTGGACGTTGTGTCTAAAGGCTGCTAAGGCTTCAGCGTTCAGACAGTCGACTATTTGGTTCTTTTTAGTGAGGAACCTGTTCCAGAATTTGCGTGCTGACTCTCCGGGCTGTTGAGTTATGTGACTTAAATCGTCTGCATCCGGAGGGCGGACATAAGTCCCCTGAAAATTTGCTCGAAACGCATCCTCAAGCTCTTCCCAACTTCCAATGGTGTTTTCTGGGAGGCTTTTAAGCCAATGCCGAGCTGGCCCTTTGAGCTTGAGGGGTAGGTATTTTATGGCATGGAGATCGTCTCCTCTAGCCATATGTATGTGTAGGATATAATCCTCAATCCAGACTCCGGGGTCTGTTGTTCCGTCATATGCCTCTATGTTTACGGGTTTGAATCCCGCTGGAAATCCATGATCCAGTACCTCGTCGGTGAAACATAGTGGGTGTGCGGCGCCCCTGTATTTGGGTGTGCCGTTGTCTTCAAATGCTCGGCGGGTTATGTTGCTTCCTGGAGTCTTCTTTTTTGGCCCATAGATAGACCTGGCTGGGTCATCCTTTTTCCGAGGATCTTTATGCTGATCGTGTGCCGGCTTGTGTGTGGCGCCCCTTGTTGCTCTTGGCCTGTCATCTGGTCGTCTATCCGGCCAGGCGGCTTCTTTCCTTTTTGACTGCGGGGGCTCTAAGGCCTCCTCGTCAAATTCGGGCAACAACTTGCGCTTCGGGTAGCTCTTTGTCTGGTGACTAGCGCCATATTTATCTGCGGTGTTGAGTACTTTGCTCCATCTCATTCTGAGTGCGTCCTCCGCTGTTTTGAGCTTCCGCTTTTGCTTCTTCAAACTTCTTGCAGTGGCAATGAGCCTTTTATGAAGGTTCGTATGCTCTGGTGATGTGAGATCGTCTTCACCGGGGATGGGTTGCTTGTCCAGTTCATCATGTTCGGATGGCTGCTTGGTGGCATGTGCGTCGTCCACTGCTTCGCCCTGCTCTAGGGCCGGGTCCGTATGGGTGCCGTTTTTATCGAGGCCGGTCTTCAGGCGGTGCTTGCATCGCCGTTTTGGTTGTTTGTTGGGGGAGTTGTCCTTCACCACGTCCCGTTTTTCCTCATTGTCGCTTCCTTTTGGTGTGTCCACCATGTATACGTCGTGAGTTGGGGTGGCTTTCCAGTGCCCGTTAGGCGCTGGTTCTTGGTCGTCTCCGGCATCGTCGTCCATACCGTCGATGTCTTCGGAGTCACAGTCTAGCATGTCGGTTTGATCGTCGATAGTGGCTACTAAGTGGGTGGTGGGTGGGCTTTGAATTTCTTCGTCGTCCGCATCCCAACCGTCCTGGCCACAGTCCGGCCAGGGCTCTCCTGATAACGAGAGATACTTTAGCGAACTCAAGATGTCGCCAAAAGGTGAGTGTTGAAAGATGTCCGCTGCGGTGAATTCCATGATCGGCGCCCAATCGGATTCGATCGGAGGGGGCGCGGGGGGTTCGGAGTCCGGCAAGGAGTCCGGCACCTCAGAGTCACGAGCTTCATGAGGGACAAGGTCATTGTTCGGCTCTATCGCCGTAGAGGTTGCAGCCCCCGAGGCGGTGTCTAGCCATCCGTCCTCGATCTGCATAGCCGGCTCCGAATTGAAGATCGGAGCGGGTTCGAGTGCGGCCTCCAGGGTACTGTCCGGCTACAGAGCTAAATCATGCTCGCCGTGACAGTGCAGCACGCTCGGATGTGGCTCGAATCCATCAAGGATCAAGTCCCCGCGGATGTCGGCCGTGAAGTTTAAACTTCCAAATCTGACCTGACGGCCGGGGGCGTAGCTTTCGATCTGCTCCAGTTGGCCAAGCGAATTGGCCCGCAGTGCGAAGCCGCCGAATACGAAGATCTATCCAGGGAGGAAGGTCTCACCCTGGACTGCGTCATTGATGATGATCGAAGAAGCCATCGAGCATATCGGTGACGACACAGAGGAACTCTCAATGAAAGCACCAATGTTGGTGTCAAAACCGGCGGATCTCGGGTAGGGGGTCCCAAACTGTGCGTCTAAGCGGATGGTAATAAGAGACAAGGGACACGATGTTTTACCCTGGTTCGGGCCCTCTTGATGGAGGTAAAACCCTACGTCCTGCTTGATTAATATTGATGATGTGTGTTACAAGAGTGGATCTACCGCGAGATCAAGGAGGCTAAACCCTAGAAGCTAGCCTATGGTATGATTGTTGTTCGTCCTATGGACTAAAGCCATCCGGTTTATATAGACACCGGGGAGGGCTTGGGTTACACAGAGTCGGTTACAATGGTAGGAGATCTACATATCCGTATCGCCAAGCTTGCCTTCCACGCCAAGGAAAGTCCCATCCGGACACGGGACGAAGTCTTCAATCTTGTATCTTCATAGTCTTGGAGTCCGGCCGATGATGATAGTTCGGCTATCCGGACACCCCCTAGTCCAGGACTCCCTCAGCGAGCAACTGCTCGGCGAGGGTTTGAGGGCCGTTTGGCGCAATTTCTGCACCAGCCAGCCTCCTCTCATCACGGCGAGCCTCAACGGCTTGGCTGGTAGCGACGGCGCCAGGAAAATACTCTACACAAGAAGAAAAAAGAAGTATGAAGTCGGAAGCCGACTCATATGACAAGTCGGCATGCAGAAGAAAGAGAAGGACAACTCACCATCAAGCAAGTTCTCGATCTCGCCGTAGCCGTCCGACAAGGCCTTCTCCTTCTCGACCCAGTTCAAGCGATGAGTCTCGAAATCGGTCTGGAGGGCCTCCTCCGTGTCCTTAAGCTTCTGCAGCTCCGCATGGTGCTGGTCCGCCTGGTCAGCCAGCTGCTTGGCCAGACGGTCACGCTCTTGCTCCATATTGCTGCGCTCCTCCTCCTTGGTGCGCGACGCGGTTTGAGCTTCACCCAGCTGCTGCTGTAAGGTGGCGTTGGCTCCTGCAGAAGACAAGAAAGAAAAGACGATCATCAAATCAACAAAGAAAGAAGTAGTTGCCGGAAGATCCAACCCGATTGCTCAGTAGTCGGCCCGAATCTCGGGGGCTACACCCCGTGGGTGCGCTGGCGTGCCCCCGCGAGACTAAGGATTGAGCAATTCAACGAAAGAAAAAAGAAAAAGTGGTCGCCGGAAGATCCGACCTGGCTGCTCAGCAGCCAGCCTGAATCTCGGGGGCTACAGCCCGCGGGTGCGCTGGTGCGCCCCCGCGAGAACGAAGAGCAGAGTGTTTACTCCGGATGTCGGCCAAATCAGTGGCCCGCTTGGCCAGCTCCTGGACCTGGGAGTTGAAGGTGGCCGCATGGATGTTGTGGTAATCCTGCAACAAAGACAACAAAAGAAAAGAAAGGGTTAGCACTCGGAACTTACCCTTAAGTTCCGAGCCGCCTGCTCAGCAGCCAGCCCGGAACTCGAAGGCTACACCCAGTGGGTGCGCTGGCCCTCCCCCATAGAAGAATTCAATAAAATTACAAGAATCGTAAGCAAGCGGTCAAGGAACATACCCGGACGGCGGCTCGCGACATCAGGAACGTCTTTGTGTAGTTCCAGAGGGCGGTGCTTTAGGCCTGAAGCAGAGACTGGACTTCATGCGCAGCCTTGTTCAGGACGCCCGTCCCGCCCCCAGACATCCACTCTCATGGGTCGGCACTAGTGGCCTCCGCCTCTACGGCCAACGAGGCCGAGGCCCTGATCTCCTGAGGCCACGGTGCCAAAGTCATCTTCGCCACACGCCGGCACGCTGGAGTACGAACAACGGGGGTCGCCCCCACCATCAGCTCGCCACCAACTTGAGGCGTCGGCGGCACGTCAGGCCGACTGCCCTGGGCCTCGGTAGTCGGCGCTTGCTGGAGTACCTCTGTCCTCAAGACGGCGGTGTCACCCCTTTCCCTTTCCATGACTGGCTGCTCGTTGCTGGCTCCTCCAGTCGGCGCTGGGATCTCTGGTGCCGGTGATGCGGAGTGTAGGGGGACGATAAGCTGTGGAGTTCGGCTACGTGTGGCTTCCTCCACTTGCGCCTTGGCAACCGCATCTGCCTGGGCCTTTGTCGCGGCGTCCGCCCGGGCCTTGGCCGTGGCATAGGCTTGGGCCTTGGCAGCCGCGTCCGCCTCCTCATGCACCGCCTTGGATGCCTCCCTCTGCCGTTCCGCCTCCTCCCGCTCCTCGCACGCCTCCCGCGTGTTCTTCTCCTTTGCCCCCCGGAGGTCAGCGAGCGGGTCTAGGCGGCGGTTGTTGGCGGAGCCCTCCGTCCCCACGATGATGGAGGCGGAGGCCACCGCTCAAGGGAGAGTGGGGCCCTATTCAAGCAAGACAAGAAGAACTTAGAGGGACTTTGCAAAAAAGACAAAGGAAAACACAAGAAAAGACAAGCTTTTTATGCGAACACCGTTGGTGGCTGCTTCGGGGCCCTCTGGAACCGGGCCGCCTTCGCGGCGGCCTCCTCCCGCCTAGTCAATGCGGCCGAGCTCTTGGGTTTCTTCGGCCGACCGCCTTGCAGCTACGAGCCGGCTTGGCGCTTTGGTGCGCCTCCTGGTGTAGTCGGCGCTGCTGAAGAGCTCGCCCCCGCCCTGTTGGCGACTGGTGGGCGGCCCCACGCATGCTCCTCCTCGTCGTCGTCTGGCCAGCCCTCGATGCCGCCTCCTCCTCTGGAGCCGCCTGCACCGTCGCCACCGCATGTAGCATCGTCTTCCTCCATGGCAGCCGCCCCCAAGTTGGGGTCATCCGCATCACTCACAGATCGGCCCGACAGGTACTCCTGGCCCTGCTCCAGGGCATCGACTGCCGACTGGGTCATGAGGAGCTGCATCGTGACCGACCGATCAGGCGGTAAAGTAGAGCCAGACAGACAAAAGAGAAAAAAGAGTTAAGAGCTTACCGCAGGCGGCGGGTGTGCATGGGAATACGGCTGCTTGCCGAACTGCCACTCTGACTCTGAGAGTTTGCAGTTCGAGATCTCGTTCACCAGGCGCGCCACCTCCATGGTTGGCATCTTCCTAGTGGACATCCGGCACGGGTCTTGATGCCCGCTTATCCGGCGGATCAGATGAGGCCGGCCTCGAAGAGGGAGAACCCGGCGCTCCATAAAGGCGGTCAGCAAGTCCGAGGCTTTCAGGCCCTCCGACTCTGTCATCACCCTGAGCCGGGCGACGGCGGCAACGGAGGTGGCTGACAGCGTCCTCTGCTTGAAGGTCCAGTTGGTGCGGGGCTCAGCCGGCGAACCGGCTTTATAAGCCGGCAGGTTGACAAAGTCGATCGCCGGGTTGACGTTCTTGACGTAGAAGTATGATTTTTGCCACAACTTGACCGACTGCATCAAGCTGACGGCCGGGAAGCAATTCCCAGCACCTGGATGCCGCACCACGAAGAAGGCCCCGCACTGAGCCGCCTCATTCTTGGCAGCGTGATGAGCTTTTGGTGTAGAAGAATCCCCCCCAGAGCTCGAGAGTGGGGAGAGCGCCGAGGTAGCCTTCGCAGAGCGTGACAAACGCCGACAGCAGCCCCACCGTGTTTGGTGTGAGGTGGTGCAGCTGGAGTCGGTAGAATTGAAGAAAGGAATGGAGGAAGCTGCTCGCCGGCAGGCCAAAGCTGTGAAGGAAGTGCGATCGAAAGATGACGCGTTCGCCATCCTTCGGCGCCGGTGAAATCTCCTTCGTGGGCGGAACGTGTAAGTGCATCTAGTGCCACCCCTAGTTGGTTTTGGAGTATTGACGACAAACTTGGTTGAGGGACTAATGTGTTTGTGAGAATTGTAGGATAACACAGGTAGTAGTCCCACATTGATTCGGTTTACCTACCAGAGATGGCCCCTAAAAATGTGTGAAGACATTGAAGACAATGGTGGTTTGTGAAGATATTCACAACAAAGATTATGACTTGAGAAGACATTCACGAGAAGACTATGGAGTGCGAAGACATAGTTGTTTCGTAGTTTCCTTTTCTTCTTTGTTGAGTCATAGGAACCACCGCACTGTTAAGTGGGGTCCAAGTGAACAAAGTCAGAGTGGCTGATGTGATGCTCAACTAAATCTTATGTCTTTGAGCGAAGACAATGAGAGAAAATCTTATCCAGAGCTGGATGAGTCATCTTTACTTGTAGCCCAAGTCAAGCTGTCACGTGTGTTTGAAATATGACCGTTGGACACGTGTCAGTTCCTTAGTGACCCAGGGTCATTTCGAACAAACTAGGTCGGGTTGCCTGTCGGTGTCAAAACCGGCGGATCTCGGGTAGGGGGTCCCAAGTAGTGCATCTTTGGATCAATGGTAACAGGAGGCAAGGGACACAGTGTTTACCCAGGTTCGGGCCCTCTCGATGGAGGTAAAACCCTACTCCTGCTTGATTAATATTGATGATATGGGTAGTACAAGAGTTGATCTACCACGAGATCAGAGAGGCTAAACCCTAGAAGCTAGCCTATGGTATGATTGTTGTTGTATATATCTATCGACTAGCCTGGCCCTGGTTTATATAAGGCACCAGAGGCCTAAGATAACAAGAGTCCTAGCCGAATACGCCAGTGGGGGAGGAGTCCTTGTCTTGATCGGCAAGTCTTGTGGATTCTTCCTTATATGCGGCAGCTGTCCGGACTGGCTCATGAGTATACGGCCATGGAGGTCCTCGGCCCAATCCAACTGATCGGGAGACAATGCATTGAGTACCCCCAGGACACCGTCATTGCCTCCTGGCTATAAATAGCCCACCCCCTACACCATAAATTGGTGGCAGCTTAGAGTTAGTGCACGGCTTTTGTCGTTTGAGAGCAACACACCTCCGAAGCATTTGAGAGAGAGAGAGAGAGATCCTTGCGAGTACAAAGCCCAAGACACCCAGAGCTAAAGAGTGTTAGGCATCACTGAAGTCTTTCCGTCTGCGTGATCTGAAGACTTGTTACACTTGATGACTATGAATCCTTCAGACGGTTAGGCGTCGCGTTCTGAGCATCCAAGAGTCATTTTGGATTGCCAGTGAACAAAGTCTATGAAGGTTTCAAAGTCTACCTTGAAGACTTACCAGAGTGATTGGGCGAGTGAGGGAGCCCTGGATAAGGGGGTATCCGGACAGCCGGACTATATGCTTTGTCCGGACTGCTGGAGCGTGAAGATACAAGACTCAAGACTCCTTCCCGTGTCCGGATGGGACTCTACTTTGCGTGGAAGACAAGCTTGCCGATCCGGATATTATATTTCCTTATTTGTAACCGACTCTGTGTAAACCCTAGCCCTCTCCGGTGTCTATATAAACCAGAGAGTTTGGTCCTTAGAGGGACGATCACAATCATAATCAGCATAGGCTAGCTTCTAGGGTTTAGCCTCTATGATCTCGTGGTAGATCAACTCTTGTACTACTCATATCATCAATATCAATCAAGCAGGAAGTAGGGTTTTACCTCCATCGAGGGGGCCTGAACCTGGGTAAACATTGTGTCCCTTGCCTCATGTTACCATTAGCCTAAAACGCACAGATCGGGACCCCCTACCCGAGATCCGCCGGTTTTGACACTAACACTGGTGCTTTCATTGAGAGTTCCTCTGTGTCGTTGCTGCAAGGCTTGATGGCTCCTTCAATCGTCAACAACACGGTCCAGGGTGAGACTTTTCTCCCCAGACAGATCTTTGTGTTCGGCGGCTTCGCACTGCGGGCCAATTGGCTTGGCCAACTAGAGCAGATCGACAGCTACACCCCTGGCCACTAGGTCAGGTTCGGAAACCTGAACTACATGGCAGATATCCGTGGAGACTTGATCTTCAATGGATTCAGGCCTGTGCCAGGAGCGCCGGACAGTCATGATGAGCACGACTTAGACCTGCCTCGGACAATGCTCGGGATATCACCCCTGCAATAGCCCCGGACCTAAATCCGGAGCATACTGCATTGCCCAAGGACGGGTGGATGGACCCCGCCCCGCAGGCCGCACACTCATTGGCGGTAGAGCCGAACACAGGCCTCACCCCCAAAGACGCCTGTGACATCGGACCCCCGGACTCGTATCCGGCTGTAGGTTCCAGTCCGCGCGCTCCTGAGCCCGCCAAATCTGGGTGGCCTCCAGTAATGGAGTTCACCGCTGCGGATATCTTCCGGCACTCACCCTTTGGCGACGTGCTGAACTCTTTAAAGTATCTCTCTTTGTCAGGAGACTCTCGGCTGAACTATGTCCGGCTCGAGTGGGAAGCAGGCGACGAAGGAATTCGTTGCCCACCCACCACCCACTTCATAGCCACTGTTGATGACTTAACCGACGTGCTTGACTTCGACTCCAAAGACATCGACGGTATGGACGACGATGCAGGAGAAGAACAGGAACCACCGCTCACGGGGCGGTGGACGGCCACCTCCTCATATGATATATATATGGTGGACACTCCGAAGAAAACCAATGGCGATGAGGCAATGGAGGATAACCCCTCAGGGAAGAAAGCTAAGCATGGGTGTCGTCAACGCCGCTCCAAGCCCCACCACAACAATACCGACACAGGAGACGAAAACAATCCGGATGGTGCCAAAAATAAATACAACCCTGATCAGCCTGCCTTCAAGCAGGCCGGACTGGCCACGGTCGGATACTTAGAGAGGAAGAACTATATGCCCTTCTCCGAAGGCGAGGTAAGCCTTGGTGATGATGAATTCGGCGTGCCTAAGGATCCCGTGGAACAAGTTCGCTTCAAGCGATGGCTCACGGCCACTGCGAGGAGCCTGCAAAGAAAGCAACATCAGCTCAAAGCTGACCAAGATTTGCTCGTGGACAGATGGACCAAGGTCCTGGCCACCGAGGAATACAGAGTCGACCGCCTCGACAAAGGGCACACACGGCATAATTTTCTACCTCAACCTAAGAAGGAGAACCTAAGGCACATACCCCGACATCAGCATACCACCACGGTCCAAGACAATACGAAGGAAACATGAGGAGGCATCCTCAAGCCTCGGCGCAATCGTCATAAACGTCAAGTCAGGGAAGTTGGTGCCGAATTCAGTGGACCCCAGCCTGGTCAGCGGAAAAGGAATAGCTCAGACCCATTCGGCCCTGGCAGCATACTCGATCAACCATGTGAAATTCATGGTACCCCCAGAAGGGCGGCCAAGCATACCAATAGAGAATGTCGGATCTTCCAAACAAACGGCTGATCTTGTGCCGGAAACAATGAGGGAAGGTCTCAAACAACAAAAGACCAGTCAAACATGGTGAGGAAGATCGCCTCACAGTACAATAATACGGCCGATCATCTCCAATCACATCGACCATCCGGACAACACCAGCATAGCAATTTTATTGCACTCACTATCTACCCAGTGGCTTGGGGGCTCCATTTTACACGAGCCCCCACAGGCATAAAACTATCAATAACATCTCTTCATACTAATGGTTGTCTTTGAATCACCAAACAAATACCATGCCAAAGAATAAGTCTTCGGCATTATCCCCTTATACAGTAGTTACCACATACTACTGGGGCGAACCACGTTGGCTAGATTCAACGAGGTATAGCATCAGGCCAGTCCCGCGTGACATAGTCACAGTTATGGGCAAGGTCGAACCCCACCCTTAGAGTGGAAATCATAACGCCGCTGGAATAGCGAGTCGTGCCTGTGTATCCAATTTTGATTTGGCAGCCAAACACCCGGACACCAATTGAGGAATCCGAACTACTTTATGACATGGTTCAAGCCAGGCTCCGCTCAAGCACCCGCGGTTCAAGCACAACGGTACATGCAGCTGCCTTTAAGCATTTGTCTTTACATACCAACTTTGGCATAGAACAGGACTGGCGACGCGGAATCAGCTCAGACGCACCAGGCAGGAAAACATAAGGCAGTCCGGATATACCTGAGATCCACACACAGCCTCCTCCAGTCCGGCCACGACAGGTTCCACCAAAAATACCCCTTCTCATAAGCATAAACCATATTCATATGCATAGCCATGTCATTTTACTACAATACGTAGACTTAAATAACACTTACCGGCCGTCGTTTCTCATTGACGCCTCTTTTGTCAAAAACGGTACCCACGCCTTGTGCTATGCCCGATTATGCCAGGGGCTTCATAGTACGGCAATAAAGTCCAACCACCTTTTCGGTCCCTCGACACCCCAAATTTATAGCACTATATGCATCAGCTCCGAATCATGTCTTGGGTCATTAGTTGGGTTTGCTCGGCTCCCATGTTTTGGTACCTTACGTTCCGCTCCATCGGCTAAGTTAGCGTTGGGAGAACTACTGTGATTGTGTCGCGGTTCTTCCGGATGAGCACCTCAGTAGAGAAAGCCGAAAACTGACTGTCATGATACAGCGAGAGCTGGTCAGCTGTTCGAGAGGTTGTAAAATCTTTAAAGATTTATTCCGCATAATGCCATTATACAGGCAAAGTGCGACGGATCGGCCTTCTGATCAGGCACCAATAGAGCCCCTAGTCCGGCCTTCCGAACACTAGGGGCTACACCCACCATACTCGAATTCCTATGGATAAGGGAGAGTGATAAAGACCTATAGTCTTATTGCCTTGTTCATGGTGAGGAACACCTCCTTAAAAGGACCCAAAAATGGGATAAAGAGTGTTCAGGTATGTCCCGAACACCCCAGTACTTTTTACGTGGGGGCAAAAACCGATGACTGGCCAACTCTCAGGATTTACATACACTAAACAGCCGCACAGGAAGAACAAACATTCAAACAAAACAGGCAATAAATAATAAAAGTGCCATTATCCCACATTACAAAGAATGGCAAGACTGCCTTCAGGGAAATATAGTGTCTTTGGTACACTTATCCGCCACAAGGCGGGCTCCTTTTAGTACAACTCGGGCTTGCTATGCTCCTTACCCTCCGGCGGCCCCTCAGTCATCAGCTTCTCAGCATCAAGCTTTCCCAATGCACCTTCGCACGGGCAAACGCCAAGCATGCACCCTCTATGTAGACCGATCGCTTAATGACATCAAGCCGAGGGCAAGCATCAACAATCCGCTTCACGAGTCCGAAGTAACTGCTTGGAATTGGCTCCGCGGGCCACAGCCGGACAACCAAGTCCTTCATAGCTAGTTCGTCCGCCTGGTGCAGTTCGACCAGCTGCTTCAGCTGATCAATAAAGGGCACCAGATAATTCGGCGCCAAATACTGCGACTAGAAATCCCTCTCCGCAGACTTCTTCTCCTCAGTCCGGTAGAATTGGGCGGCATCTGATATGCTGCGAGGCAGATCCGCAAATGCCCCTGGACAAACAATAATTTAGCTTAGCACTCAGCGTTCCTCCCATTATCATGTAAAAATGGCCATGAATACAACAGACCTTACCAGCCGCAACCTTCTGGGCCTCCTGAATGTCCCTCAAAGCACCTCGGGCTTCCTCCCGAGCATCCTTCGCGGCTTGGAGAGCTTGGGCGAGTTCGGATTCTTTCCCTACTAGACTCTACTCCAAGTCCTCACTTTTTTTCACGTCCTCCAGGAGCTCTCGCTCAACTTCAATGACCCTGGCCTCATGCTTCCCACGAAGAGCCTGTTCGGCGGCGGCCTTACTATCGACTTTGGCCACAACCTTCTTTAGTGCCTCAATTTCAGCACTCGCCCCTAAAGCACACAATGCAAATATCTTAATTAGGCACAACTTCTAATTCGTGCTCAACTTAGCACAAGGTTCCGGCATACCTTGCTTGTCCTCCAACTGCTTTTTCACGCGGTCAAGTTCCCCTTCGGCCCGTTCCAGACGCTGCTTTAGTTCGGACACCTCCGCACTATGAGCGGTAGTTGTCCCTGCAGACGCCTGTTTTCAAACATAGGGATACACGTCATTAGATGAGTCTCCTACAAAACAGAAAAATTTGATCCCTATTGTTCGGCTCTCTTCCGCCAGACAGTGAATCAGGGGCTACTACTCATATTATGACAATCTCCCAAAGGTCTGTTAAGAAACATATCTCAAAGCCCTTTATAAGACTAAGGCAGGATTCGTTCAGTCCGCTCTCAGTGGACTGAATCTTTTCAATCACCGCACCCATGAGGGCACGATGTTCATTGATAATAGACGCGCTTCTTAGCGCTGTCAATAGACCGCCCGGCAGCCCTGCTTGAACACAAGTCACTGGCGGAACAGGCAAGCCCCCCAAAGGCAGCAGCTCACCCGATCCCGGAGCTTTAAAGGTCTCCAGGATTGTGTCTGACTGGGGTCCGGACCGAAGATCACCCCCGCCATCGACATGCACAGGAGCCGCTGCTCCCGTGTGTCCGGCCCTAGGGATATGCCCCCCTGGTCCAGGTCCCGCTGAGACCACACCTCGGTGTCGCGCCTAGGCTTCGGGGAAGGGGCCTCTGGAGGCGTCTCGCTCGCCAGGGCACCTGAGCTCAGCGAATCCTCTGATGAGGACTATCCGGCGTGGGACCCCGCCGGGCTGTACGAAATATGGCGGTAGTTAAAACTATTACATTCAAAACAACCCCGGGCGCGTATGCGTGTTCAGATTTCGTATACTTACGAATTTTCTAGGGGCTGGGCCCTGGGATCCCACTCCGGGCTGCTATCAGCAGCCGTGGTGGATGCCTCTGGGAGGGAACCTCTCCCCCTCTTTAGCGATTTGGCCTCCAGAGATGAGGAAGCCGTCCTTTTCTTCCCACCTCTTGCGGGAGGATCGTCTTCCTCCGCCTCCTCCTCTTCGTCTTCGAAAGAAGGATGGTCGCTGGAGTCTTTGGATTTTGTGTCCCAAGCATCACGACGACGGAGGCCACTCCGGGTCTTCTTGACCTTCTTGGTAGCCTCTTTCTTCGGCGCCTTGTAAGGCGCTGGGACCAACATCTTCGTTAGAAGAGGTCCGGCTGGTTCCTCCGGCAGCGGGGCAGGACAATGTATCCGCTCCACCTTTTTTATCCATCCCTGGGGTTATGATAAAGCATGATAAAAGTGTCTCCCTCAGGACATGCCAACTGAAGCGTGGACGGACAGAGCATAGCAATAACTTACCGGACTTGCAGAGTGGGATAATTGATACCCACGGTCCTCGGCGGAGCCCGACCATGATTTGCCGGACTTAAAGAGCACCTTCCAGATATCCTTGTGGGAGGAACCATAGAGCTCCCGAAGGGTCTGGTGCTCGGTTGGGTCGTATTCCCACAAATTGCAGGCTCGACGCTGGCAGGGGAGAACCAGGCGAACTAACATCACCTGGACTACGTCGACAAGTTTGACGTCCTTGTCTACCACACTCTAGACACGTGTCTGGAGTAGTGACAGCTCACCGGATGAGGACCAGCTCAGGCCCTTCTCGGGCCAGGAGGTGAGCCGCAGTGGGGCTCCGGATCTGAACTCGGGAGCTGCAACCCACTTTTTGTCACGCAGTTTGGTGATATAGAACCACTGCTGCTGCCACTCCTTGACGGAGTCATTGAAGGCGCCCATCGGCCATACAACCTTGGGAATCTTGCTCACCATGGCGCTGCCGCACTCGGCGTGCTCGCCACTCACTACCCTGGGCTTCACATTGAAGATCTTCAGCCATAGGCCGAAGTGAGGCGAAACTCGGAGAAAAGCCTCACACACGACGATGAACGTCGAGATATTAAGGAAAGAATTGGCGGACAGATCATGAAGGTCAATCCCGTAATAATACATGATACCGCGAACGAATGGGTGAAGGGGAAACCCGAGCCTGCGGACAAAATGAGGAAGAAACACGACCCTCTCGTGGGGTTCCGGAGTAGGGACGATCTGTCCCGCCGGTGGGAGACGATGGCCGATCTTTTTGGCCAGGTACCCGGCCTCTCGGAGCCTCTTGATATCCTTCTCCTGAACGGTAGAGGCCATCCATTTGCCTCTTGCTCCAGATCCGGACATCTTCGGAGAACCTCTCTTCGGTGGAGAAGAAGAGTGCTTGGGCGCTAGGGCTCGGGCAGAGGGGAATGGACTAGCAGAGGGAAAAGGCGTGGGTAAAGAGGAAGAGACCTTATCTCTTTATAGGGGCGGTAAAAGCTTTTGCGCCTCCCCACTTGCCTGGTGGAACCCGCTCGTTCTCCACTCGCCGCAATTAGCGGTGCGTTTGGGTTACCCGTACCCGTATTCATGAGAATCCCGCAATAAGGGGACACAATCTCTACTTTGGCAAGACATGCAGAGGAAACCGCCTCGCGATATGCGCCGAGGCTGGTTGTGGAGAAACGGTTCGAATAAATGACTCGACCGTAGTATCATGTCGCTTTGTCTAAAGTTGTTAGCAGATAGCACTTGTGAAATATCATGCTCTCTACAATGGTGTATGAAGATCATCTTGGAGATCCGGATACGGTCTAAGTGTTCGATAATTATTTTGGAGTATTCGGAGATGGAACCTGCCTTGTAATGACGAAGATAAAACTGCGCGCCAGACTCATCGTCATTGAAGCCTGGTTCAGGGGCTACTGAGGGAGTCCTGGATAAGGGGGTATCCGGATAGCCGGACTATATGCTTTGTCCGGACTGATGGAGCGTGAAGATACAAGACTCAAGACTCCATCCCGTGTCCGGATGGGACTCTCCTTTGCGTGGAACACAAGCTTGGCGATCCGAATATTATATTTCCTTCTTTGTAACCACTCCGTGTAAACCCTGGCCCTCTTCGGTGCCTATATAAACCGGAGAGTTTGGTCCTTAGAGGGACGATCACAATCATAATCAGCATAGGCTAGCTTCTAGGGTTTAGCCTCTACGATCTCATGGTAGATCAACTCTTGTACTACTCATATCATCAATATCAATCAAGGAGGAAGTAGGGTTTTACCTCCATCGAGAGGGCCCGAACCTGGGTAAACATTGTGTCCCTTGCCTCCTATTACCATTAGCCTAAGACGCACAGATCGGGACCCCCTACCCGAGATCCATCGGTTTTGACACCGACAGCGAGGACTAAGTGTTCTTAGCTCAAGGGGATAAGGTGAAGATGCGGTCTTCTGAGTTAAATCCAGCCTCCCTAACCAGATGTACAGTTGTCACAGCAACTGGAACTGGTCCAACAAATCCTTGTGCTCACCAAGCAACTGGTTCTATCTCTTACCTCTCTTTACTTACAGTATGTCTTCGTGAAGTCATTGCCTACTTGCATGATCTAATTGGCTTCACTGTGTGAAGACTGTTGTTGTTTGGCTTCATACTATCTTACATCCCAATCCCTACTACCTAGCTGCTAATAGTGTTGTGCTTTCACTTCATTGCTTACCTGATTATGTCTTGTCTAGTGTAGTCTACCTTCCGCTACACATCAATAGGTTCATTTCTACTGTTTGTCTTCAAAGCCCCCATGTTTTAAAGACTTCTATAAAAATCGCCTATTCACCCCCCCCCTCTCTAGTCGATAACTAGCACTTTCAATAGGTATCAGAGCAAGGTACTCCCTTGTTCTGTGTGATTCGGTTTAACCACCTAGAGTTTTAGCTATGTCGACTGCAGGGATAATCAAAGTCTCCATTGTGTGCCATGTCTTCGATGGCACTGATTACCCCTACTAGAAGAATAAGATGCATATGCATCTTGAAGCCATTGATGTCGGCCTCTGGTATGTCGTCAAGAATGGCGTTCCCAAGGCCGGTGAAGGTGTCACTCCTGCCGATATCAAGAGGTTCATTCAAATGGATTCGACTGCCAAGAACATCATCTATGGTCATCTAACCAAAGGACAGTATGGTCATGTGAGTTCTCTGGAAATGGCAAAGCTAGTCTGGGACTGGCTCTCCAAGGTCACAAAGGCGTCTCAATCCAGAAAGACTCAAGGATCAATGTTCTTCGCAACCTCTTCAACCGCTTCAAGAGAAATAACAATGAGAATGTCCAACTCACATTTGATCGCCTCGCTGATATCACAAATGAGCTTCACGCACTCGGCGCCACAGAGATCACCAAGCATGAAATCGTCAAGACACTTTGAGATCGCTTGACAGCTCATTTGATACCCTAGCCCTGATGATTCAAGAACGCCCTGACTTCACGACTCTTGATCCGTCTGACATACTTGAGAGGCTCAACACACATGAGTTCCAGTTATCTGAGAAAAGAGATATCTATGGTCCCAACTATGGCCGTACTCATGCTTTGAAGGCAAAGTTGTTTCCTCTTCTGAAGAAGAATCTGACAGCTGCTCTGAGGATCCTGAAGACATTGGAAAGGAGCTTGCTATGCTTGTGAAGAAGTTCCAGAAGTTCACCAAGAAGAAAGGGTTCGGAAAGTCTTCAGGATCCAACTCAAGAAATGATGAAGCTTCCCCTCGTGATCACAAGAAGATAACATGCCACAAGTGCAAGAAACCTGGTCACTACATCTTTGAGTGTCCACGGTGGGACAATGAGACCAAGAAGAAGAAGAAGAGCAAGGAATATGATTCTGATGACAACAAGAAGACGAAATCCTCAAAGTCTTCTACAAAGTCTTCTTCAAAGTCTTCATCAAAGTCTTGATCATACAAGAAGAGCTTATCTGGCAAGGCTCATGCATTTGTTGGCAAGGAGATGGATTCAGAGGAGGAGTCTGCTTCTGATGAGGCAGAGGTGGAGTCTGAGGATGAATCCGATTCAGGCGTGGCGAGCCTGGATCTAGCTACTGCTTATGTTGCCAAGTCCATCTTCAACACCGAAGACAATGGCCCCATAACCAATGCTGATGCTAATGATGAGGATGACTCTGCACCCACCTACTGCTTCATGGCACGCGGTGCCAAGGGTACAATACCAAAGGCTTCTGAGTGGATTATGGACAGTGGATGCACTAACCACATGACTATTGATCAAAGTCTTCTCATGGACTCAACCTTACGCCCATCTGACAAAAGTCACATCACATTTGCCGACACAGGTAAAAGCAAGGTATTGGGTCTAGGTAGAGTTGCAATCTCAAAGGATCAGCACATGGATAAAGTGATGCTTGTTGAATCCCTTGGTTTCAACTTAATGTCTGTCTCAATGCTTTGTGACTTTAACATGGTTGTGATATTTGGAAAATATCGTTGACTTGTCCTTATGGAATCTGACAAGTCTCTAGTCTTTGAAGGGTATCGGAAAAATGATTTGTATATGGTAGATTTCTCAGCAGGATCAAAATTGGTCGTATGTCTTCTAGCAAAAGCTTCAGAGTGTTGGCTCTGGCATCGGAGGCTAGGGCATGCTGCCATGAGGAACTTGTACACACTCGCGAAGAAGAAACACGTGGTAGGCATCAAGGGTGTCAAGTTCAAGAAGGATCAACTGTGCGGTACCTGTGAAGTTGGAAAGATGACAAGGGCCAAGCATCCCTCGAAGACAATCATGACGACATCTCGTCCCTTTGAGCTGCTTCACATGGACTTATTTGGCCCTACTCACTACTCTACTCTTACTACCACTGCTTGCCTCTATGGCTTCGTCATTGTTGTTGATTATTCAAGATACACATGGGTGTGTATAATCCTTTACAATAATGAAGTGCAGGATGTCCTCAGACGATTCGCCAATCGTGCCATGATGAACTATGGCATCAAGATCAAGGACATCAAAAGTGACAACGGCACATAGTTCAAGAACACCGGCTTTGAAACTTATCTTGATACATTGGGCATCACTCATGAGTTCTCAGCTCCATACACACCTCAGCAGAATGGCATCGTGGAGCGCAACAACAGAACCCTCATTGAGATGGCTCGGTCGATACTTGATGAGTACAAGACTCCAAGGAAGTTCTGGCCTGAAGCTATTGATATTCCATGCCACGTCATCAACCGTGTTTATCTTCACAAGCTTATAAAGAATACATCCTATGAGCTTCTAACTGAGTCTTCAACCTCTTTCACTATAAAGTGGTTGAAACTGTGGATGTGCGGTTCAATGAGACTAACGGCTCGAAAAGAGTACACCTACCAAATGTGGTAGATGAAGTCCCACCTAGTGAATCGATCAAGCTTATGGGTACTGGAGAAATCATACCTTCAGAGGCACAGGCTGAAGAGGAACTTATCATTTCTGCACCGAGTCAACCTGAAGATACTGCTCAGCCTGAAGCCAATGCTGAAGACGAAGGCAATGATCGGCAAGGGCAAAATCTTCGTCCAGTTCATCCTCATGTTGCAAATGAAGTACATATTGAGAAGATAATTGATAGCATCAATGCACCTGGTCCACTGATGTCTACTACACAACCTTCTTCTTGTAGACGTTGTTGAGCCTCCAAGTGCAGAGGTTTGTAGGGCAGTAGCAAATTTCCCTCAAGTGGATGACCTAAGGTTTATCAATCTGTGGGAGGCATAGGATGAATATGGTCTCTCTCAAACAACCCTGCAACCAAATAACAAAGAGTCTCTTGTGTCCCCAACACACCCAATACAATGGTAAATTGTATAGGTGCATTAGTTCGGCGAAGAGATGGTGATACAAGTGCAATATGGATGGTAGATATAGGTTTTTGAAATCTGAAAAATATAAAAACAGCAAGGTAGCAAGTGATAAAAGTGAGCGTAAACGGTATTGCAATGCTAGGAAACAAGGCCTAGGGTTCATACTTTCACTAGTGCAAGTTCTCTCAATAATAATAACATAATTGGATCATATAACTATCCCTCAACATGCAACAAAGAGTCACTCCAAAGTCACTAATAGCAGAGAACAAATGAAGAGATTATTGTAGGGTACGAAACCACCTCAAAGTTATTCTTTCTGATCGATCTATTCAAGAATTTGTACTAGAACAACACCTTAAGACACAAATCAACCAAAACCCTAATGTCACCTAGATACTCCAATGTCACCTCAAGTATCCATGGGTATGATTATATGATATGTATCACACAATCTCAGATTCATCTATTCAAACCAACACAAAGTACTTCAAAGAGTGCCCCAAAGTTTCTACCGGAGAGTCAAGACGAAAACGTGTGCCAACCCCTATGCATAAGTTCACGAGGTCATGGAACCCGCAAGTTGATCACCAAAACATACATCAAGTAGATCACGTGATATCCCATTGTAACCACAGATAAGCACATGCAAGACATACATCAAGTGTTCTCAAATCCTTAAAGACTCAATCCGATAAGATAACTTCAAAGGGAAAACTCAATCCATTACAAGAGAGTAGAGGGGGAGAAGCATCATAAGATCCAACCATAATAGCAAAGCTTGCGATACATCAAGATCGTGCCAAATCAAGAACATGAGAAAGAGAGAGATCAAACACATAGCCACTGGTACATACCCTCAGCCCAGAGCGTGAACTACTCCCTCCTCGTCATGGAGAGCGCCGAGATGATGAAGATGGCCACCGGAGAGGGATTCCCACCTCCGACGGGGTGCCGGAACGGGTCTAGATTGGTTTTCGGTGGCTACAGAGGCTTGCGGCGGTGGAACTCCCCATGTAGGTTATGTTCTGGAAGTTTGGGTATATATAAGAGGTTTTGGCGTCGGGAACAAGTCAGGGGGGTCTCCGAGGCGCCCACGAGGTAGGGGGGCGTGCCCAGGGGGTAGGGCATGCCCCCCACCCTCGTGGGTGCCTCGGGACTCTTCTGGCGCATCTCCGATACTCCATGGGCTTCTTCTGGTCCAAAAACAATCTCCATCAAATTTCAGGTCAATTGGACTCCGTTTGGTTTTCCTTTTCTGCAATACTCAGAAACAAGGAAAAAACATAAACTGGCACTGGGCTCTAGGTTAATAGGTTAGTCCCAAAAATCATATAAAATAGCATATAAATGCTTATAAAACATCCTAGATGGATAATATAATAGCATGGAACAATAAAAAATTATAGATACGTTGGAGACGTATCAAGCATCCCCAAGCTTAATTCCTGCTCATCCTCGAGTAGGTAAATGATAAAAACATAATTTTTGAAGTGGAATGCTACCTACATATTTATCAATGTAATCTTCTTTATTGTGGCAAGAATATTCAGATCCATAAGATTCAAGACAAAAGTTTAATATTGACATAATAATAATAATATTTCAAGCATACTAACCAAGCAATTATGTCCTCTCAAAATAACATAGCAACAGAAAGCTCATCCCTACAAAATCATATAGTTTGTATATGCTCCATCTTCGTCACACAAAAATGCTCTCATCATGCACAACCCCGATGACAAGCCAAGCAATTGTTTCATACTTTAGTATTCTCAAACTTTTTCAACTTTCACGCAATACATGAGCGTGAGCCATGGACATAGCACTATGGGTGGAATAGAGTATGATGATGGGGGTTGTGTGGAGAAGACAAAAAAGGAGAAAGTCTCACATTGACGCGGCTAATCAACGGGCTAGGGAGATGTCCATCAATTGATGTCAATGCAAGGAGTAGGGATTGCCATGCAACGAATGCACTAGAGCTATAAATGTATGAAAGCTTAATAAAAGAAACTAAGTGGGTGTGCATCCAACTTGCTTGCTCACGAAGACCTAGGGCATTTGAGGAAGCCCACTGTTGGAATATACAAGCCAAGTTCTATAATGAAAATTCCCACTAGTATATGAAAGTGACAACATAGGAGACTCTCTATCATGAAGATCATGGTGCTACTGTGAAGCACAAGTATGGTAAAAGGATAGTAGCATTGTCCCTTCTCTCTTTTTCTCTTTTTTTGTTTTTCTATTTTTTTGCGCCTTCTTTTTTTATTTGGCCTTTCTCTTTTTTTTCTTTTTTTTCTTCATCCGGAGTCTAATCCCGATTTGTGGGGGAATCATAGTCTCCATCATCCTTTCCTCACATGGGATAATGCTCTAATAATGAAGATCATCACACTTTTAGTTACTTACAACTCAAGAATTACAACTTGATACTTAGAACAAAATATGACTCTACGTGAATGCCTCCGGCAGTGTACCGAGATGTGCAATGAATCAAGAGTGACATGTATGAAAGAATTATGAAGGTGGCTTTGCCACAAATATGATGTCAACTACATGATCATGCAAGGCAATATGACAATGATGATGCGTGTCATAATAAACGGAACGGTGGAAAGTTGCATGGCAATATATCTTGGAATGGCTATGGAAATGCCATAATAGGTAGGTATGGTGGCTGTTTTGAGGAAGATATAAGGAGGTTTATGTGTGATAGAGCGTATCGTATCACAGGGTTTGGATGCACCGACGAAGTTTGCACCAACTCTCGAGGTGAGAAAGGGCAATGCACGGTACCGAAGAGGCTAGCAATGATGGAAAGGTGAGAGTGCGTATAATCCATGGACTCAACATTAGTGATAAAGAACTCACATACTTATTGCAAAAATCTACAAGTCATCAAAAACCAAGCACTACGTGCATGCTCCTAGGGGTATAGATTGGTATGAAAAGACCATTGCTCGTCCCCAACCACCACTCATAAGGAAAGCAATCAAAGAACACCTCATGCTTCAAATTTGTCACACAACGGTTACCATACATGCATGCTACAGGACTTGCAAACTTCAACACAAGTATTTCTCAAATTCACAACTACTCAACTAGCATGACTCTAATATCACCATCTTCATATCTCAAAACAATCATCAAGTATCAAACTTCTCATAGTATTCAATGCACTTTATATGAATTTTATTATTATACCCATCTTGGATGCCTATCATACTAGGATTAGTTTCATAACCAAAGCAAATTACCATGCTGTTCTAAAAGACTCTCAAAATAATATAAGTGAAGCATGAGAGATTAATAATTTCTATAAAATAAAACCACCACCATGCTCTAAGAAGATATAAGTGAAGCACTAGAGCAAGTGACAAACTACTCCAAAAGATATAAGTGAAGATCAATGAGTAGTTGAATAATTATGTAACTATGTGAAGACTCTCTAACATTTAAGAATTTCAGATCTTGGTATTTTATTCAAACAGCAAGCAAAACAAAAGAAAATAAAATGACGTCCAAGAAAAACACATATCATGTGGTGACTAAAAATATAGCTCCAAGTAAAGTTACCGATGAACGAAGAAGAAAGAGGGGATGCCTTCCGAGGCATACCCAAGCTTAGACTCTTTGTTGTCCTTGAATATTACCTTGGTGTGCCTTGGGCATCCCCAAGCTTAGGCTCTTGCCACTCCTTATTCCATAATCCATCGAATCTTTACCCAAAACTTGAAAACTTCACAACACAAAACTCAACAGAAAACTCGTAAGCTCCGTTAGTATAAGAAAATAAAACCACTACTTAGGTACTGTTGTGAACTCATTCTAAATTAATATTGGTGTAATATATACTGTATTCCAACTTCTCTATGGTTCATACCCTCCGATACTATTCATAGATTCATCAAAATAAGCAAACAACACAATGAAAACAGAATCTGTCAAAAACAGAACAGTCTGTAGTAATCTGTATCATTCAAATAATTCTGTAACTCCAAAAATTCTGAAATAAATTTATGGACCTGAGGAATTTGTCTATTAATTATATTCAAAAAGAATCAACCTAATATCACTCTCCATTAAAATATGGCAGCTAATCTCGTGAGCGCAAAAGTTTCTGTTTTTTACAGCAAGATCGCAAAGACTTCACCCAAGTCTTCCCAAAGGTTCTACTTGGCACAAACACTAATTAAAAAATAAAACCAAATCTAAACATAGGCTAGATGAATTATCTATTACTAAACAGGAGCAAAAGTCAAAGAATAAAAATAAAATTGGGTTGCCTCCCAACAAGCGCTAACGTTTAACGCCCCTAGCTAGGCATGATGATTTCAATGATGCTCACATAAAAGATAAGAATTGAAACATAAAGAGAACATCATGAAGAATATGACTAGCACATTTAAGTCTAACCCACTTCCTATGCATAGGGATTTTGTGAGCAAACAACTTATGGGAACATGAAACAACTAGCATAGGAAGGTAAAACAAGCAAATCTTCAAGATTTTCTACACATAGAGAGGAAACTTGATATTATTGCAATATGTAGAAGCATATGATACTCTCTCATAATAATTTTCAGTAGCTTCATGAATGAATTCAAACATATGACCAGCACATAAAGCATTCTTTTCATGATCTACTTGCATATAAATTTTACTACTCTCCACATAAGCAAATTTCTTCTCATGAATAGTAGTGGGAGCAAACTCAACAAAATAACTATCATGTGAGGCATAATCCAATTGAAAATTAAAATCATGGATACAAGTTCCATGGTTATCATTATTCTTTGTATAATACATATCATCACAATAATCATCATAAATAGCAACTTTAGTCTCATAATCAATTGAAACCTCTTCAAAAATAGTGAATTCATCAGTAAATAAAGTCACGACCTCTCCAAATCCACTTTCATAACTATCACAATAAGATTCAACATCCTCCAAAATAGTGGGATCATTAATTCCTAAAGTTGACACTCTTCCAAACCCACTTTCATCAATATAATCATCATAAATAGGAGGCATGCTATCATCATAATAAATTTGCTCATCAAAACTTGGGGGACAAAACATATCATCTTCATCAAACATAGAATCCCCAAGCTTGTGGCTTTGCATGTCATTAGCATCATGGATATTCATAGAATTCATACTAACAACATTGCAATCATGCTCATCATTCACATATTTTATGCCAAGCATTCTATGTAATTCTTCTTCTAGTACTTGCGCACAATTATCGGAATCCTTATTTTCATGAAAGATATTAAAAAGATGAAGCATATGAGGCACCCTTAATTCCATTTTTTGTAGTTTTCTTTTATAGACTAAACTAGTGATAAAACAAGAAACTAAAAGATTTGAATGCAAGATCTAAAGATATACCTTCAAGCACTCACCTCCCCGGCAACGACGCCAGAATCTTCTTGATGTCTAATACACAACCTTCTTCTTGTAGACGTTGTTGGGCCTCCAAGTACAGAGGTTTGTAAGACAGTAGCAAATTTCCCTCAAGTGGATGATCTAAGGTTTATCAATCCGTGGGAGGCGTAGGATGAAGATGGTCTCTCTCAAACAACCTTGCAACCAAATAACAAAGAGTCTCTTGTGTCCCCAACATACCCAATACAATGGTAAATTGTATAGGTGCACTAGTTCGGCGAAGAGATGGTGATAAAGTGCAATATGGATGGCAGATATAGGTTTTTGAAATCTGAAAAATACAAAAATAGCAAGGTAGCAAGCGATAAAAGTGAGCGTAAACGGTATTGCAATGCTAGGAAACAAGGCCTAGGGTTCATACTTTCACTAGTGCAAGTTCTCTCAACAATAATAACATAATTGGATCATATAACTATCCCTCAACATGCAACAAAGAGTCACTACAAAGTCACTAATAGCGGAGAACAAACAAAGAGATTGTTGTAGTGTACGAAACCACCTCAAAGTTATTCTTTCTGATCGATCTATTCAAGAGTTCGTACTAGAATAACACCTTAAGACACAAATCAACCAAAACCCTAATGTCACCTAGATACTCCAATGTCACCTCAAGTATCCATGGGTATGATTATACGATATATATCACACAATCTCAGATTCATCTATTCAAACAAACACAAAGTACTTCAAAGAGTGCCCCAAAGTTTCTACCGGAGAGTCAAGACGAAAATGTGTGCCAACCCCTATGCATAAGTTCACGAGGTCACGGAACCCGCAAGTTGATCACCAAAACATACATCAAGTAGATCACGTGATATCCCATTGTCACCACAGATAGGCACATGCAAGACATACATCAAGTGTTCTCAAATCCTTAAAGACTCAATCCGATAAGATAACTTCAAAGGGAAAACTCAATCCATTACAAGAGAGTAGAGGGGGAGAAGCATAATAAGATCCAGCTATAATAGCAAAGCTCGCGATACATCAAGATCGTGCCAAATCAAGAACACGAGAGATAGAGAGATCAAACACATAGCTACTGGTACATACCCTCAGCCCCGAGGGTGAATTACTCCCCCCTCGTCATGGAGAGCCCCGGGATGATGAAGATGGCCACCGGAGAGGGATTCTCCCCTCCGGCAGGGTGCCAGAACGGGTCTAGATTGGTTTTCGATGGCTACAGAGGCTTGCGGCGGCGGAACTCCCCATCTAGGTTATGTTCTGGAAGTTTCGGTATATATAAGAGGTTTTGGCGTCGGGAACAAGTAAGAGGGGTCTCCGAGGTGGCCACGAGGTAGGGGGGCACACCCCCACCCTTGTGGGTGCCTCGGGACTCTTCTGGCCCATCTCCGATGCTCCGTGGGCTTCTTCTGGTCCAAAAACAATCTCCGTCAAAATTCAGGTCAATTGGACTCCGTTTGGTTTTTCTTTTCTGCAATACTCAAAAACAAGGAAAAAATAGGAACTGGCACTAGGCTCTAGGTTATCAGGTTAGTCCCAAAAATCATGTAAAATAGCATATAAATGCATATAAAACATCCTAGATGGATAATATAATAGCATGGAACAATCAAAAATTATAGATATGTTGGAGACGTATCATCCAGTCACTCGTTCAAGAGCAACACAGCTAGCAAATTTCTGTGGGCACTTCGCTTTTGTCTCTATTTCTGAACCTAAGAAAGTTGTTGAAGCCTTCATGGAACCTGAATGGATTCAAGCTATGCAAGAAGAGCTTCAACAGTTCAAGCTGAACAATGTTTGGGAATTAGTTAAGCGTCCTGATCCTCGTAAGCACAACATCATAGGCACCAAATGAATCTATCGCAACAAACAAGATGAGCATGGTCAAGTTGTCAGAAACAAGGTGATGTAGGGTAGAACCCTAGAGGTCGATCTTTCACGTTTGGAGCGGATCCCTATGAAGAACACGAAGAACATGAGGAGGGGAACGAGGGAAAAACACTCAACCAACAAGAATAAAAGTCACACATGTGCTAGATCATCGAAACACAAGGAGAGATACAAGATCCAAGTCCAACAAAGGACGATACAAAGGGTAACCGGTTCTTCTCCATGAGGAGGTCTTGATGATGGTCTTCTCTGGATGGAGGTCTTGAATCCAGGTGGATCTTCTCCAAAGAGGTGTTGATCCCTCACGAGGTGTAGATCCGGATGGATGAGTGAGGCTCTATTTTACAAATGAGCTAAATCAACGCTAACCCTAGCTAGGAGGTGGGAGAGGTCTATTTATAGTCATAGTGCAAATGAGGGGCGAAGTGAAGGGGTACATGGGCATCAGCTCGCAACTGGGCGCAGCCAGGGGTCGAACGTCCGGTGGGCGTCGTACGTCCGGAGGCTCGGGTCGGCCCGGTCGGCCGTAGGTCTTTGGACGTCCGTAGATTCGGTTCTGTTGCCGGTTGCACGGTCGTTCGATCTTCCTTGGATTTCCGTAATTTTGGTTCTGTTGGAAAAGTGTCGGACGTCTAGAGGGGCTCAGTCGTCCGGAGCCTGGGAGTCGTCGGACGTCCGGGCTGGCCCGGTCGTCCGGAGCCTATAGCTCTGGCGGGCCTCTCTTCCTTTGGCTGTAGCGACCTCCAGGGGTCAGACATCCGGGCTGGGCCGGTCGTCTGGAGCAGGTAGCTTCCAAAGCAGCTTCTTCTTGATCTTCACACTTGGTGTCCTCGCCGTCTTGGCCATTGAATGTAGCTGTTCTGTGGCTCTCCTCCAAGCACCTGATCACACATAGAGTTTCCGCATGAGGTAGCAGCCATGTCTCGTAAGTAGAGAGTGGGAGTTCGGAGAGGAGCGAGTTCACCTTATCTTCGATAGCCTTTGTTCGAGCTCTTGTCATGGGTCCAAGTGGTGTCGAGGGAGATGTATGTACGTCCGTGGGGATGATCGAGGGATGCTCCGCATCATCTCCCCCCCCCCCAAGGAAAGATCCGACCTCGAATTGAATGTTTCATCACCATGGTATGGCGAGAGGTCTTTGACGTTGAAGATGTCGCTCAAGTTGTACTTGTCCCGTGGGAGGTCGATCTTGTTGGCATTGCTGTTGTAGTGTGCTAGCACCTTGAAGGGTCCATCGGCTTGAGGTAGAAGTTTGGACTTGTGTTCATTGGGGAAGCGGTCCTTGCGAAGGTGTAGCCACACGAGATCTCCAATGTTGATTATCATGGGATGCTTGTTGATGTTGAGCTTGGTCGCGAGTCGTTGTACTTGGCGCTTGATGGTGTGCCTTGTATCTTCATGCATCTTCTTGAGTTAGCTTGCTCGTGCACTCACATCGATGTTGGTGCGCTCTTGTAGAGGAAGAGGTAGGATGTCCAATGGGGACAATGGGTTGAAGCTGTAGACGACCTCGAAGGGGGACTTGCCGGTAGTCGAATGTCTTGCACAGTTGTATGCGTACTCGGCGGTGGGTAGGCACTCCTCCCACTCCTTGATGTTCCTCTTGATCAACACGCGAAGTAGAGTGGAGAGTGTGCGGTTCGTCACCTCCGTTTGGCCGTAGGTTTGCGGATGGTATGCCGAAGAGAATAGGAGCTTCATTCCAAGCTTGGCGCATAGCGTCTTCCAAATGTAACTCAAGAACTTGACGTCGCGGTCCGAGACGATTGTCTTTAGTAATCCATGAAGTCGCAAGATTTCCCTACAAAAAAGATTTGCAACATGTGAAGCATCGTCTATCTTGTTGCATGTAATGAAATGTGCCACCTTAGAAAATCGGTCCACAACAACAAACACGGAATCCTTTCCATTTTGAGTTCTAGGCAAACCAAGTACAAAATCCATGCTAATGTCTTCCCAAGGTTGATAAGGAATAGGAAGAGGCATGTAAATACCGTGGGATTGAGCTTTAGACTTAGCTTTGCAACATGTAGAGCATCGGTTGGTGAAGCGTGAGACGTCGCGGAGCATCTTGGGCCAAAAGTAGTTCTTGGTGAGCGTGGCGAATGTCTTGTCGCATCCAAAATGTCCCATGAGTCTGCCTCCATGAGCCTCTTGCAAAAGGAGCAATGAAGAGAAGACTCGGGAATGCAAAGTTTGTTAGCTCTCATAAGATAATCATCCTTGATGTAATATCGTTCCCAAGATGTATGCGTCAAAAGCATAAGGAGTAGCAAAAGAAGGATCATTTGCATACAAATCTTTTATGTGCTCAAAGCCAACAACATTCAACTCAAGTTTAGTGACAAGCGTGCATATGCGGGAAAGTGCATCCGCAACCACATTTTCCTTACCCTAAATGTACTTGATCACATAGGGAAAAGATTCAATAAATTCATTCCATTTGGCATGACGCTTGTTCAACTTAGTTTGACCTTTCAAGTACTTAAGCGTTTCATGATCGGTATGTATGACAAACTCTTTGTCATAAGTGTTCCCAAACATGTAGCACACGCACTAAAGCATACAACTCTTTGTCATAGATGGGATAGTTAAGTTGAGCACCGGAGAGTTTTTCACTAAAGTATGCAATGGCTTTTTTTTCTTGCATCAAAACTCCGCCAATTCCGGTACCACTTGCATCACAATGAACCTCGAAAGTTTTGTCAAAGTTGGGCAAAGCGAGAATCAGAGCATGAGTAAGCAAAGACTTGAGCTCATCAAAAGCAGTAGATTGCAAGGGTCCCCAAACAAAAGGAGCATTTTTCTTACTCAAGGCATACAAAGGAGCAGCAATAGTGCTAAAATCCTTCACAAAGCGACGATAATATCCCGCAAGACCAAGAAAGCTACGCACTTGTTGCAAATTGGTGGGTTGTGGCCAAGTTTTAATTGCTTAGATTCATCAACATGGACACCCTTGGAATAAACAACGAAACCCAAGAAAACAACCTTGTCAACACCAAATGTGCACTTTTTCATGTTGGCATAAAGACGTTCCTTGCGAAGAGTTTGCAAAACAGCCCTAACATGATTTAGATGCTCTTTCATGGATTTGCTAAAAACAAGAATGTCATCAAAGTAAACCACAACAAACACTCCAAATTAAGGACGAATCACAAAATGCATAAGATGCATGAAAGTACCGGGAGCTTTCGATGAACCCATAGGCATAACCAACCACTCGTATAAGCCAAATTTGGTTTTGAAAGCGGTTTTCCATTCATCACCTTCTTGTATGCGGATTTGATAATAGCCACTTTTAAGATCAATTTTTGAGAAAATGGTGGCACCACTAAGTTCATCAAGCATATCATCTAAGCGAGGAATGGGATGCCTATAACAAACGGTAATAGCATTGATGGGTCTACAATCCGAGCACATGCGAAAACTACCGTCTTGCCTGGGCACAAGTATAACTGGAACGGCACAAGAGCTTAAGCTTTCACGTACATGTCCGTTGTTGATTAGTTGTTGTACTTGCTGTTGGATCTCCTTAGTTTCTTCGGGGTTAACTCAGTATGGGACTTTGTTTGGTAGAGGTGCTCCGGGGATGAGGTCGATTCGGTCATCGATGCCTCGTAGTGGAGGTAGTCCCGGAGGTATCTCATCGGGGAAAACATCTTGGAATTCCTGCAAAAGAGAAGACAACACTAAATGTAGATTGTGAGAGGTGTTAGTTTTTGGTGCCTCATCCTTGCACACAAGGACAAAGTGCATAACACTCGATGGGTTCTCACACACTTCTCTCATCTCACTATTGGTGGCAAATAGGACAAAGTTTTGCTTGTCGCTCATCGTGGAGGCACTCGGTTTTGGCTTGTGGCTCTCACTCTCTTTTGGGTGGATCACTCTCTCACTCTCTTTTGGGTGGATCACTTTCTCACTTTTCTCTCCATGATGGATGTCTTGCTTGTCGGCTATCACTTGACTAGGAGACATAGGTCGAAGCACATATTCCTTCCCTTTCATCTTGAAGATATAGTGATTTGTACGCCCATTGTGGATGACGCCGCAGTCAAATTGCCATGGTCGACCAAGAAGGAGGTGGCAAACGGACATTGGGACGACATCACACTCCAAAGTGTCTTCATATGCTCCAATTTTGAAGGAGACTTGCACTGTATGCTCAACTCGTATAGTGTCGGAATCGCTTAGCCATTGGACTTTGTAGGGGTGCGGGTGCTTCATGTTGACCAATTGGAGCTTGGAGCATAGTTCTTCACTTGCCAAGTTGTGACAACTACCTCCATCGATGATGACCTTGACGGACCTTCCATTGATGCCGGCCTTGTGTGGAAGATGTGGCATCTTTGGTCTTCGTCTTGTTGATGTTGAAGAGTCAAGACTTTGGAGACAACGAGAGCGGGGCTCGAATCCTCATCACAAAAGACTTGATCATCTTCATCCTCGTTCACGCGTCGGTGCATGGCCACTTGCTCAAGGGCTTCCATCTCCTCTTCACTCATGGAGTCATAGGTTCCATCGTCGTTGAGGATCATGGTGCGCTTGTTGGTGCATTGGAAAGGACTTGTGGCCTCGGCCGCCGCAAGTGAAACACTTGAAGGAGCTTGTCTTGACGGTCTCATCAATTGGAATAGATGATGAAGCCGCGGCTTGAAGTTGCTTGTAGTAGGAGGAGGACGACTTGAGGTTGTCGAAGTTTTCTTGTAACTTGACTTGTCGTCGTTGCTTGTAGATGGCTTGGTTGAGGTAGAAGTTGGAGGAGTCGTTGAAGCTTGGGTGTTGGAGAAGCCGTAGGTCTTGGATGAGTACTTGGCGTACTTGAAGTCATCTTGCACTTGACGTTCGCCTTTGGTAGCTTGATGCACGAGCTCAATGAGGTTGGAGTAGGGTTGGAAGTCGGCAATCTTCTTGATGGGATGATTGAGGCCATTCAAGAAGCGTGCCATAGTTTGCTCATCATCTTCCGTGACATTGGCTCGTATCATGGCTATCTCCATTTCCTTGTAGTATTCTTCAACACTCTTTGTTCCTTGCTTGAGGAGTTGGAGCTTCTTGAAGAGATCGCGGTTGTAGTAGGTGGGCACAAAACGTGCTCGCATGACATCTTTCATTTGAGCCCAAGTGGTGATTGGTGGTTCACCTCTTGCTTCTCGGTGCTCAATGACTTGTTCCTACCATATGAGCACATAATCTTGGAACTCAAGTGATGCCATAGCGATCTTCTTCTCTTCCTCATAGTTATGCAAACGAAAGATTTTCTTCACCTTCAATGCCCATGATAGGTACTCTTCGGGATCATTGCTTCCATTGAACTTGGGCATTGTGAACTTTATCTTACCATAGCGTTGCTCTTCATTGTGTTGTTGTCGAGGGTGATGATCACGCCCTTGACGTGGAGGATAATCATCCTCATGTTGCTCTTGGCGTGGAGGAATTCCATGATCAACTTGCTCTTGTTGAACTTGAGGTTGAGGGGGAGCTTGTCGAGCTTGAGGAGGAGGTGGGGGAACTTGACGTTGCACTCTTGGTTGGTAGTTCCGCTCTTGGATTTCTTCTCGAAGTGCTTCCTCTTGATTGAGTCTATCGCGTTTGCGCTTGGCAATGGCTCGACTTGATTATTGAAGGGCACGTTGCGCCTCAAGAGCTTGTGCTTCACGTTGTTGTTGTTGAAGACGTTGAACCTCGGCATCTTGTTCCTCTTGATGTAGACGTGCTCATTCTTCCTCTTGGCATCGTTGACGTTGTTGTTCTTGAGCTTGTGCAAAAGGATCTTGGTGTGGATGAGGACGAAGTACTTGCTCATCGACTTGCTCTTGCGGATGATTGCCGTGTAGAGGATTGCGTGATGCATGACGGTCTTGACGCGCGGCTCATCGAAGAGTGTTCGATGTCGGTGTACTTGAGTCGGAGAAGGTGTCGTCAGAGTGTCGACTTGAGCGGCTCTGTCTTGAGTATGAAGAAGCTGAAGGAGGGCGGTTCACCAACAAGGCACAGACCTCGTCCATTCTTGCATCGTCTCTTGCTTGTGAGCATCGAGTTTGTTGTCGAAGTAGTCTCGTGTACATTGCTCAGAGAGTCGCAAGTCGGTGGCAAGGTTGTCAATGCGGTCGCTCATTGCTAGTTGCTCTTCATGCAAGGCTCGTTGTGTGCCAAAGAGGTGTAGTTTGGTGACGTAGTTGTTCGGGTCGTCTCCTTGCTCAAGGAAGAGTGGGTTGGTAGAAGTACTTGGCCTATCCATCATTTCAAGAAAATATGTGAGTGGGAGAAAGAGAAGAACTTATACCAAATGTACCTTGACCAATGTTGAAGATGGATCAAGATCACTCAAATGGGACAATGAAATAGCACAATTGGTACTAATTCTTGTCGGTTCTCACACCTACACAAGTAAAAGCTTATGGTGGAGCTTGGTTAGGACGGTGGCACAAAGTTTGATGCAATTGTAAGTGAGCTTCAATAATGTTAGAAAAGATTCACAAATTTGCAAATGCAACAAGTAGACCAAGAAAGTAGAGGTACACGGAAACACACATGCAAATAGATAAGTGGGATTCTGCAAATCAAAAATGAGCCAAAATGTGGAGTCCATGAAAATGCTCTTGTTGCACAATACAAGAGAGGCGCTAGCATGATTGCACAATAGGCGGATACGTAACTTGTGCACAACCTACTAGGAAAAAATGCAACGACCTCTATCCCAAGTATGCTATATGTATGGTATTTCGGTGATATGATCCAAGATGATCGGATATGACAATCTTAATGTAGTATGATGCTATGGTTCTTTCTTATAAGCTCTTTGCTTATCTTTCCCTCTTTGCTTAAAAGCTTGTTTGGCTCTTTCACTTTTGAGCTCTTTTCTCATGCAAAACTTCACGAACCAAGATAGCAATTGTGTATGCGATGACAACTTTGTGACACAAAATATGATGCCAAGATATGTACCACTATGATATGGTATGTATGCTATGGAGTATAATCACTAATGTGGACAAGTCACGTTGCCGGCAATACTCAATGGCTAGTCTTGATGGGTAAGCAACGCAAAAGTAAGGCTATGTGGTTATCAATGCAATGGCATGGTATGACAAAGTTGTCGTCGAGGTTACCGTCCTTGGCGATGATGAGTCCTTTGCAAAGACGAGCGGTGGTGATGATGATGTCGAACCGTACCTATATAGCTGAAACACAATAGGACACGGTAACCACAACCCAAAATCTCAAAGAACAAAACGTGTCAAAATCGTCATAGGAGGTATTGGTGGATGATGGTGGTGTATGTGGGCAGCTGTGCTGGTATAGGGGTTTGGAAGATGTGGTGGAAAGTGGGGAAGTAGTGGTGGCCGAACTGAAAAAAATCAGTTTTGTCAGGTTTTTACGGACGTCCGGTGTGTCACGGTCGTCCTGTGCCTGGGCGAAAAATTGGGCACGGGAAGAACTACTTGATTTCGGATGGAGGAAGGTGGGGATGTAGAACTCGAACGATTTTGTGGATGGAAAAGGGTGGGGAGGGAGGGGAAAGCTAGATCCACATGTGGCAACACAAATCCATGGACCAAATCCAACAAAACTTCAACACACCAACAAATCACAAAAAAATTTGGGGGCTATTTTTGGTGGGGATTTTCGGATTTAGGACGAAGACAACAAAATCAAGCTAGAAAACACGGGGTAGGGGCTCCAAAAACGTGATCAACCTGGCTCTGATACCAAGATGATGTAGGGTAGAACCCTAGAGGCCAATCTTTCATGTTTGGAGCGGATCCCTATGAATAACACGAAGAACACGAAGAACACGAGGAGGGGAACGAGGGGAAAACACTCAACCAACAAGAATAAAAGTCACACATGTGCTAGATCATCGAAACACAAGGAGAGATACAAGATCCAAGTCCAACAAAGGACGATACAAAGGGTAACTGGTTCTTCTCCGTGAGGAGGTCTTGATGATGGTCTTCTCCGGATGAAGGTCTTGAATCCAGGTGGATCTTCTCCGAAGAGGTGTCGGTCCCTCACGAGGAGTAGATCCGGATGGATGAGCGAGGCTCTATCTCACAAATGAGCTAAATCAACGCTAACCCTAGCTAGGAGGTGGGAGAGGTCGATTTATAGTCATAGTGCAAATGAGGGGCGAAGTGAAGGGGTACATGGGCATCAGCCCGCAACTGGGCGCAGCCAGGGGTCAGACGTCCGGTGGGTGTCGGACGTCCGGAGGCTCGGGTTGGCCCGGTCGTCCGTAGGTCTTCAGACGTCCGTAGATTCTGTTCTGTTGCCGGTTGCACGGTCGTCCAGTCTTCCTCGGATTTCCGTAATTTTGGTTTTGTTGGAGAAGTGTCGGAGGTCCGGAGGGGCTAGGTCGTCCGGAGCCTGGGAGTCGTCGGATGTCCGGGCTGGGCCGGTCGTCCGGAGCCTGTAGCTTTGGCTGGCCTCTCTTCCTTTGGTTGTAGCGACCTCCAGGGGTCGGACGTCTGGGCTGGGCCGGTCGTCCGGAGCCTTTAGCTTCCAAAGTAGCCCTTCTTCTTGATCTTCACGCTTGGTGTCCTCGCCATCTTGGCCATTGAATGTAGCTGTTCCGTGGTTCTCCTCCAAGCACCTGATCACACATAGAGTTTCAGCATGAGGTAGCAGGCATGTCTCGTAAGTAGAGAGTGGGAGTTTGGAGAGGAGCGAGTTCACCTTATCTTCGATAGCCTTTGTTCGAGCTCTTGTCATGGGTCCAAGTGGTGTCGAGGGAGATGTAGGTACGTCCATGGGGATGATCGAGGGATTCTCCACATCACAAGGCTCGTCTCCTTGCTCAAGGTTACACTCAAGTTGAAGGGATTGACTTCGATGAAACATTTGCTCCGGTGTCTAGGCTTGAAGCCATTTGCATACTACTAGACTATGCCAACCATCACAACATCTTCCTGTACCAAATGGATGTGAAGAGTGCTTTTCTTAATGGAAAGATTGAAGAAGAAGTGTACGTTGCACAACCACTTGGTTTTAAAGATCTAAAACATCCTGACATGGTATACAAGCTCAATAAGTCATTGTATGGCCTCAAACAAGCCCCTCGCACTTGGTATGACACACTCAAAGACTTCCTGAAGAGCAAAGGCTTCAAACCTGGTTCCCTGGATCCCACTCTCTTCACGAAGACATATGATGGTGAATTGTTTGTGTGCCAGATCTATATGGATGGCATTATCTTCGGCTGCAGTGAGAAGAGATACAATGATGAGTTTGGACACATGATGCAAGAACAATATCAGATGTCCATGATGGGTGAGCTGAAATTCTTCCTCTGTCTTCAAATCCATCAGCAGAGCAACGACATCTTCATATCTCAAGAAAAATACCTCAAAGATTGCCTGGAGAAGTTTGGAATGCAAGATTGCAAAGGGTACACGACGCCAATGCCGACCAAAGGTCAATTGGGTCCCAATGACAATGGTAAAGAGTTTGATCAAAAGGTATACCGCTCCATGATTGGTTCTTTACTCTATTTATGTGCATCTAGGCCAGATATAATGCTTAGCATTTGCATGTGTGCCCGATTCCAAGCGGCACCAAAGGAATCGCATCACTTAGCTGTGAAGCGAATTCTTCGATATTTGGCTTACACCCCAACACTAGGATTATGGTATCCAAAGGGCTCAGAGTTTGATCTAGTTGGATTCTTAGATGCTGATTATGCTGGTGACAAGGTTGATTGAGGGAGTCCTGGATTAAGGGGTCCTTGGACAGACGGACTATATATGTTGGCCGGACTGTTGGACTATGAAGATACAAGATTGAAGACTTCATCCCGTGTCCGGATGGGACTCTCCTTTGCGTGGAAGGCAAGCTTGGCAATCCGGATATGTAGATCTCCTTCTCTGTAACCGACTCTGTGTAACCCTAGCCCCCTCCGGTGTCTATATAAATGGAGGGTTTAGTCCGTAGGACAACAACAATCATAATCATAGGCTAGCTTCTAGGGTTTAGCCTCTACGATCTCGTGGTAGATCAACTCTTGTAATACTCATATCATCAAGATCAATCAAGCAGGAAGTAGGGTATTACCTCCATTGAGAGGGCCTGAACCTAGGTAAAACATCGTGTCCCCTGCCTCCTATTACCATTAGCCTTAGACGCATAGTTCGGGACCCCCTACCCGAGATCCGCCGGTTTTGACACCGACATTGGTGCTTTCATTGAGAGTTCCACTGTGCCGTCGTGATAGGGCTTTATGGCTCACCTTGTTGTCAAGGAGAACATCACCTCTGGAGGAACCTTGGCTGTAGGCCAGACTCTCCGGCTGGGCGGTTTCGTCATGGCCGCCCGTTCGGCTGCCACGCCGACGGTGACTTCTCATGTCATCAAGAACAGCCTCCACGTCAGCTCGGAATTCACCGAGAAGATGGATCCAATGGATCTCTCCTCCCTGAACGAGCTCTTGGATCGCATCGCCGCCCTGGGAGTCGCCACGGACTATGATCGGATCAGGCTTAAACCCGACCAAAGGGAGATTAACTCTCCACCGGTCACCCATCAGATAGCGGTGATGGAGGAACAAAACATTGATTCTTCCTCTATTTTGAGGATGAACTATGTCCGGATTCCCGAGCTCTTCGAGCCGGATACCCGTCTATGGGAGGACATAGCCCAGGCTCTGAACTTAGAATCGGGCAACGAGCCACAAATATTGGGCAACATCCTGGAGCCCGAGCTGCCAAGCTCAGGAGCTCCTTTGCCCCTGGGTCTTAGATCGGATCAGGACGTGGACTTAAGTCTACCCACCCACCCAAACACAAGTGGTCTTTCCCACATTAGACAAGATCCCCAAAAGACAGTACACCACTTCTGGGCCAGATTCCTCCTTGTAATGAGCAAGGTTAAGGATTGTCACGAGGAAGACACAATCTCATTCTTTTGCAAAAATTACACGGACAAGGGAATCCTCAACGCCATAAGTCGGCGTGACATAGCACACTTCGCCGACTTGGCAGCCATAGTACAGAAGTACTGTGCGATGGAAAGCGCCTGAAAAACCCAAACAAAATTCTGGGATCCTCCGGCTCTAACTAAACCCCTCGTCTGAACTAAAAGGGTGCGCTCTTGCAAGTCACCCAATCCAATTACAAAGAAGCCAAAGCCCTCTACAGGGTGTGGAACCGTACTGGAGGGATGGCTCAACAGGCCATGCAAAATTCACAGCACACCAGGCATCATACCAACACATAGCCTTAGATCACGTTGGATACTCCGGCAGGTGGCCAAGAGCGGCGAGGACCTTCTCATCAACAATACCGCAGAGCACCATCCCGCAGAGAATAACAACACAATACTGACAGTCTTCGAGACTTTCGCCTCAAACAATAGGCGCAAGCGAGTGCTCCGCAGCCTCGCCGAAGTCTGCCACGTCGCAGCAATAAACCCGTGGAACGATACAACCATAACCTTCAATGCCAGCGACGAACCTCAATTCCGAATAGTCCGAGCACCAGCCGCTTTGGTCCTTAGTCCAATTGTGGACGACTTTCGGCTTACTAAAGTGCTCATGGACGGCGGCATCGGATTAAACCTCATCTATGAGGAAACTCTTAACAAAATGGAAATAGATAAGAGCCGCATTGAGCAAAGCAGTACGACCTTCAGAGGAATCATCCCTAGTCAGGAGGCACGATGCGGGAAAAATTACACTGGATGTGGTATTTGGCACTCCGGAGAATTATAGGTCTGAAGAAATCACATTCCAAGTGGCCCCGTTTAACAGTGGATACCACGCCCTTCTAGGGCGGGATGAATTCACAAGCTTCCAAGCCATACCCCATTATGGGTACATGAAGCTTAAGATGCCTGGGCCCAATGGAATCATCACTCTAGCCAGTGATCCGGACATAGCACTCCGCGCTAAAAATAAAACCGCCGCACTAGCCCTAGAGGCATTATCAGAAGCCCTCGCGGCCGAAGAGTTAACTGTGCTGCGCTCCACAGTGGACAGGGATGACGTGATACTCAAGAAACGACCCAAGTCCACCTCTTTTAAACTAGCAGACGAAATAGTGAAATTCCAGGTCCACCCAACGGACCCTACAAAAATAGCATCAATTGGGGCACAGCTGAATCCCACAATAGACGCCGCACTACGAGAGTTCTTGCATGAGAATTGGGACATCTTCGCCTAGCATCCTTCGGATATGCCAGGTATCCCACGCGGACTGGCCGAGCATAGCCTAAACATACTAAAGGGATACAGCCGGTCAAGCATACTCGTCGGCGCTTTTCAGAACCCAAGCGACAAGCCATGGGAGAAGAGCTAGCCAAGCAACTCGAGGCCGGATTCATCAGAGAAATAAAACATCCGGACTAGCTAGCAAACCTAGTGATGGTACCAAAGAAGGACAAATCCTGGCGCCTATGCATCGATTTCAAGGACCTAAATAAGGCTTTCCCCAAGGATCCCTTCCCCCTCCCCCGCATTGATCAAATCATCGACGCTACCGCAGGACACGACTCTTTGTGTTTCCTTGATGCATACTCTTGATACCATCAAATCAAGATGGCGGAGTCCGATCAAGCCGCAACGGCATTTACCACCCCATACGGCCCCTTCTGTTTTAACACCATGCCTTTCGGGCTAAAAAATGCCGGTGCAACCTATCAACGCATGATTCAGACATGCCTGGAAACACAAATTGGCAGAATAGTGGAGGCATATGTGGATGATGTGGTCATCAAAACCAGACACGCTGAATCTTTAATAGACAACTTGAGGCTTACGTTTGACAATCTCCAAACATATGACATCAAGCTCAACCCAAAAAATGCGTTTTTGGTGTACCTGCCGGAAAGCTCTTGGGCTTTATCGTTTCCAATAGAGGAATCGAAGAAAACCCAGCCAAAATTCAAGCTCTGTCATAGTTGGCTACCCCAACAGACCTCAAGCAAATCCAGAAATTAACTGGATGCATGGCCGCCTTAAGTCGCTTTATCTCCCAATTGGGAGAAAAGGCACTACCTCTTTATTGCCTTCTTCGACGCGCCGAACACTTCGAGTGGACGGATGCGGCTACGGCCAGACTGGAAGAAATAAAAGCCCACTTGGCCACCAATCCAATCCTGGCCGCGCCAAATGTTGGCAAACCCATGCTGCTATATATAGCTGCAACACACCAGGTTGTAAGCGCAGTGCTCATCATCGAATGAGAGACAGATGGACAAAAGTTCCCGCTTCAAAAGCTGGTATACCACGTATCCACTGTCCTCACTCCATGCAAGTCATGGTACCCACATTATCAAAAGATAGCATACGCGGTCTTCATGGCATCCCAAAAACTACGGCACTACTTTCAAGAGTGTTCAATCACGGTGGCCTCCGAAGTACCACTCAATGACATAATAAATAACCGCGATGCCATGGGCCGGATTGCTAAATGGGTTATCGAGCTACTCCCATTTGACATAACATACAAACCACGGAGAGCTATTAAGTCACAAGTACTGGCTGACTTCGTCGCCGAATGGACAGAAGCCGAACTCCCTAAAGAGTATGGCGCGTACTCCAATTGGATCATGCACTTTGATGGCTCTAAGATGCTGGCTGGTCTAGGGGCAGGCATTGTCCTGACATCCCCCACCGAAGATACAGTCCAATATGTACTCCAAATACTATACACAGATTCCAACAACGCAGCCTAATACAAGGCCCCGTTGCATGGTCTCCGGATGGTAGTCTCCATGGGCATTCAATGCCTAGAAGTGCATGGGGATTCAAACCTCGCAATATCACAAATAAATGGAGACTTTGATGCCAAGGACCCGAAAATGGCGGCCTACCGCAATGCCGTCCTCAAAATGTCAGCTCGAATTCCACCATGTGGTCCGAGAAAACAACCAAGCAACGGATATCCTCGCCCGCATGGGCGCTAAGCGCGATCCCATCCCACCTAATATCTTTTTGGAAAGGCTGTTCAAGCCATCCATGGTATGGGAAGGGGAGACCGGCAATACCAGTCTGGATCCGAACACAACCCCGGATCCCGAGCAATCTGACATAATCGGAGGCTCCGCCACCGGAATATATCTTCGGCCCACGTGATTATGGCTATCATCGCCCCGTTGACAGAACCCTTCTTGGCCTACTTAAATAGGCAAGAACTCCCTGAGGACCAAAATGAGGCTCGTTGCATTGTGCAGCACTCTAAAGCCTACAAGGTCCACGAGGGAGAGCTCTATAAGAAAAGTGCGACTGGAGGGCTCCAAAGGTGCATCTCCGAAGTGGAAGGGCGGCAGCTCTTGGCCGAAATTCATGCCGGACTCGGCGGCCACCATGCCGCAGCCCGGGCGCTAGTAAGCAAGGCCTTCCATACAGGTTTCTACTGGCCGACAGACCGGGCATACGCATAGGACCTTGTCCAACATTGCGTCGGTTGCCAGCTTTTTGCAAATCAAAGCCATATGCCACCTACCGCTCTCCAAACAATCCCCATAACTTGGCCCTTTGCGGTCTGGGGGCTCGATATGGTTGGACCCCTTAAAGGAGGAAGCCATAAGAAGAAATACTTGTTGGTCATGGTCGATAAATTCACCAAATGAATAGAAGCCAAACCAGTTAAACGGCCGAGTCCGGACCAGTGATAGACTTCATATCCGAGGTTGTACACCGTTACGGTGTGCCCCACAGCATCATCACCAATAACGTCTCAAACTTCACAGTTGACAAGGTGAAAACTTGGTGCGGCAAAATGGGCATAAAGCTCGATTATGCATCCGTCTATCACCCCCAAACAAACGGTCAAGTCGAACAAGCGAATGGTCTTATTATGAGCGGCATTAAGACTAGGCTAGTGCGATTCTTGAAGGAATCAGATATGCACTGGGTCAAGGAGCTCGACTCGGTACTATGGGGGCTGCGAACCATGCCAAATCGCACAACCGGATACACACCATTTTTTATGGTGTACGGCGCAGAGGCAGTGCTACTCTGCGATATCATCCATGACTCACCTCGAGTGCGCATGTATGAAGAGAGAGAAGCCGAGCTGGATCGGCAGGACGGCTTAGATGCCCTGGAGGAGGAGCGTGACGTCGCAAAGGCCTGTTCCACATTTTATCAACAGCAGGCTTGAATGTATCAAAGCAGAGAAGTACGGGCCAAAACTTACAATATTGGCGAACTTGTTATACGCCTACCAGAAAAGAAAAAGGGCAAGCTCAAGCCCAAATGGGAAGGTCCCTTCATCATTGATACAGTTCTCACCGGAGGAGCGTACCGTCTACATGATGCATCCGATAATCGACTTGAGCCGAACCCATGGAACGCGGCTAGACTCCGAAGATTCTATGCCTAGTGCCGAACTCCGTGTTTGTCTCCTTACCTCCATCTTCCTTTTTAAATTATATCCTCTCTCTCCTTTTTGTATATATAGCCTTAAAAAGCTTCAAGTATGCTTTGACCGCACACTCCTGCCGCGCTATGCGCGCTCAATATACCTGGGGGCTTCTTATACAGAAGCTTAATATAATTGTCTTCTGGGCTTTATGCCCACCACATATGCATCACTTCTCCATATGTGCCTTTTTTCACCACTATATGCATCGATATGACTTAAGTTTTGGCCAAGCTGGGTTGCCTGGCTCTTGTGTTTATGCCCTATGTTCCCGTTAATTCGGCTAGGGCATAAGGGGAGCACCTCTACGATTGTTACTGCCGAGTCAACCGGATGTGTACCTCAAACTGGGTGAAGCCGAAAGCTAGCATTCTTAAGGGAATATTCAGTCGCTGAATAAAAGATGTCTTTTACCTATTACAAAACATGCCCCCAGATGCTCACATCCTGCGTAATTTTTCGCGGTTCGGACATGCGCATTAACGCATGCACACCCAGGGAAAGGAAACCTTGACGGAACTATTCTCCCTGGAAGATATTTCGTACTACCCATGTAATATAACATAACTAGTTGCGTACTTGTCTGTTCAAGCACTTATGACCCCTACGCCTGGTTCCCACGCGTGCCCCCGTTTTCACATAACCAAGCGGGTATTCGGAAACACTCCAGACTGTCGGGTCCAGAGGTTGAAGCGAAACGGTCCGCCAAGACAAATGATTTACAATCCGGCTAGGGACAAAATGTGTTGTCTAGCCTACAGTCCTTCGAAGTACAAAGTCACTTAGACTGACTAAATTCTTCTTCTATACCATCCAACAAGCTGTCTAGCCTACAGTCCTGTTGGGAATACTTAGCGGCTAATGCTACCTGGTCATACATCAGATTTACAGGGATCTCTTTCCCATCTGACCCTACAGGTCCGACCTCGGCCATGTGGTTCGGGTCAGCCTTGGTGTATCGCGTCTTCACCATGGCCCAAGCTTCCCTTGCACCTTGTCGGCAGGCCGATATCTTCCATAATCGGAAACACCGCCGCGCTCCCTTGAGCATCTCCACAAGCTCCCCCATGCCTCCTGGCAGGGAGGCGGATGGCCATAAGGCCTGGGCAATGCCCTGCATCACCTGCCGAACTTGTTCATGCAGTTGTGAGAGCTCCTGTAGAAGATCGCCGGCAGATCTGGGCATCTCTTCTTCGAGACGACCTGTCAACATACCTACAGACATAATTCTGTTAGCACGCTTCTTCGCCGAACTTTATAGTGGTTCATTAGAGCACTTACTAAATATGCCGCATCGAAGCCTCTTATTCTCCTTCATGGAGTCAGCAAGTTGGGCCCGAACATCCTTTAATTCGACGTCCAGTCGGATGTTCGCGTCCTGGAGATTATTTTTCTCCTTTATAACCTTTGTAAGCACACGCTTGCTAGCATTCAGTTGTTGTTGAGCATGTTGCTCATCCTTAGGTACGATCTCCGGATCTCCTCCGGGATTGTCTGCAGAATCTATTGTTAGATTTGAATTTATGCCGAATACTAACTGGTACACGCCATTACATCATTTTTGATCAAAACAAGTATCACCAGATGGGGCCCTCGTGGACTCCTCCATTCCGGCGATTGCGGCCTGCAGTTGGGCTTTGCACTCCTCCAGCTCTTTAGACAGCTGGGTATTCTTCTTTGTGAGAGCCTCCGCACATGAGGATCCTTAAATCAGTTGTGCCAACTGTTTCAAGTCTCAAGGGCTACTGATATACATACTTATCAAATTTTCTTACCCGTGTGTCCTTTACGTACTGGTCCGCGGCTCTAGCGAGGCCATCTTGAGCAGCCCGGATGTACGCTTCCCCTGAGTTGAAGGCATTGAACGCCTCTTCAGAGAAATTAGGGTCGCATAGTGTGGCTCGTCGGCGCCTATGATTCATGGCGCTCTCCACTTCGGAGTTTGTAGCGGAGAATCTATCCGCATCCTCTATAGAAGGATCATCCGGCGTTGTCCCCGTGTCGACCTCCGCCCTTGAGTCCGGCCTCGGAGTCCGGCTGGTGGAGGCACGGCCGACAGGCTCTCCGGATATAGTCCAGTGAGCACCTTTTCTGCCACGAGGCAACGGTCATTGTTATATTTTAACGATGGTAATTTTGCGGAAAATTCTTAAACATACCTTTGCAATGGTGTTTTGGTCCGGACTGCCTTCCTTTTGATCCTACCCGGCTTCGGTGCCCCTTGTTGACGAGTCACCGTGGGTTCGGCATGGCATCCCGATGGCCTTCCTTGTAATACACAATACATGTGCGGTGGGTAAGGCGCAAAGAGGGATTCCTTTTTGGAGGTTGGGACTTCGGTCTTACTTACATGTGATACGGTGAGCATGCTAGGATAATCAGCTATGATGGCCACCAACGCACCGTCGCAGCTTAACTGATAAAATGTCCTGTCGACGAGCTCCACAAATGTGTCCGGATCTTCTTTGAGTACCGGGTCGAAGGCCCGGTTGGGGTCCTCTAGCTATGGAGGCGGGCTTTGAACCTCCCTCGTAGATTTTCGCAGCTCCTGCTATGAATTGACAAGGTAAACATTTGTGCTAAAAAATAAGGGAAAGACTGGAATAAAAGATAACAGCTCACCCAGCTTGGGGGGTTGTACATGGAGAATCCATCCCGCGGTTTGATACGGATGAACTCCTCTTCTTCTCCTTTGTACAAATTAGACAGTATCTTCGCCAGAGCAGCGGCGGAGTCCGGACCTTTACGGCCGCAGCGGGTGGCGTCGTCTTCTCCATTAAAGTGCCACATGGGTTTCCCCCGATATTGAAGTGGCTGCACTCCCCGAATTACATATATGGACATAACCTCCATTATTGTTAGTCCTGATTTGGCCAGCGTCTTTATCCTGTTCATCAAGAAAAGGATCTCTCTGTTATCTTCCTCCTGGGGGCTCCGGGGGCGCCAGCTGTGGCGTTTCTTCAACGGGGCATTTACAAACTCGGGAAGGCCCTTCCGAATAGGGTCCGGAAGAGGGACATCCTCCATGTAGAACCACTCCTAAGGCCAGTCTTCGGATGTCTTCTTCGGGGTACCGGACAGGTATCCGGTCCCGGCGATGCGCCATATTTCGGCTCAGCCTACTTGATATACCGACTCCTCCTGAGTGCGGGGTATGAAGAAGAATAGCCTCTTCCATAACTTGAAATGAGCCTCGCAACCCAGTAATAGCTCGCAGAAGGCGACATAGCCTGCGATATGCAGTATGGAGGCTGGGGTAGAATTATGCAGCTGGAGGCCATAGAACTCCAGGAGCCCGCGGAGGAAAGGATGGATTGGAAATCTGAGTACCCTCAGTAAATAGGGGACAAAGCATACTCGCTCCCTGAGGGAGTCCTGGACTAGGGGGTGTCCGGATAGCCGAACTATCATCATTGGCCGGACTCTAAGACTATGAAGATACAAGATTGAAGACTTCATCCCGTGTCCGGATGGGACTTTCCTTGGCGTGGAAGGCAAGCTTGGCGATAGGGATATGTAGATCTCCTACCATTGTAACCGACTCTGTGTAACCCTAGCCCTCTCCGGTCTCTATATAAACCGGAGGGTTTTATTCCATAGGACGAACAACAATCATACCATAGGCTAGCTTCTAGGGTTTAGCCTCCTTGATATCGTGGTAGATCCACTCTTGTACTACCCATATCATCAATATCAATCAAGCAGGAGTAGGGTTTTACCTCCATCGAGAGGGCCCGAACCTGGGTAAAAACATCGTGTCCCTGGTCTCCTGTTATCATCCGCCTAGACGCACAGTTCGGGACCCCCTACCCGAGATCCGCCGGTTTTGACACCGACATTGGTGCTTTCATTGAGAGTTCCTTTGTGCCATCGCAATCAGGAAGGATGCCTCTTCCCGTCTTTAAAGACGGTACCGTTGCCAAAGGAGCTTTGGCCACCGGCCAAACTATCCGGCTAGGTGGTTTTCTTATGACCGCTTGTTCGGCCTCCGCTCCAACAATGACCTCTCGGGTCATCAAAAGCGATCTTCACGTCAACTCGGAACTCTCCGGGCAGCTAGATCCGATGGAGCTTTCCTCCGTAAACGAGCTCTTGGATCGCATCGCCGCCCTGGGAGTCGCCACAGACTACGATCAGATTGGGCTTAAAACCGATCTGAGAGAGATCAACTCTCCCCAGGCTACCCACCACGTCGCCGTGGTAGAGGAACAGCGCGACGACTCTTCTTCTATATTAAAGACCAGTTATGTCCGGATTCCTGATCCCTCCTTGTCGGATTCCCACGGAGGGATGGACGTCAGTCAAGTACTGAACCTAAAGTCAGGCAGGGGACCAGATTCGTTGGACAACATCCAGTAATCCAAGCTTCTGAATCCGGAAACTCCTCGGCCCTTGAGCCTCAGATTGGGCGGGGTTCTGAATTTAATTCCACCCGCCCACCCAAACACAAGCGATCTATCTCAAATACGGCAAGAGCCCGATGAAACAGTACATCATTACTAGGCCAAATTCCTCCTGGTTATGGACAGGATAAAGGACTGCCGTGAGGAAAGCGCAATCTTAATTTTCTGCAACAATTGCATGGACAAGGGAATCATGAACGCCATAAGTTGTCGTGAAATTACACGCTTCGCCGACGTGGCGTCCATAGTACGAAAGTACTGTGCGATGGAGAGTGCCTGGAAAACCGAAACCAAGTTTTGGGACCATCCGGCTCCGAACACAACCCTAGTCCAAAATAAAAGGGTGCATCATGCTCAAGCACCTGGGACAAAAACCAAAAAGCAAAAACCCCCTAAAGGGCACGGAACCGTACTGGAGGGATGGCTCAACGGACCCTGCAAAATCCATAGTACAGAGGGCGCCACTCCAACACATAGCCTTCGAGCATGTTGGATATTACGGCAGGTGGCCAAAAGTGGCGAAGAACTTCTAGCCCCAGAGAACCACCCCAACAGTACCAGTACAGTATTAACAGTCTTCGAGACTTTCGCATCAAATAATATGCAGAAACGAACACTCCGCAGCCTCGCCGAAGTCTACCAAGTAGCAACAATAAACCCATGGAGCGACACGGCCATCACCTTCAACGCCAGCGACGAACCTAAATTCCGAACAGCCCGAGCCCCAGCCGCATTGGTCATCAGTCCAATAGTGGACGACTTTCGCCTTACTAAGGTACTCATGGATGGCGGCAGTGGATTAAACCTCATCTACGAAGAAACCCTTCGAAAAATGGAGATAGACTGGAGCCGCATTGAGCGAAGCAGCATAACCTTTAGAGGAATAATCCCTAGTCGGGAAGCACGCTGCACAGGAAAAATTACACTGGATGTGGTTTTCGGCTCGCCGGACAATTACAGGTCCGAGGAGGTCACATTCCAAGTGGCCCCGTTCAGCAGCGGATATCACGCTTTATTAGGGCGAGAGGCATTCACAATTTTTCAAGCTATACCCCATTACGGGTACATGAAGCTTAAAATGCCCGGGCCCAATGGAATCATCACTCTTGCCAGTGATCCGGACATAGCACTCCACACCGAGAATAAGACAGCCGCACTAGCCCTAGAGGCACTATCCGAAGCCCTAGCGGCAGAGGAACTCACTGCACTGCGCTCCACGGTGAATAGGGACGATGTGATACTCGATAACAGATCCAAGTCCACCTCTTTTAAGCCAGCGGACGAAATAGTCAAATTCCAAGTCCATCCAACGGACCCCACAAAGACGGCCTCCATTGGGGCACAACTAAACCCTGATGTAGACGCAGCACTACGAGAATTCCTTCAGGAAAATTGGGACATCTTTGCCTGGCACCCTTCAGATATGCCAGGAATCCCACGCAGGTTGGCAGAACACAGCCTAAACATCCTAAAAGGATTCAAGCCAGTCAAACAGGCTCTTCGGCGATTTTCCGAACCCAAAAGACAGGCAATGGGAGAGGAGCTAGCCAAACTATTAGAAGCCCGATTCATTAGAGATATAAAACATCTGGACTGGCTAGCAAACCTGGTAATGGTACCAAAAAAGGACAAATCCTAGTGGTTGTGTGTCGATTTTAAAGACCTTAACAAGGCTTGTCCAAAGGATCCTTTCCCCCTTCCCCGCATCGATCAAATCATCGATGCTACTGCAGGACACGATTCATTGTGCTTCCTCGATGCATACTCCGGCTACCATCAAATCAAGATGGCGGAGACAGGCCAAGCCGCAACGGCATTCATTACTCCATACGGACCATTCTGCTTCAACACAATGCCCTTCGGGCTCAAAAACGCGGGCGCAACATATCAGCGCATGATTCAGACATGTCTGGCAACCCAGATCGGCAAAACAGTGGAGGCATACGTAGACGATGTGGTCGTCAAGACCAAACACGTCGAAACTCTAGTAGACGATTTGAGGCTCACATTTGACAACCTCTGAGCATATGATATTAAGCTCAACCCGGAAAAATGCGTGTTCGGCGTACCAGCCGGAAAACTCTTGGGCTTCATTGTATCCAGTAGAGGAATTGAAGCAAACCCAGCCAAGATCCAAGCTCTGTCACAGTTGGATATCCCAAAAGACCTCAAACAAATACAAAAATTGACTGGATGCGTGGCGGCTCTAAGCCACTTCATCTCCCGCTTAGAAGAAAAGGCATTGCCCCTTTATCGCCTCCTCCGGTGCACCGAACACTTCGAATGGACGGATGCTGCCACGGCCGGACTCGAAGAAATAAAGGCCATATTGGCAACAAATCCGGTCCTGGCCGCGCCCAACTTGGGCGAACCAATGTTATTATACATTGCGGCAACACATCGGGTTGTAAGCACAGTGCTCGTCGTCGAACGAGAAACAGAAGGACACAAATTCCCTCTTCAAAAACCAGTGTACTACGTATCCACTGTCTTAACTCCATGCAAGTCCCGGTATCCACATTATCAAAAGATAGCGTACGCGGTGTTCATGGCATCCCGGAAGCTGCGACACTACTTTCAAGAGTGTTCGATAACAGTAGCCTCCGAAGTACCTCTCAACGACATCATAAACAACCGCGATGCAATGGACAGGATTGCAAAATGGGCCATTGAGCTCTTACCATTCGACATAACCTACAAACCACGGCGAGCTATAAAGTCACAAGTTTTGGCCGACTTCATCGCTGAATGGACCGAAGCCGAACTACCTAAAGAGTACGACGCATACTCCAATTGGATCATGCACTTTGACGGCTCCAAAATGTTGGCCGGCTTGGGGGCTAGCGTCGTCTTGACGTCCCCAACCGGAGACACAGTCCAATACGTACTTCAGATAATGTACACAGACTCCAACAATGCAGCCGAATATGAGGCCCTTCTACACGGTCTCCGGAGGGCAATCTCCATGGGCATTCAATGCCTAGAGGTCCGCGGGGATTCAAACCTCGCAATATCCCAAGTAAATGGAGAGTTTGACGCCAAGGATCCGAAAATGGCAGCCTACCGTAACGCCGTCCTAAAAATGTCAGCTCGGTTCGAAGGACTCGAATTCCACCATGTAGCCCGGGATAATAACCAGGCGTCCGACGTGTTGGCACGCATCGGCGCAAAACGCGACGCCGTCCCTCCAAACATCTTCCTGGAGCGGCTCTTTAAGCCATCCGTATTATGGGAAGAGGAGTCCAGAAACAACAACCCGGAACCAACCGCACCTCCCAACATCGAACATTCTGACACAATCGGTGGCTTAGCCAATGAAATAACACCTTCATCCCACGAAATAATGGCAGTCATTGCCCCGTGGACGGAACCATTCCTAGCCTACTTAATTAGGCAGGAACTCCCCGAAGACCAAAACGAGGCCCGCTGCATAGTACGACGATCTAAGGCCTACAAGGTCCATGAGGGAGAGCTTTATAAGAAAAGCGCAACCGGAGTCCTTCAAAGGTGCATCTCCGAAGAGGAAGGGCGAAATCTTCTAGCTGAAATTCACGCCGGACTCGGAGGGCACCACACCGCATCCCGGGCCCTTGTAGGCAGGGCCTTCCGTACAGGATTTTATTGGCCGACGGCCCGGGTAGATGCTCAGGACTTAGTCCAACGATGCGTCGGTTGCCAGCTCTTTGCTAATCAAAGCCACATGCCACCCACCGCCCTCAGAACTATACCCATCACCTGGCCGTACGCTGTCTGGGGGCTTGACATGGTTAGCCCCCTTAAAGGGGGAACCCACAAGCAAAAATACCTATTGGTCATGGTGGACAAATTCAACAAATGGATAGAGGCCAAGCCAGTTAAAACGGCCGAATTTGGACCTGTGATAGACTTCCTATCTGGGGTGGTACACCGTTATGGCGTCCCCCATAGCATCATCACTGATAACGGCACGAACTTCACGGCCGAAGAGGTTAAACTTTGGTGCAAAACTATGGGCATCAAGCTCGACTACGCTTCAGTCTATCACCCTCAAACTAACGGTCAAGTCGAACGAGCAAATGGTCTAATCATGAGCGGCATCAAACCCAGGTTAGTGCGCTCCCTCACGGAATCTAACACGCACTGGGTGGAGGAGCTCGACTCTGTACTCTGGGGGCTGCGGACCACGCCAAACCACACTATCGGATTCACACCATTTTTTATGGTATACAGCGCAGAGGCAGTTTTGCCCTGCGATATAATCCATGACTCACCTCGCGTGCGCATGTACGAAGAAAGAGAAGCCGAGATGGATCGGCAGGACAGTTTGGACGCCTTAGAAGAGGAGCGCGACATGGCAAAAGCTCGTTCCACATTCTATCAACAGCAGACTCGAAGATATCAAAGCCGAGAAGTACGAGCCAAAACTTACAATGTTGGCGAATTAGTTCTACGCCTGCCGGACAAGAAAAAGGACAAACTCAAGCCCAAATGGGAAGGTCCCTTCATCATCGACCAAGTCCTGACTGGCGGAGCGTACCATCTACGAAACGCATTGGACAACCGACTCGAGCCGAACCCATGGAACGCAGCCCATCTCCTAAGATTCTACGCCTAGCGCCGGACTTAGAGTTCGTCTCCTTCCTCCGTCCACATTTTATACTTTAGCTGCCTTTTGTTTTTCTCTCTCTTCCTCCCTCTTTCGTAAAGCCTTTGAGGGCTGATCTGCGCATTGTGTGCACACACTTGACGTGCGGCTCGCACTCATTATACCTGGGGGCTTCTTTAACAGAAGCTTATTTATAAGGGCTTCATGCCCAAAACATGTGTCACACTTCCTCATGTACCTTTTATTCACCATTATATGCATCGATATGACTTATGTTTTGGCCAAGCTGGGTTGCCTGGCTCCTGTGCTTACCCCTACGTTCCCGATTGTTCGGCTAGGAGGTAAAGGGAGCATCTCTGCGATTGGTACTGTCGGGTCAGCCGGATGTGTACCTCAAACTGGGTGAAGCCGAAAGCTAGCGTTCTTAAAGGAATATTCGGTCGGTGACTTGAAAGATGATTTCTTACTTATTTATTTATCTGCCCCCAGATATTTTTTTTCTGCTCTTTTCGTAGTCCGGACATGCACTTTAGGGCATGCCTCCTAGGAAAAGGAACCCCTAACGGAACTATTCTCCCTGGAAGATGTTTCTTACTAACCATGTAATATAACATAACTAGTTGGGCACTTGTCTAATAAAGCACTAATGACCCCTACGCCTGGTCTCCATGCATGCCCCGGTTTTTACATAACCGTGAGGGTATTCGGACACACTCCGGACTGTTGGGTCCAGAGGTTGAAGCGAACAGGTCCGCAAAGACAAACGATCTACAATCTGGCTAGAAGGCATTTTACATGTCATTTTAAATTACATCGTCAACTTGACTGATTGTACTCCTCTTCAATCTCGTCTAACAGGCTGTCTAGTTTACAGTCCCGTTGGGAATACTTAGCGGCCAACTCTACTTGGCCGTACATTAAGCTCACAGGGATCTCCTTCCCATCAGGCCCCACAGGTCCAACCTCGGCCATGTGGTTAGACGCTGCTCATCGCCTGCCGAACACATTCGTGCAGTTGCAGCAGCTCGGGAAGTAGGTCACCCGTTGAACCGGGCATTTCCTCCGCAGGACGACCTGTGAGCACACCTACAGACACATTTCTGTCAATCGACTTCCTCGCCGAACTCTTCTTTTTCAAAAGAGTTTGCTCAAGCACTTACTGTAAATGCCGCGACGAAGCCGCCGATTCTCCTTCACGGAGTCAGACAGCTGGACCCGAACATCTTTTAGTTCTTCGCTCAGCTAGGTGTTGGCATCTTGGAGTTTGTTCCTCTCCTGCTGCACCCTCATAAGCACCTTCTCGCTGGCCTTCAGCTGGCGCAGTAGATGTTGCTTGTCCGGATCTAGTCCGGCACCATCTGCAATACTATTGTCAGAGTTATACATACGCCGCACTTCATAAACAGCTTATCTTTAGCAAGTATGCATTACCAAAGGGGGTCTCTGTGCCCCCCCCCCCCCCCCCGCGGCGGCTAGTGCGGCCTCAAGTTGGGCCTTGCACTCTTGAAGCTCCTGGGATAGGTGGGTATTCTTCTCCGTAAGATCCTGCATAACAAATGATCCTTAAATCAGTTATTCTAACTATTTTAAGTCTCGGGGGCTACTGGCATATATAACTATTAAAATTCCTCACCCGTATGTCTTTCACATACTGCTCCGTGGCTCTGGTTAGACCATCTCAAGCGGCACGGAGGTGCGCGTCTCCCGCATTAAAGGCATTCAGTGCCTCCGGGGAGAAACACGCGTCACGAAGAACTGTCCGGCGGCGCCTGTGATTCATGGCGCTCTCCACCTCAGACCTGGTGGAGGACAGCCTATCGGCATCCTCCATTGGAGGAGCATCCGGCTAATGCCTTGTGTTCGCCTCCCCCTCCGGACCAGGCGTTGGAGCATGGCTGGCGGAGGCTTGATTGGCAACCTCTCCGGACACTGTCCGGCGAGCGCTCTTTCTCCTGGAAAAATCATGAGCGTTAATATACCTCCTAGGAATCTTTCCCTTAAAAACGATGGTGCGTCGTACCGTTGCGGCGACGTTTCGATTCGCGCCGCACTCCTCTTTCGCCTGCTGGGCCGAACTGACCCTTGTTGGTCAGCTGCCGCGGGTTTGGCTTCCTGCCTTAAAGGCGCCTCCTGCGGAGCACCGTTGGTATACGGTGGTCAGAAATGAGCATGGATAAGCAATGATGTTAGGACTCCGGTCATAGTTACCTGGGAAGCCGGAGTTAAACCGGGGTAGTCGGCCGTAATGGCGACCAAAGCATTGTCCATGCTAAGTTGGTGGAACACCCCATCGATCAGCTCCACCTTTATGTCCGGATCCTCTTCGGAGGCTGGATCGAGGGATCGTCCCAGATCCTCGGGCTGTGGAGTCAGGCTGTGTATGCCCTCTACGTCCCAGCGCAGCTCCTGCGTCAAAATCACAAAGTGAGACACTTAACTTTGGGAATATGGATCGGAGAGATAAACGTCCGCTCACCCAGCTCTGAGGGTTATTCAAGGAGAATCAATTCAATGGACTCGCGCGGAGGAAGTCCTCTTTCTCCCCCTTGTACAAGCCGGACAGGATCTTCATGAGATCGTCAACTGATCCCAGCCCCTTGCGGCCATGATGGGTGGCGTCATCCTCCCCATTGAATTCCCACATGGGGTGGCCCCTATATTGGAGCGGTTGCACCACTCGCATGATACACGTTGCCATGACTCCAATCATGGTCAATCCGGAATGGGCCAGTAACCTTATCCGGCCCATCAGATATTGGATGCCCCTGTCATTCTCCCGTTGAAGACTCCGCGGGCGCCATCTCAGGCGTTTCTTTAGAGGAGCGTTGCTGAACTCCGGGAGGCCGATCCGAATTGGGTCCGGCAGTGGGACATCTTCCATATAAAACCATTGCGAAGGCCAGTCTTCGGACGCCTTCTTCTGGGTTCCGGATAGATATCCGGTCCCGACGATGCGCCATATTTCGGCTCCGCCCACTTGATATATCGACCCCTCGTGAGAACGGGGTACGAGGAAAAACAATCTCTTCCACAGCGACACATGGAAGAGGGCCATTATTGGACGTGGAAGCCAAGGAGCGCAACATTTATAAGGAAGCCGGACACTATTCGGCAAGCACATGTAATTTGAAGGAGAACCCGCCTTGCAAAGTCAAAGACAATATACGCGCCGGACTCGTCGTCATTGAAGCCTGGTTCAGGGGCTACTGAGGGAGTCCTGGACTAGGGGGTGTCCGGATAGCCGTACTATCATCATTGGCCGGACTCCAAGACTATGAAGGTACAAGATTGAAGACTTCGTCCCGTGTCCGGATGGGACTTTCCTTGGCGTGGAAGGCAAGCTTGGCGATACGGATATGTAGATCTCCTACCATTGTAACTGACTCTGTGTAACCCTAGCCCTCTCCGGTGTCTATATAAACCGAAGGGTTTTAGTCCATAGGACGAACAACAATCATACCATAGGCTAGCTTCTAGGGTTTAGCCTCCTTGATCTCGTGGTAGATCCACTCTTGTACTACCCATATCATCAATATCAATCAAGCAGGAGTAGGGTTTTACCTCCATCGAGAGGGCCCGAACCTGGGTAAAAACATCGTGTCCCTTGTCTCCTGTTATCATCCGCCTAGACGCACAGTTCGGGACCCCTACCCGAGATCCGCCGGTTTTGACACCGACACTCCCCCTTGGATGGGTTTGGAGAACTCTCCGCTTGCTCCCCGTCATTATAAGTGGCTAGTCTAGCTCGGAGGGGACCATGTACGCTGGCGGAAGAAACCCCTTGGTCTGCAACTCTACTAATCGGCTGTGGGGGACAGAACATTTCTCCCAATCGCCTGGCCTAGCGCTACGGGAGCGAGAGGAGGAGCTGCGATGGTCGGCCATGATGGGATGGTTTCTTCCGGGCGCGCTCTGATGGATACTCGCTGGGAGGAGATGGTGTGATTTGGATCTGAGGATCCTCAACTCTTTAAATAGACGACTTACTTGTATGGTCAGGGTGGCAAATGAAAAAATGCCCCGACTTCTCACATTCGCCTGACACATGGAGATAGCCATTATTGAAGCACATAAGCCGAGGAGTGCAACATTGATGAGGAGTTGGACACTACTCGCTACAACAGATACTCTGGAGGATTTGGAGAAGAACCCGCGTTGCAATGCCGAAGACAATCTGCGCGCCGGACTCATCGTCATTGAAGCCTGGTTCGGGGGCTACTGAGGGAGTCCTGGATTAAGGGGTCCTCGGACAGCCGGACTATATACGTTGGCCGGACTGTTGGACTATGAAGATACAAGATTGAAGACTTCGTCCCGTGTCCGGATGGGACTCTCCTTTGCATGGAAGGCAAGCTTGGCAATCCGGATATGTAGATATCCTTCTCTGTAGCCGACTCTATGTAACCCTAGCCCCCTCCGGTGTCTATATAAACTGGAGGGTTTAGTCCGTAGGACAACAACAATCATAATCATAGGCTAGCTTCTAGGGTTTAGCCTCTATGATCTCATGGTAGATCAACTCTTGTAATACTCATATCATCAAGATCAATCAAGTAGGAAGTAGGGTATTACCTCCATCGAGAGGGCCCGAACCTGGGTAAAACATCGTGTCCCATGCCTCCTGTTACCATTAGCCTTAGATGCATAGTTCGGGACCCCCTACCCAAGATCCGCTGGTTTTGACACCAACATTGATCGCAAGTCCACATTAGGCACATGTCACTTCCTTGGACGATCTCTTGTCTGTTGGTCTTCAAAGAAGCATAATTGTGTCTCTCTCTCCACTGCTGAATCTGAATACATTGCTGCTGGACCTTGCTGTGCTCAGCTTCTTTGGATGAAGCAAACTTTCAAAGACTATGGTATCCATCTGAAGCAAGTGCCACTTTACTATGACAATGAAAGCGCCATCAAGATTGGCAACAACCCAGTCCAGCACTCGAAGACAAAGCACATTCAGATCCGTCATCACTTTCTCAGAGATCATGTTATGAAGGAAGATATTGATATCATTCACGTCAACACTGAAGAGCAATTGGCAGATATCTTCACAAAGCCCTTGGATGAGAAAAGGTTTTGCAAGTTGCGGTGTGAGCTAAATATCTTAGAATGCTCAAATGTCCTGTGACTGGACACCCATCCTAACGCTTATGCATGTTGATGACTTAGATGTGCAACACACGAAGTAACGTATATCTTCAATCAATGAAGACATACACTCTAAGTGTGAATACATTAACGCGGAATTTGACTTCAGAGCGCCATGATAATTGTGTGCCGTATCTGGGTCTAATACTTCCTATACGGTGGGTAACGCCACCACCAATTTCTTGTCTGAAGTGTTTCAATTGGCGTCATAACAGCAAAGTCTTCTCATTTGGTTTGTCTTCAACATTGATTTGACTTCATTGTTTAGCTTCACAATGTTGATTTGGTCTTATGCTGATATATACATATATTTGTGTTCTGTCCTCTACAGCATTCACTTATAGCTATGTCTTCATGTTTGCATTTTCTTGATCTAAGTGAATGTGATTGGACCCTAACCATTTCTGTGCTTCTACCTCAAATTCTATCTATCCAAATCATATGCATTCTATTGCAACCTGTCAATTGTCTTCCCTGAATCCTTGTCAGCAGAAGACAATGTGACAAAAGTTTAAATCTATTTTTAATGCCATATCCTGATTGCCTGAATACCGGAGAAGCCGGAACGACCACCTGACAATCCAAGCGTGCGTGGGAACATGGAACAACTTCGAATAAGTTGCATGCACACCACATGTCCTTCAGATGTGAACCGCCAGGGGCACCTGCATAATTACGTTGTGATGTCCCTTTCCTTATAAATACTCAACTCACTGTGGTCATTATCTCTTCTTCCACCTCGCCACCTCGCACAAACCCTAGCGCCTCCGCTAGCTTGCGTCGACGCCGGAGATGAAGCTCTTCGCTGTCGCGACTTCTTCGACGCCGTCCTTACGCCGGCTGCGGACCTCGTCCTCTCCGCCGCCGCCGTAGGTGTCTTCCGCCGCCGAGTTAGGGCGTGGGAGATTGAACTTCTCGGCCTCTCTCTCTCGACCTCGTCTAGCAGTTCGTCAGCGGTAAATAAAACTTACTTTTTACTGCCTTTTTGATCCGTCAAATCCATCCACTTCAACCAAAAGTGGTTTCTTGACTTCCAAATTTGGATCTGTCTTGTTCTGCATCTCATATCACACCAAGTATATTCACTTATGCTTCATAACTAGTTAGATACCTCACTTGTACTTATTCATGGATTCGTACAAATCTGAAACCAACTCTCATCAAATAAGTGAATGTCTTCGCACTATCAGGTCAATGTCTTCAAACTGATTTATCTTCAAAATCTTTTGAGAATGCATATGACCTCTTCCCCTTCCCTCGCACCTCTAGTGCTCTCATAGGTACATGTCCGTGGGAGAATCCCTTGGTTCTCATAGTTTGCATTCATTTGCAGAGTTCTTACAGCATCACATCAACTCTCCTGAAGCCAGTTCCTGTCTGACCAGCAAAAGGAAGCCATTCACTATTTTGAAGCCATTCAGTTTGAATATAATGGCCACAGAGAAGTCAGCTAGAAAGGGCGGCAGGCAGCGCTATGGAGATACAGCTAAGGATTTGCCTCCAGATATATTTGAAATGTACAAGACAGATCCTGAAGAGAGCTATGGCCAGTGCAAGACTCGAATCCAATGGATTCGAAGATATTGGGCAGAGGAATGGTTCAAATACAACTTCGTAACCCCTGAATATGCAGAGAAGAATGCTATCAAGCGCCCATGGGGAGATATTCTGTACAGAAATCTACAGCCCAAGTCCAAGTCTGAAGCCATTGCTCAAGGCTTCTACCCCTGCATGGTTCCGGACCGAACCTAGAAAATGCCGATCCATCATCTATATTACGGTGTCGTGAAGACAATCTTTTCAAGCGCAACTATCAGTTTGAAAAAGATTCTGCTGTGAAGAACAAGAAGGATCTGGGTCTGAACTTCAACCTTGGTCTATCTGCTCCTAGGGCTGATGGCACACGTGATGCCAATCCCAATGTCATTGGCCCCTTCAACAATTTCGATGGCCTCCTCTCTCATATAGCTGCTCAGAGGACCACTGTGGAGCAATCAGGTGATGACGCAGACTCTGAAGATGCGCCTGCTCCACCGAAGCCAACAAAGAAGAAGACAAAGGATTCAAAGCCCTCTGCCGCACCGAAAGCTTCGGCTATGAAGTCGTTGGCCACTGCACCTCCTGAACCTAGTGTGCATTATGAAGACCTATCTCGTGTCTCCAAGAAGACCGAGAAGTCAAATAAGAAGAAGAAGCCCATGAAGATTTCTGGGCATGAACTTACTCCCGTTGCCGTTCTATGCAATGAAGATGACACCATTGATCTATCCAGCGATGAAGATCTTGGTGATGATGCCCTTGATCTACTGATCAAGAGCAAGCAAGAGGCAAAGATCTTCAACGATCTGCCCCTCTTTGACGTGGATATTCTAAACAACTTCATCGACGAGTGGTTTGATGACCCGAGCCTCAGCATAGATGATCTTCAGCTGCCAGTTCACATCAGCATCACCTTCCACAAAGCCATTGCTAATGAATTGGCCTTGGCTCAGAAGATTGTTGAGCTCAAAAACAAAATTTATTATGAGAAGGCTCACTTCAAGAAGAACATGGCCAAGCTCAGTGTGGCAGATGTTCAGATCTTCAAGCAGATGCTACATGACCTCAAGGAAGAATTTCACAAGAAGCGTGATGAAGTTAAAGGCTCACGAGAGCGGATGAAATACTTCGCAGAGAAATGTGTTCAAGCACACAATGAGGCTGAGAAGTGCAAGGCTCTTGGGCATCCTGGCATCGACCCCAACATGGCTGCCAAACAAAAGAAGAAGCCTGCTGAAGCCCAAACTGAAGCACCAAGGCAGGAAGCACCTCGCATTGTCTTCCCTGCCAGCATGACAGGTTCGAAGCCTAAGGTCCCCTTAGCAGCTTCAGAGCTGAAGAAAACAAGGGCAACTGAAGCCAAGCCAAGAAGCGCAAGCACAAGAATGCTACTGATGATGCCCCATCAACAAAGAAATTGAAGACAAAGTCTTCAAAGAAAGAGCATGCTACTGCCACAGAGCCCCTTGTTGTTGAGCCCATTTTTGTTGCCCGTCCAGCCTCCACCAACCAAGAACGTCGCCTTGTGATCCACGATCCTGCTTTCACAGAGGATCCTGAAGATGAAGAAGTACCAGTTGTTGACCCCATCACAGCTGAAGACATTGGTCGTGATGACAATGTAGAAGATGATGAAGGCCTTCCTCAACTCGAGCACCAACTGGTATCATCGCCTGTTCTTACAAAAACCGAACTCATTAGCATTGGTCGTCCTTTGACGCCAATTTCTCAGGATGATTCATGGGCTGATCGCCCTCAACAAGACACCCCCATTCATGATGAGACACCCAGAACTCCACCACCTCAAGTCACCACTCCGGTGCTTGATGACGACATTTACATGGTGCAGATCACTCCATCACCATAGGCGTCGCCCACTTTTCGCAGGCTTCACAAAGGCCCTAGGCCACAGGTCACCATGTCGAGCATTCGGAAGGGGAAGCGCAACAAAGCTCAGTAGCACGTCAAGTGTTTCCTGAAGCCACCCCTACTCCGAATGTCGAGTCTGAAGCTAACCCTTCTGAAGACATTCCAGCTGCATCAGCCGATGAAGAACAAGAAAGTATAGAAGAAGAAAGAGTTGTCACACCCCTGCCACTGATGAAGTCATTCTCGAGGAGAATGTGACTGTGCCCGACTCTCCTATCCCTGAACAAATGGAGGTTGAAACTACTGAGGCAGCCACAAACAATTATGCTGAAGCCAATGACACTGTCATGGCTGAAGACCATGTGGCACCTGAAGATAATGTGGTGACTGAAGCTCATGAGCAACCAGAAGCCAATGTGAATGATGATGCCACAGTTCCACCCCCAAGGCCACACACCATTGAACAGGCCTATAATCGTCGTGAACTTGTCACAATTCGGTGGCCCATCAAGGTGCCTCCCACTGCTCCCGGACCTCAATATGACTATCATGTGGAGCAGAGGCCACAAGTTCAGAAGTCGAAACCAAGGCTTCCAAGGCTTCCAGGTGCTGCTACATCGCTAGGATCTTTCAGCGTAAACAGCTTCAGAGCCCACAACACCTTCTTCGATAGCGCCAAGAATCCTTACATGAAGCCAAAGATCTCATATGATTGATTTTGGAGCTATCAGCAGTGCAAGTACTACTCCTGCATACTATACGATCAAGGGAGAATCTTTCCACACATGCGGCTTGACTGTGAAGCTATTGCTGGGCTGCCCTATCTTGAAAAATCCATTGACTGTTTTGGGAAGGTTGGTCTTTTGCCATTTGTCACGGACAAGGAGCATTGGAATGAAGAGCTTCTGCTGTAGTTGTATGCCACTCTTCACATTCGTGGCTACAACAGGGATCCGAAGATATGGATCCTTGAGTGGATGTCAGGGGATGTGCATCATGAAGCCAAAGCTTAAGACATCATCGAGCTGTCTTCCCTGCCCACTCCAGGTGAGCCCTATGAGCCTGGTTGTCAGCTACACCAAAATGAACTGCAGAGTATATTCCAGAAGCATGAGTTGAATATGAGCCAGATGCTCAGCATGATGAAGCCATTGCCTCAAGATGCTGACTATCCCAAGGAATTCTTTGTCAAAGACCTCGAGTACTTGCCCCGCATAGTGTATCATATACTAAGGCGTACTCTATGGCCAATCAAGGGATATTCTTCTGAAGGCAAACTAGAAGGAACAATGAAGACTTTGGTATTCTATATTGTCAATGGCATCAGATTCAATTCCCAAGATTTCTTTATTAGACAACTTGCTGCATCTGGAATTGATCTGTTTGGCTTGAAGTTTTATGCTCCATGGGTGATGCGCATGATCAAACTCCATTCATCTGTTGACTATTAGCCCTCAGCACGCAACCATCTTGTTTTTCTGCCTGAGGTTGATCTGTTAGTTGAAGCCATCTACCCTAAGCCTGCCAAAGAACCCCTATATCTTCATAATGTTGATTGTCAAAGCTTCACGGAGCCAATAGAAGGAATTCATGTTCCCAATGCTGCCACTACTGCTTATCCTCTGGCTAGAAATATGCGTGTGCCTCATCGTGCGAACACCGAAGCCACTGACAGTACAATTGCTCAAAGGCCTCGGAAGCGTTCTCGTGTACTCAGTGACCGAGAGCTTCTTGTTGCCTTACATCAGAAGCAGGATAAGCATCATGACTTGCTAAAGCATCAGATGCAGAGTATCATGGTGGACATCAATCACATCAGAAACTTGGCCACCAAGAACTCATTCGTAGCTCATGAAGCCTGTTGGCGGTCTTGGAAGAGTCTCACATTGCTATGCCCTTGTCACGCCCAATATGCGACCCTATCTAAAAGGAACTCGAAGGTCCCACCAAGGATAGACCCGCATATTGAAACGCTTTTGCAAGGTGGATATCAGTACATCAACATTACATAATAGATGGGGATACATACAAGAGGCATGGAATGCCACACGAATACAACATCACAATACATAAGAGCAACATCCGACTACGGATGAAACACAAACAGAAACTCAAACGACATCCACCCTGCTAGCCCAGGCTGCCGACCTGGAACCTATCCCCTGATCGAAGAAGAAGCAGAAGAAGAACTCCAACACAAGCAAACATCGCTCCCGCGTCATGATCATCGCACAACCTGTACCTGCAACTGTTGTTGTAGTAATCTGTGAGCCACGAGGACTCAGCAATCCCATTACCATGGGTATCAAGACTAGCAAAGCTTAATAGGAAAGGAAGGGGTAAAGTGGTGAGGTTGCAGCAGCGGCTAAGCAAGTATGGTGGCTAACATACGCAAGTAAGAGCGAGAAGAGAGCAAAAGGAACGGTCGTCAACTAGTAATGATCAAGAAGTGATCCTGAACTCCTACTTACGTCAAACATAACCTTGAAACCGTGTTCACTTCCCGGACTCCGCCGAAAAGAGACCATCACGGCTACACACGCGGTTGATGCGTTTTAATTCGGATCTGGTGTCAAGTTATCTACAACCGGACATTAACAAATTCCCATCTGCCAATAACCGCAGGCACGGCTTTCGAAAGATTATACCCTGCAGGGGTGTCCCAACTTAGCCCATGACAAGCTCTCGCGATCAACAAAGGAATAGACCTTCTCCCAGGAAGACCCGATCAGACTCGGAATCCCGGTTTACAAGACATTTCGACAATGGTAAATCAAGACCAGCAAGACCGCCCGATGCGCCGACAATCCTGATAGGAGCTGCACATATCTCGTTCTCAGGGCAACACCGGATGAACACTACGTACAACTAAAACCAACCCTCAAGTTTCCCCGAGGTGGCGCTCCAAGTGGCTCTGGTTCGGACCAACACTTAGACAAGCACTGGCCCGGGGGGGGGGGGCTATAATAAAGATGACCCTCGAGAGAGCGACTCCCAAGGGAAAAGTAGGTGGTGGTGAGGCAAATAGTAAAACCAAGGTTGGGCCTTGCTGGAGGAGTTTTATTCAAAGCGAACTATCAAGGGGGTCCCATAAATCACCTGACCGCGTAAGGAACGCAAAATCCGGGAACATAACACCGGTATGACGGAAACTAGGGCGACAAGAGTGGAACAAAACACCAGGCAAAAGGCCGAGTCTTCCACCCTTTACCAAGTATATAGATGCATTAATAATAATATACGAGATATTGTGATATCCCAACCAAAATCCTGTCCACCTGCAACTAGCAACGCTATAAGAGGGGCTGAGCAAAAGCGGTAACATAGCCAAACAACGGTTTGCTTAGGAAAGGTGTCAAAGGTTAGAGGTTCATGGCAATATGGGATGGCTTGATAAACAATTGATAGGTAGCGCAACATAGCGATAGAACGAAGCAACTAGCATAGCAATGATAGTAGTGAGATCCAGGGTAGCAGTCATCTTGCTTGAAATCCCGCAAGGAAGAAGAACGAGTCCATGAAGAAGACGAACGGATGGAGCCGAACCAAGCGTAGACGAACGAATCCTCACGATCGCAACGAAACAAGAACTATCGAAAAGAAGCACACAACATGGTAAACACACCACACATGAACAAGGCATGATGCACAACCAAGTATGATTCATGACAAGACTAAATGAAGCTACTCATGGCAAGAGATGATGCAAACAAGAGCAACACACTAAGGCAAGTTTAAATGAGGCCGGGAACAACATATAACAATTCCGGTAAGTCCTCATATGCATATCTCGAAATTGGTCCAGATCTGAATAAACCTTATGTTCAAGTTGTTAAACATCAAGTTAAGATGCACAAAGATGATCTACACGAGTTTCTAGTCAAGTTACACATAAAGTTCATTTAATTCGGAGCTATGGCCTAGAAGATATGAGCAAAACAAGTTAAACATGGCATTGATGCAAAATGCATACAAACATCAAGCAAACACACCAAAACATGGATTCAACATGATAATATGAAACTACATGCAATTCTAAGCAAGTTTCATATAGAGCACACTCAAAACGGAGCAACGGTTCAACACATGCACACTATACAAGTTATAGCAATAATCTGTCCAAAACAGCAACTAGGCATATTGCAAGCATCAAAACAATATGCTACATGACCTCAACAAGAAAACAAAAGGCATGAGCATGATGTACAGGTAAAGCATTACAAAACATGAACACTGAGCTATCTCTAGAAATCACTAGAACATGCTCAAACACACATGGTAAGATTGCAAGTTATAACAATTCCAGACTTTGCAGAAAATAACATCACGATGCAATATTTAGAGCTATCAAACAACATGTTACAGGAACTTATCATGGCAAACAAAGGCATGGCATGAATCTATTAAATGCATAGATCAAAAGTCCCTTACTGACCATAAGCCAAAAAGGATCAGAAAATATGATGGCACCAATGTAAACATAGCAAGTTATTATACAAATTCATACATGGCAGGAACATAATTATAAAGGCATGTAAATGAGCTTATGCAACTCACTACAGAGAAAAACATGGCATGGCAAGGCACCCAACAGTAAGAAGGCATGTTTGTGAAGCTAAGCATGGCAATAGCAAGGTCATAGGGTGCATGGAACACTAGTAACAACCATGGTAACAACTGAACTTAATGTTAACAGGCTGACAGCTATATTATGAAGCAACTTTGGAGCAAGATATGAACAAGCTACAGCAAGCTATAAATGCTACCAGGGGCATGGATGGGTAGAGGATGACATGTAGATCAAAACGTGTTTATAGAACATCTCCAGATTATGCATAGAATGATTAGTAGCAACATGTTTATATAGCATCACGAAATAACAGATTCAGGCTAGCAAAACAGCAACATCATGCACCCTACTTAACAAGCTCGATTCACTCACCACAAGTCATTGCATGACAATATAAGCATAGCATCATCAAGAAGACATGTTTGTGTAACCAACCAGGGCAAGAACAAGTCCATAGCATGCAAGGATTAACTACAACAACCTTGGCCAAATTGAATAACACGTAAACAATCTGCCAGGAAACATTTTGAAGCAAAAGTAGAGCACGAAAATGACATGCTAGACTACTCCATAATTGCAACAAAGGCATTAATGGATAGACAATAACCTATTGTTCAAAACACCCTTAGTGAAGTATCTCAAAATATGCATGGATCTCTCTGTAGCATCAAGTTTACATGGCATCAAAATAACAGCAGAACAGGGACTAAAATCAGCAACATCACAATGCCTAGTTTGCATGCTTGTGCTAGTCACCACATTGATCACAAAACTACATGGTAAGCACCTCTGTAAAGAAGACATCGCATATATCAAAACACATGTAGACATCAACCTCATAGGATGCACACATCATTTATGGCAAAAATGACAAAAGAGCTCGTTCTGATAACAGACAGCAGAAAACATCATGAAGCACTCTTACAACAATGATTCAGGCATCAAGATGAGCTCAAATGAATATGATGCAATGGAATGAAATGATGTACTCATTGAGGCAAACAATTTGACATATTACACGCACGAAACAGAGCTACGGATGCAGAGATACAACAGGTCAAACATGGCATGAAAATACTGAAATATTCGGGACTTGGACGAAAAAACGAGGGGGGGAAAGTCAACCTCGTTTCCAGATCTAGATCCGAGGCACGATTCCCGAGGATCGCCGGGGTTCTTGCCGGAGAGGAGGGAGGACGGCGGCCGGAGGCGGCGCCGGTGCGCTGGAGGCAGACGGGCGCACGGCGGCGGCGCGGTCCGGCAACGGGCGGCGTGCGCGCCGGCGGGCGCGGCCTCGGGAGCTCGGCCCGGCGGCGGCGAAGACCGGGCGCGGTTGCGGAGGAGCTCGATGCAGCTCCGCGGCGGAGCGGGACGGGCGCGGGCGGCGGCGCAGGCGGCCGAGGGCGCGGGAGGCTTGCCGGCCGGCGGCGACCGGAGGCGGAGCCCGGCGGCTGCGCGGGAGGCGCGAGGCGGCGGGGCGCGGGACAGCGCGCGCGGGCCTGGGCAGGCCGCGGCGGCGGGGAGGAGACCGGAGGCCACGTGGCGCGCTCCCGTTGGCCACGGGAGGCGGCAGCGCCGACGAGTAGGCACGGGATTGGCCGGGCGACGTGGAGGCAGGCGGCGGACTTTGTCTGGCGGTGGGCGGACATGTCCGGGTGCGACGGGGGCGATTCGATCTAGGGTTAGGGAAGAATTAGACCGCGGATTTGGACGGGGAGGGCATATTTATAGATAGAGGGAGCTAGGAGAGTCCAAATGAGGAGCGGTTTTCGCCCACACGATCGTGATCGAACGACCGAGAGCATGGATAGGAGTTAGATGGGTTTTGGGCCACTTTGGAAGGGGTGTTGGGCTGCAAAGAGAAGGAGGCTTTTACGGTTACCCGGTTAACCGTTGGAGTACCAAACGACCTCCAAATGGCACGAAACTTGACAGGCGGTCTACCGGTGCTATACCGAGGCTGCTTGGCAAGACTCAGTCCATTCCGAGAACGTTCAACGCCCACTCACGAAAAGAGAGAAGAGGGGGACGCCGGAGGACATAGGAGTGCCGGATGGCGAAACGGACAACGGGGAAAAGGCTCGGATGCATGAGACGAACACGCATGCAGAATGAAATGTACATGATGACATCATAAAATGCAACACGCAAGCAAATGACATGGCAACGATGGCGAATAACTGGCAGACACCTGGCGCATCGAATCTGGGGCGTTACAACACTCCTCCACTAACAAGAGATCTCGTCCCGAGATCTTAGGACCGAGATGGAAGGGAAAAAGGATGAGATGAAACAAGAACTCAAGAGAAGAAGCAAAGAATCGAGAGCACTCGAGAAGAAGAGAGGATCGACGAGAATGACGAGAATCGAAAGCTCACAGAATCACATAGACTATAAAACCACTCCGGTTAGAACGAGATAAGAAACGAATAAGACTGAAAGGATTTAGGCAGCACTCCGGTTGAAAATGGAAGGAAAAGAACATGAACTTGAGAGGACGGAATGACATCTGACAAGAAGAACAGACAATGCCTCCGGAAGAATTAAAGAATGGAAAGAAATGAACTTAGAAGGAAGGATTGGATGGATTTTAATATCTAAGAAGAACGAAGAAATGCAAAACTCCAATTCAAAAGAATACGGAGAATTTAATTGCACTTCGAGATGCAAGAAGAAAAGATACTTGAACTCCACCAACAAAATCTTGATGAACTCTTAAAGAATGAATTAAATCATGAAGAACCACCATGAAGAACTCCGGTAACAAAAGGATGATGAAATAGAATGAAGGAAGAAAGAATAAGATGAGCGTTGCGATGATTTAGATGGAGGTTCCGACGAAATGGCCAATGAAAGTTGAACTCCGGAAAGAAAAAGATGAAAACACTTGGAACTAGAATTTATTCATCAAGAACAAACTCTGAAGGAAGGGATTACTCACTTGGATGAAATAAGAATAAGATTTATTGTATGCTTATCCTTCATCAAATTAAATTGATGACCAACAATGGATTCTTCATACTACTTATTCTTCTTAAAAAGGATTAAGGGGGGATAGCACAAAACTTGAGAAGGTCTTCATGAACCACCAGTAGGATTTGAAAGAACGAATGGATTAAAATGATAATCAAAGCAAAAAGAATCTTGGACGTCCCACCGTAAGAATTCGAAAATGACTGATGAAAGAGAATGACTCACCGGGAAGAAACAATATGTTTGAGGGGGATTTAGATGCAAAAGAACAAAGAGATCATGAGCTGATTAAAGAACACTTGAACGAAGCACCGGGATAAATAGAGAACGATAACTGGAATGATGGCCTCCGGTAAAAGAATTGGGAAAACAACTTCTGACATACTCCGGATGGATAAGAAAAGGATATCTGACAAATGGAATAATTCGAAAGGATAACATGAGGCTAGAATCGCGAAACTTCGAGAGAACTGGCAAGATTTTAAAGGAAAACTCTTCTTCGGTCTTCAAAAGACGACGAGAAACACCACCAAAATTACTGAGATACTCCGGGAGAACGAAAAGCGAAGAGGTTGAGCCAACAATGAAAAGAATTTGAAAACGATCTTGACAAGGCATGTGACTGATGGAATCCATTCTTACGTCACACTTAAAAAGAATTAGGAATGGCTCCGGAATAATTAGAAGAGTCAGGTAAGATCCTGGAAAAAGACCTGTGGGTTAGGGCCCACTGAAGAGATAACACCGTTGAAAAGGATTGTTGAAAAGATTGATGATGCACCGGAACACTTGAAATATTTGGATGAGGTCACAACCTCGAATTAATTGGAACACAGAGGAATCTCCTGAGATATCTTACGAACTCCGGAATGATTAACTGGCGAGAGGCGAACGAGCAGGGAAAACACTTGAGCTGAGGGAAAGAATATAATCACTACCGAAAAACTTGAATTAAGTACACCGGAAAAGAATGTCGAACAAGACGAGAATTCACCGGTTGAAATAATTTAAGAAAGACTGAAGAGGCTCCGCACGAATGAAATTGATGGTCGAGAGAGAGACTCAGACTCAGGGAAGAAGAGGGTGGGAGGGCGGGAAAACAAAGGCAACTTGGAAGGGGAAATGGCGACTATCTTGAAGAGAAAACACCGGTTGAAAACATTGAGGAGAGAGAGCAAAAACTTCGCACGAGTAGGATGGATACTCGATTACGGACTCCGGTTCTGAGAAGAAGAACAGGGAGGGCGGGTGGGAAAAGAAGACAACTGAGGATTGAACTCAAAGATGAAAAAGGCTCGAGTCGACTTGACGAGAAATGCACCGGATGAAAAGAGCTGAGAACCAACGATCGGAAACCAACTGCGTGATCCTAAAGAAAAATTTGAAAGGGAACAGGAGTAATTCAAAACACCTACGTCAAGATTCCTTACCAGAGCGACGAAGGGGCTGAGGTGTAAAAAGAATTCCTACTCTCCGATATAACTAGACTCCGAAAACAGTTTTCTTCTAGACTCAACAACGGCCAAACTACACGATCAATCAAGGGGGCTCCTAGGGTCGGTCGAGGCTCTGATACCAACTTGTCACGCCCAATATACGACCCTATCCGAAAGTAACTCGAAGGTCCCACCAAGGATAGACCCGCATATTGAAACGCTTTTTCAAGGTGGATATCATTACATCAACATTACATAATAGATGGGGATACATACAAGAGGCATAGAATGCCACACGAATACAACATCACAATACATAAGAGCAACATCCGACTACGGATGAAACACAAGCAGAAACTCAAACGACATCCACCCCGCTAGCCCAGGCTGCCGACCTGGAACCTATCCCCTGATCGAAGAAGAAGCAGAAGAAGAACTCCAACACAAGCAAACATCACTCCCGTGTCATGATCATCGCACAACCTGTACCTGCAACTATTGTTGTAGTAATCTGTGAGCCACGAGGACTCAGCAATCCCATTACCATGGGTATCAAGACTAGCAAAGCTTAATAGGAAAGGAAGGGGTAAAGTGGTGAGGTTGCAGCAGCGGCTAAGCAAGTATGGTGGCTAACATACGCAAGTAAGAGTGAGAAGAGAGCAAAAGGAACGGTCGTCAACTAGTAATGATCAAGAAGTCATCCTGAACTCCTACTTACGTCAAACATAACCCTGAAACCGTGTTCACTTCCCGGACTCCACCGAAAAGAGACCATCACGGCTACACACGCGGTTGATGCGTTTTAATTCGGATCTGGTGTCAAGTTATCTACAACTGGACATTAAAAAATTCCCACCTGCCAATAACCGCAGGCATGGCTTTCGAAAGATTATACCCTGCAGGGTGTCCCAACTTAGCCCATGACAAGCTCTCGCGATCAACGAAGGAATATACCTTCTCCCAGGAAGACCCGATCAGACTCGGAATCCCGGTTTACAAGACATTTCGACAATGGTAAAACAAGACCAGAAAGACCGCCTGATGCACCGACAATCCCGATAGGAGCTGCACATATCTCGTTCTCAGGGCAACACCGGATGAACACTACGTACAACTAAAACCAACCCTCAAGTTTCCCCGAGGTGGCGCTGCAAGTGGCTCTGGTTCGGACCAACACTTAGACAAGTACTGGCCCGGGGGGGCTGTAATAAAGATGACCCTCGAGAGAGCGACTCCCAAGGGAAAAGTAGGTGGTGGTGAGGCAAATAGTAAAACCAAGGTTGGGCCTTGCTGGAGGAGTTTTATTCAAAGCGAACTGTCAAGGGGGTCCCATAAATCACCCGACCGTGTAAGGAACGCAAAATCCGGGAACATAACACCGGTATGACGGAAACTAGGGCGGCAAGAGTGGAACAAAACACTAGGCAAAAGGCCGAGTCTTCCACCCTTTACCAAGTATATAGATGCATTAATAATAATATAAGAGATACTGTGATATCCCAACCAAAATCCTGTCCACCATGGAGAAAATCTTCAACTTCACCTGCAACTAGCAACGCTATAAGAGGGGCTGAGCAAAAGTGGTAACATAGCCAAACAACGGTTTGCTTAGGAAAGGTGTCAAAGGTTAGAGGTTCATGGCAATATGGGATGGCTTGATAAACAGTTGATAGGTAGCGCAGCATAGCGATAGAACGAAGCAACTAGCATAGCAATGATAGTAGTGAGATCCAGGGTAGCTGTCATCTTTCCTGAAATCCCGCAAGGAAGAAGAACGAGTCCATGAAGAATACGAACGGATGGAGCCGAACCAAGCGTAGACGAACAAATCCTCATGATCGCAACGAAACAGGAACTATCGAAAAGAAGCACACAACATGGTAAACACACCACACATGAACAAGGCATGATGCACAACCAAGCATGATGCATGACAAGACTAAATGAAGCTACTCATGGCAAGAGATGATGCAAACAAGAGCAACACACTAAGGCAAGTTTAAATAAGGTCGGAAACAACGTATAACAATTCCGGTAAGTCCTCATATGCATATCTCGAAATTGGTCCAGATCTGAATAAACCTTATGTTCAAGTTGTTAAACATCAAGTTAAGATGCACAAAGATGATCTACATGAGTTTCTAGTCAAGTTACACATAAAGTTCATTTAATTCTGAGCTACGGCCTAGAATATATGAGCAAAACAAGTTAAACATGGCATTGATGCAAAATGCATACAAACATCAAGCAAACACACCAAAACATGGATGCAACATGATAATATGAAACTACATGCAATTCTAAGCAAGTTTCATATAGAGCACACTCAAAATGGAGCAACGGTTCAACACATGCACACTATACAAGTTATAGCAATAATCTGTCCAAAACAGCAACTAGGCATATTGCAAGCATCAAAACAATATGCTTCAGGACCTCAACAAGAAAACAAAAGGCATGGGCATGATGTACAGGTAAAGCATTACAAAACATGAACACTGAGCTATCTCTAGAAATCACTAGAACATGCTCAAACACACATGGTAAGATTGCAAGTTATAACAATTCCAGACTTTGCAGAAAATAACATCACGATGCAACTTTTGGAGCTATCAAACAACATGTTACAGGAACTTATCATGGCAAACAAATGCATGGCATGAATCTACTAAATGCATAGATCAAAAGTCCCTTACTGACCATAAGCCAAAAAGGATCAGAAAATATGATGGCACCCATGTAAACATAGCAAGTTATTATACAGATTCATACATGGCAGGAACATAATTATGAAGGCATGTAAATGATCTTATGCAACTCACTACAAAGCAAAACATGGCATGGCAAGGCACCCAACAGTAAGAAGGCATGTTTGTGAAGCTAAGCATGGCAATAGCAAGGTCATAGGGTGCATGGAACACTAGTAACAACCATGGTAACAACTGAACTTAATGTTAACAGGCTGACAACAACATTATGAAGCAACTTTGGAGGAAGATATGAACAAGCTACAGCAATCTATAAATGCTACCAGGGGCATGGATGGATAGAGGATGACATGTAGATCAAAACGTGTTTATAGAACATCTCCAGATTATGCATAGAATGATTAGTAGCAACATGTTTATATAGCATCACAAAATAACAGATTCAGCCTAGCAAAATAGCAACATCATGTACCCTACTTAACAAGCTCGATTCACTCACCACAAGTCATTGCATGACAAGATAAGCATAGCATCATCAAGAAGACATGTTTGTGTAACCAACCAAGGCAAGAACAAGTCCATAGCATGCAAGGATCAACTACAACAACCTTGGCCAAATTGAATAACACGTAAACAATCTGCCAGGAAACATTTTGAAGCAAAAGTAGAGCACGAAAATGACATGCTAGACTACTCCATAATTGCAACAAAGGCATTAATGGATAGACAATAACCTATTGTTCAAAACACCCTTAGTGAAGTATCTCAAAATATGCATGGATCTCTCTGTAGCATCAAGTTTACATGGCATCAAAATAACAGCAGAACAGGGACTAAAATCAGCAACATCACGATGCCTAGTTTGCATGCTTGTGCTAGTAACCACATTGATCACAAAAATACATGGTAAGCACCTATGTAAAGAAGACATTGCATAGATAAAAACACATGTAGACATCAACCTTATAGGATGCACACATCAATCATGGCAAAACTGACAAAAGAGCTCGTTCTGATAACAGACAGCAGAAAACATCATGAAGCACTCTTACAATGATGATTCAGGCATCAAGATGAGCTCAAATGAATATGATGCAATGGAATGAAATGATGTACTCGTTGAGGCGAACAATTTGACATATTACACGCACGAAACAGAGCTACGGATGCAGAGATACAACAGGTCAAACATGGCATGAAAATACTGAAATATTCAGGACAGACGAAAAAACGAGGGGGGAAAAGTCAACCTCGTTTCCAGATCCAGATCCGAGGCACGATTCCCGAGGATCGCCAGGGTTCTTGCCGGAGAGGAGGGGGGACGGCGGCCGGAGGCAGCGCCGGTACGCCGGAGGCAGACGGGCGCACGGCGGCGGCGCGGTCCGGCAACGGGCGGCGCGCGCGCTGGCCGGCGCGGCCGCGGGAGCTCGGCCCGGCGGCGGCGGAGACCGGGCGCGGGCGCGGAGGAGCTCGGTGGAGCTCTGCGGTGGAGTGGGACGGGTGCGGGCGGCGCGGGAGCCGGCGAGCGCGGGCGGCGGCGCAGGCGGCCGAGGGCGCGGGAGGCGTGCCGGACGGCGGCGACCAGAGGCGGAGCCCGGCGGCTGCGCGGGAGGCGCGAGGCGGTGGGGCGCGAAGCGGCGTGCGCGGGCCTGGGCGGGCCGCGCCTGGGCTCGGCGGGCCGCGACGGTGGGGAGGAGGCCGGAGGCCACGTGGCGCGCTCCCGTTGGCCACGGGAGGCGGCGGCACTGACGTGGAGGCACGGGATTGGCCGGGCGACGTGGAGGCAGGCGGCGGACTTTGTCCGGCGGCGGGCGGACATGTCCGGGTGCGGCGGGGGCGATTCGATCTAGGGTTAGGGAAGAATTAGACCGCGAATTTGGATGGGGAGGGCATATTTATAGATAGAGGGAGCTAGGAGAGTCCAAATGAGGAGCGGTTTTCGCCCACACGGTCGTGATCGAACGACCGAGAGTATGGAGGGGAGTTAGATGGGTTTTGGGCCACTTTGGAAGGGGTGTTGGGATGCAAAGCGAAGGAGGCTTTTACGGTTACCCGGTTAACCGTTGGAGTACCAAACGACCTCCAAATGGCACGAAACTTGACATGCGGTCTACCGTTGCTATACCGAGGCCGCTTGGCAAGACTCGGTCCATTCCAAGAACGTTCTACACCCACTCACGAAAAGAGAGAAGAGGGGGACGCCGGAGGACATAGGAGTGCCGGATGGCGAAACGGACGACGGGGAAAAGGCTGGGATGCATGAGACGAACACGCATGCAGAATGAAATGCACATGATGACATGATAAAATGCAACACTCAAGCAAATGACATGGCAACGACGGCGAATAACTGGCAGACACCTGGCGCATCGAATCCGGGGCATTACAGCCCTGGAGAAGATCTCCGCGAAGATGGCTTCACAGAAGGCTTCAAATTTGACTCCAGACCTCCATGCAATACAAGTTGGTGCCGCACTCCATCAATAGAAGATTTTGAGTATTCATCTTCGGCCGCAACTGTTGTTGCGAGAGTTGTCGATGAAGAAGACGACACCACTTCACCAACCATGGCTGCACAGCATCTCGACACTGCACCAGGCCCTTCTGCACCACCAAAATCAACATCGACCCTGCACCTTCATCTACTCCTGATGGGAACGAGTAGATGCTCTATGTCTTCAAACCTTTTTGGTCCTTACTGACAAAAGGGGGAGAAGAATATGAGTTGATAGCCTTCAAGCGGGTTCTTATGGGTGGTTTCTATATTTTGCCAAGTGTTTACAACTCTTGTCTTTTGATACATTTGGTTCTTTGGGTTGTAATACTTAAACTTGATGGTCGCCTGCTACTTTTTCTGTCAGTTTGTGATGCGATGACAAATTCCGCATGAAGTCATTCCGCAGACATCCATTTTTCATTATGCATGTCATTATCTTCATTATATGTTTATATGCATGATGAATTGTCTTCATAAGTTGAAGAGGATCTCCACAAAGTAAAACCTGCCATGTGCATTTGCATTCAAAAGCAAACTACTTATATGCACATCTTCACGGGGGGCCTTTTGCCACTTATGAAGACAATGATTTAATCCTTAAACTTTCACTTACTTTTATCCCCGTTGAAAACATCAACCAATTTGTCATCAATCACCAAAAAGGGGGAGATTGTAAGTGCGTCCAGTGCCACCCCTAGTTGGTTTTGGAGTATTGACGACAAACTTGGTTGAGGGACTAATGTGTTTGTGAGAATTGCAGGATAACACAGGTTGTAGTCCCACATTGATTCGGTTTACCTTCCAGAGATGGCCTCTAAAAATGTGTGAAGACATTGAAGACAATGGTGGTTTGTGAAGATATTCACGACGAAGAATATGACTTGAGAAGACATTCACGAGAAGACTATGGAGTGCGAAGACATAGTTGTTTTGTAGTTTCCTTTTCTTCTTTGTTGAGACATAGGAACCACCGCACTATTAAGTGGGGTCCAAGTGAACAAAGTCAGAGTGACTGATGTGATGCTCAACCAAATCCTATGTCTTCGAGCGAAGACAATGAGAGCAAATCTTATTCAGAGCTGGATGAGTCAGCTTTACTTGTAGCCCAAGTCAAGCTGTCGCGTGTGTTTGAAATCTGACCGCTGGACACATGTTAGTTCCTTAGTGACACATGGTCATTCCGGACAAATCAAGTCGGGTTGCCTCCTGGCTATAAATAGCCCACCCCTTACACCATAAATTGGTGGTTGCTCAGAGTTAGTGCATGGCTTTTGTCGTCTGAGAGCAACCCACCTCTGAAGCATTTGAGAGAGAGATCCTTGCGAGGACAAAGCCCAAAACACCCAGAGCCAAAGAGTGTTAGGCATCACTGAAGTTTTTCTGAATGCGTGATCTGAAGACTTGTTACACTTGAGGACTGTGAATCCTCCAGCTGGTTAGGCGTCGAGTTCTGAGCATCCAAGAGTCATTGTGGATTGCCGGTGAACAAAGTCTGTGAAGGTTTGGAAGTCTACCTTGAAGACTTACCAGAGTGATTGGGCAAGGACTAAATGTTCTTAGCTCAAGGGGAATAAGGTGAAGACGCGGTCTTTTGAGTTAAATCTCAGCCTCCCTAACCAGACATACAGTTGTGATAGCAACTGGAACTGGTCCAACAAATCCTTGTTCTCACCAAGCAACTGGTTCTATTTCTTACCTCTCTTTACTTACAGTATGTCTTCGTGAAGTCATTGCCTGCTTGCATGATCTGATTGGCTTCGTTGCGTGAAGACTGTTGTTTTTTAGCTTCATACTATCTTCCATCCTGATCCCTACTACCTAGCTGCTAATAGTCTCCATGCTTTCACTTCATTGCTTACCTGACTATGGCTTGTCTAGTGTAGTCTACCTTCCGCCGCATATCAATAGGTTCATTTCTACTGTTTGTCTTCAAAGCCCCCGTGTTTTGAAGACTTTCATAAAAATAGCCTATTCACGTGTCTTTGATAACTAGCACTTTCAGAACGCGTGCCCGAACATAGCCCTCGTCGGGCAGCCGTCGTGTGTTGCGGAGGAAAGTGATGTGGTCTTCAAGGACGTTCGAGCCGTCCCAGTCACTGGCCTGCTCGCGCGCCATGGGAGCTCGAGTTCATTGGAGGCGTGGTGCAGCGACAAGTGCATAAGACTGCGGTGAAGCAGCGGCGCTGCAGAGAGGATGGGCTTGGTGACGACGGGCCACGGCAGCACTTCGGCACAGTGCGGGAGTGCGGCAGCAGTGAAAGAGAAGAGGAGGAAGAAAATGGTGAATGGAGAGGAGGGCGTGCGTGCTAGCGCCGCTCCCCTCCTCCCCCTACTTATAACCCTTGGCTGTGAAGCCGAGGGGACGGGGCATGGGGATCGTGGTATTAACTATGCCCGCGACCCCACGACCCCGCATTTACTGCGCGGTAACGACGCAAAGTAATTGCACCACGGCATCTTAACCGTGCACCTCGGCAGCACCGGATCCACGCGCGTGCCGAGGCTTGGTAGTGGCGGGCCCCAGCCTGAGGCGACGCCCCGTCATGCGCATGGGCTGGCAGGCCGGCCCGGCTAGCTAGCGCCGCGTGGCACACAGGCAGCGGGCGGCAAGCCTAGCGCCTGGCTGGCGCGCCATCGGGATCCCGCCGTGACGTTTCAAATTCATCAGGCGGCCCGCCTTGCCACAGTCGGCTCCTAGCAGTCGGCGCTCCGGAAGACGGACAAAGCAAGATTGATCAGACCACTCGGAGTAGGAAGCTGCTGAAGCTCCTCGCATTTTCAGCCGTGGCACCCCACCAGCTTCAAGGACTACTGTCGGAGTAAATGACCACGGGTAGCCTCATCCGGTCTCCATGATGATTCAAGACATCAGGGCTGGCTGCGCCCCTCAAGCCTCGAAGACGAAGAGCCGCCTTCTCAGGGCTGGCTGGTCCAAGCGGCCGGCTGTAGGAGGGCGGCAGTTCCTAGAAGACTGCCTTAAGGTGGGCCGACTCCTACCAGGCGTCCTCCAGAGAGGACGGCTCCCAGGAGGCGGCCCCCTTCGCCCCCTTGAAGTTTGCACCACATTAAGACGACAAGACGGGGCGTGGCTACAGTGCAGCCTGCCACCCCCGAATCCTGGGCCGAGCATGGCCACAGTGCAGTGTACTGGGCGGACATCCCTCGCCCGGCGCGACACTATTGCCATGCAGCCCATGACATCACCCATGGCAGAGAAGGCCACGCTCCCACTACGGGCTATCGGTACGGCCTGTCGGCGGCGGGCCCTACCTGCTCGTGAGAAGCCAGAAGGTGGGGAGCTCTGACCAGTTGGCGTGGGAGGAGGCCGACTCCTAGCAGGCGGCCCTCCCCCTCCCTCAAGGTCTATGCGCCGTTAATCAAAAGAGACGGGGAGTGGCTACAGTGAACGCCCGTCAGGCGGCGGTACTATAGCCACGCCTTCCCCGGCAAAGCACACATCATCAGTGGCATTGCCACAGTATTGAGCATCCGGAAGGACCCGCAAGCGGCGGGCGCGGCCTATCGGAGAAGTACGAGACATCTGGCCGGACCCACCAGGTGGCGGGCCCTAGCAGCCGGCGGAGAAGCCGGCGACCACAGACACTGACGGTCGGGTCCTACACCCGACCATATTACCTTTGTACCCCTAGGGGGTAGGCCTATATAAACCCCCCACGGCACCCATGCAAAGAGTTCAGACCTTAGTTCACCCACACATACACATAGAGAGAGGAAGCTGGGGCTAGCCTTGCTCTTCTTCCCCTCTAGAGAAACAGCTCAAGGAGCAAGCTTGTAGCCACCATTGTTGCTTGAGTGATCATGCGGAGACCCCGCAGAGCAGGAGTAGGGGTGTTATCTCCTAGGAGAGCCCCAAACCTGGGTAAGATTCACCGGCGGGCATGTTTGCTCCTTATCCCGTTTCCTGGCACCGGCGACATATTATTAGCCCCCTCCACGAAAATCCATCCTTTGGCATATGTCGCATGACACCCCTGACACCCAGTCATATAGGGACAAAGTGGGGGAGGGGGGCAGTTGGGTGTTTTTTTTCTTATCTCTTCTATCCGGACAGTGAATGGGTTATCTGATTGGATGTCTGAGGAGTCCGTTTGTAGATGCTCCTAGATTTTGTATTGTTCGACGTCTTGCTTCAGCGGCGTCGACGACGATGATGAGTAAAGAAGCTCCAATCCTTACCCGACAAGGCGATCGGCTCTATGGTTGGTGATGGGTTTGGGCTAGCTTGTTCAAGTGGGGATGTCATGGCGGCGACATCTTTGTGGTGGTCTCATGTTCTCGGGATCCGTTGTTGAGACGGCGTCTCCTCCAGTGTCGGGGCGAAGCTCGAGAGGTAATCGAGAAGCGGGTGCAAGTACTGGTCTGCATCAATGGCATTTGGAAGACGGGGCGTGTTTTGTATTCCTGGTTCGTAGTTGGCATTTGCCAGTTTAGTCTTGCGAGGGTGCCATATCTGGAGTTCGATGGCGTGTCTGGGGTTCTGCCCCATGCAAATTCTTTTAACGGCAATGGCTTCGACTTTGCTAAACTATTTTGGAGGTATGTAAAGTTGCATGTCAATGAAGGAGTTGCATCGAGCTAAGTGAAGAGGTGATCTGTCGCCATTTCTTTTTTGTGATTTTTGTCGTGGTGCCGGAGATGGGTGACACATGTTGGAGTCCTGCTCAGGGGTGTGTCGATCTTGATTATATTTTCTTTCTTTGTTGATGATCCTTTATGCAAAGGTTAGCATTCTGCTATCTTTTCAGTTTTGTCAAGTTGGTGTCTACATGGCTTGTACCTTGATCTCTATTTTATGAATGAGACACATATTACCATGAAAAAACTTAAATATCTATTCCTCAAAAAAAATCTTAAATGTCTGTTCATTTCGGTCATCTACGGTTATCCTACAGATTTCTTGGAAGGTGTGCCTTCATGAACTACCTTTTTTAGAGGACTTTATGAACTACTTACCCTGTCCTTAAACAATTTTTACTAGTAGTTGCATGTTGGGTTACAAAGTGCAGTTGAAGATAAGTTACAACGCTTGTAGGTGCAAGTTAGGGATACACATGTAACTATCACATAACATGTATTGTTTGAGTCAGGGTTGGTCATGCAATGGTTGCACAAGTTTTATTGGAAGAAAAGAACCTAAAGTGAAAAACAACTCACTAAAGGGACGACTTAGCATGTTGCTTTCACCCTGTGAAGGAAAAAATACTCACATTTCCTCACCCAACACTGTCATCGGCAATGCACAATAAGTACACACACTCGCTTCCCTCCGTCCTCTCTAGTTGCACTCATATGACACCTCTTACAGTTACATGTCATGTTATAAAGTGCAATTGCAGTCTAGCTACATGCAAGTTGAGGGTGGACATTCAACTATCGCAGAACATGTAAAAAACAACAAAAAATAAAAATACAGGTGTATCAAAATAGGAAATTAAAAAAATAAAAACATTATAAAATTAATAATAAACCCAACTACAAAGTCGCACCTCATAGTGAAAATGTTTATTCATGACTAAAAACTAGTAAAAGATATTCTAAAATCTCAATTTCTTTACTGTGTCAACATGGTGAAATTAAAAGAAATATAAAGTAAATAATTAAAGGATAAATAGATAAAAAAATTGTGTGCAACTGTGAGTGCGAAGGTGGGGTGTTGTCCCCAAAAAAGGAAAAATGAGAGGAAAATATATGGAAAACCTAGAGAAAAACTATAATGCAACTCTAGTTCTGCATGAGACTATGGTTACATACGAGGTATGAAGGTGGCGCTCCTTGCAAAAATGAAATAAAAAGGAAGGAAGTGATAAGTAAAATCCCTGTACAACTTAAGATATAGGTAGAATGAGTGGGGCATCATGGGGAAAATGAAAAGGTAAAAACTGAAGAAAAAACTGACATAATAGCACTTCAAGTGTGGAGACTTAATCCTATTCTTAAATCTCAACTTTATTACTCCCTCCGATCCATAATAGTGTTGCAGTTTTGTTCAAAATTGCAACAACGGTTATGGATCAGAAATAGTATTATCTATACAAAAGTGAAAATGGGAACAAAAAAGGGAAAATAAAATAGAAAACAAAACAAAAAAATTTAAAAAATATCTTGCAAAACGGAAAAGCCAAGAGCTCTGGCCCTTCTAGGCTTGATCCCCCGGTACAATCTAGTCCACGGTAGCCCAGATCAACGAGAAAATGAAAATATTAAAGAAGAAAAAATGACAAAAGAGCACAGTTGGCTTCGTGTAAAGAAAAGGCCCAAGGACGTAGGCAACCTGGAGTGCCACCGCGGGAGCTAGATATATGCTCCTATCGCCTGAAGTTTTTCCTTTCGCCTGGGTAATGGCCGACCCTTTTTTTCTTCATTCGCTAGCTCCTTGCTCACTTTCCATACAAGGCGTCTATTCGATGTACTCCCTCCGTTCGGAATTACTTGTCGCGGAAATTGATGTATCTAGACGCATTTTAGTTATAGATACATCCATTTCCGAGACAAGTAATTCCGAACAGAGGGAGTAGGATCTTGTTGGTTTTCTGAGGGTATTTTATAGTTTTTTTAACCTTTTCCTTCATTTCTTCTGTTTTCTTCCCACAACACCCCTGGAGCGCCCCCGCGGGAGCTAGATATATGCTCCTCTCACCTGAAGTTTTTCCCATCGAGTAGGTAATGGATGGCCTTTTTTTTCTCCATTTGCTAGCTCCTTAATCAGATTCCCATCCAAGGCGTCTGTTTGCTGTAGGATCTCCTTGGTTTTCTAAGTTTTTTTGTAGTTTTTTTACATTTCCTTCATTTTTCTATTTTCTTTGTTTCTTTCTCAATTTTCTTGTTCTTTTTGGGTTTCTTTGTTTCTTTCTCATGAAAACTGTTTTCCACTCTTTTGCATTGGTTTCTTTTCTCTACTTTTTCTTTGTGTCTTCCTCGGTTTTCATCAGGTTTTGTTGTTTTTCTTCTTTGTTTCTTTTCACCGCTTCTATTTCTTTTGTTTTTTGCTTTTTTTTGATAATTGTTTGGTTTTCTTATTTTTCATCGGTTTCCTATTGTTTGTTGTTATACTTCTTTTTTGTTTACTTCATGGCTTTCATATTTTTTTCTTCACATTTTTTCTGTGTCTTTTTTTGTTTCTTTCCAAGGTTTTTGATGTTTTTTGTGTGTTTCTTTGTCTCTTTATCGATCTTCACTGTTTCCCATTACTTTTGCACTTGTTTCTTTGTTTCTCTTTTTTGTTTTGTTTCTTTTTCAGTTTTCATTGTTATTTTTTGTTTGTTTGGGTTTTCATTTTGCATTTTTTTGTATATGTCATGATATTTTTTTCTAATTCTGTGGTGCTCGTCGAGACAAGGAAGAGTAGTCGGACGTGAAACAGATGAGAGGGACATCACGCCTTGGCTCGTCCTCCTCTACTCCTTGTGTGGCTCTCCACACGATTCCGCATCTGTAAGGTTGGTGAGTACAGCTTCAGCCTCGTTGCCATGGACGACAAGGTCTGCCTCGTCGCCATGGACGGCAAGGTCTGCCTCGTCGGGACGACCACACGCAGGTACACACATATAGATACCAAGATCGTTATTGATCTATCCATAAAATTTATATCCCGTTGATGCTGATCAACACATTTACAAATCTTCAGAGTTATGCTTTGAAAGTGAGGAACATGTAAAGAAGCTTCTCAATCAAATCTGGAGGTGATTTCTTGGGCATAATTCCTAATGCATATACAATATGGATTTGCTATCAGGAGTTGTAAAGGAGCTTTACAATCAAACCTCGAGATGATTTGTTAGGCATAATTCCTAATGCATATAAAATATGGTATGACCTCCTCATGGATTTGTTGTCAGGAGTTAATGTATTTTTTTGGACAGAAGCATGGGCCCACAACTTACTTGAAGTAAAATTTAAATTTAGCTTGGACACCTCTATTCTAAATCTTTATGAGTTGTAGGTTCATTTTAATTTTGTAGGAAGAAATATCAGAAGAATGCCTCCCGTCGCCGTACCCATGCACAGGAGGACCGTTGCTGACGTCTAACCATTTTCCTCTCCCCTCCTCTCTTTGTTTTGTTAAATCCATGACACGTGAGTTTTAATCTTCACATGTCCCACTCCAATCTAGCTCAATGTAATTAGTATTGCCATTCATGTCACTTTGCCCATGTTTGTTTATATATGCATGCCCCTGTTGCTGTCACAAGTTGATATTTATTAATCTTCATTCATGAGCTTATTTGGAGGAATTTACACTTGAACTGAATTTCATATTGTCAAGGAAAGAATAATTTGGCTTTTGGAGGCAATTTCATATCTGGAATAGTGCATAAGTTATTTATGTTCTTGAGTTCTTTGAATAAAAAATCACAAGATATAGTACTAATTGTTTCAAGTTTTATTCTTGTCTTACTGGAATTCTAAACATGCTAAGGTTGTTAGATCATGGTGTGGTGGATTTGTCTTTTGGGAATCTTCTCACATACTATGTTTGAGTGCTTTTGTTCTTTTGTTCTCGAGTTCTTCTGGTGGGGGAATCAGAAGTTCAATGTGATAGATCTCAATCAATCCAGCCTCTGGTAAAAGAAAGCAAGCGGTACATATCTACCCATACAAGTTGAATAGCAATGACCCAGACATCGGTGTGCCAATCTGTTGGAGCCTCTTTACTATCCAGAATTTTGGTGACCTCGGCGGTTCACCCATTTTTTTTGTTATCCCTACTTTGTATAATTTTCTCTTGGTGTAGTTTCGGCACCAGTTCGTGTCAAAGGTGATTTTAATTAGGTGGAGAGTAATGGAGAAGGATGCATGCATTCAAATTTACTATGTGATACATGTTCTGTATATGCAGAAGATATGCCCTGAGTGCAGTGCTTTGCATGCTATTCTCTTTGAATTTTCTTTTCTCAGGTGAATCCATATCGTACCTCTACCTGGGCTGCAATTTGGTGCTACTGTTTGCATGCAACAACACCAATGACCTAGGTTACTACTCCAGCGTACATGCGAACAAGCAGGTAACAACGCCAAGAACCTAGGTTATAATCCAGCCTACATTCAAGCAAGTTGGCATGGCTCCGATGCGCGGCCTGATTAGTGGTTAACCACATGTTTGATCCATAACTGATACACATATATACTTGTCAATCATATGTGTATCGACAGTATATGGACAGCTTCTTAATTGGTCAACCAATTCCTGTACTTCTACAAATGCAAAGAAATTTGCCAGTGAGTTATTGCAAGGAATTAATACCATGGTAGCGGTCTTGCAATGGAAGCAAAAAAATTCTAAAGCACATTATTGACTTGTTCCCTGTCCATGACAATTGAAGCAAAACAATAGGTTAAAAGGCTACTCCAAATTTATTAGAAGCAAAATATCTAGATCAATTACATGTATGCAATTTGGGCAGTTCCGCTTCCAGTGACCAGTCCCTTTGTAGTAAAAGCACCCAGTTTCAGGCTTAGGTCCAGACTTGGATTCTTCCCTTGAGCAGCAACTTGCTTGTTGTTCTTCTTGAAGTTCCCATTCTTCCCTTTGCCCTTTTTCTTGAAACTAGTGGTCTTGTTAACCATCAACATTGATGCTCCTTCTTGTTTTGTACCTCCGCAGCCTTTAGCATTGCGAAGAGCTCAGGAATTGTCTTTTCCATCCCTTGCATATTATAGTTCATCATGAAGCCTTTATAGCTTGGGCAGTGATTGAGGAACTCTGTCAATGACACTATCATCAGGAAGTTTAACTCCCAGCCGAGTCAACTGGTTATGATACCCAGACATTTTGAGTCTATGTTCACTGACAGAACTATTCTCCTCCATTTTGTAGCTATAGAACTTGTTGGAGACTTCATATCTCTCAACTCGGACATTTACTTGAAATATTAACTTCAGCTCCTGGAACATCTCATATGCTCCATGACGTTCAAAATGTCTTTGAAGTCCTGATTCTAAGCCGTAAAGCATGGCACACTGAACTATCGAGTAGTCATCAGCTTTGCTCTGCCAGACGTTCATAACATTCAGAGTTGCTCCTGCAGCGGGTCTTGCACCTAGCGGCGCTTCCAGGACATAATTCTTCTGTGCAGAAATGAGGATAATCCTCAAGTTATGGACCAAGTCCGTGTAGTTTCTACCATCATCTTTCAACTTAGCTTTCTCTAGGAACGCATTAAGATTCAAGGGAACGGTAGCACGGGCCATTGATCTACAACAACATAGATATACAAAAAAACTATCAGGTACTAAGTTCATGATAAATTAAAGTTCAATTAATCATATTACTTCAGAACTCCCACTTAGATAGACATCCATCCAGTCATCTAAATAATCACGTGATCCATATCAACTAAACCATGTCCGATCATCACGTGAGATGGAGTAATTTTCAGTGGTGAACATCTCCATGTTGATCATATCTACTATATGATTCACGTTCGACCTTTCGGTCTTAGTGTTCCGAGGCCATATTTGCATATGCTAGGCTTGTCAAGTTTAACCCGAGTATTCTGCATGTGAAAAACTGGCTTGCACCCGTTGTATTTGAACTTAGAGCTTATCACACCCGATCATCACGTGGTGTCTCGGCACGACGAACAATAGCAACGGTGCATACTCAGGGAGAACACTTATACCTTGAAATTTAGTGAGGAATCATCTTATAATGCTACCACCGTACTAAGCAAAATAAGATGCATAAACGATAAACATCACATGCAATCAAAGTATATGACATGATATGGTCATCATCATCTTGTGCCTTTGATCTCCATCTCCAAAGCACCATCATGATATACATCGTCACCGGCTTGACACCTTGATCTCCGTCGTAGCGTCGTTGTCGTCTCGCCAACTATTGCTTCCACGACTATCGCTACCGCTTAGTGATAAAGTAAAGCAATTACACGATGATTGCATTTCATACAATAAAGTGACAACTATAAGGCTCCTGCTAGTTGCCGATAACTTTTACAAAACATGATCATCTCATACAACAATTTATATCTCATCACGTCTTAACCATATCACATCAAAACATGCGCTGCAAAAACAAGTTAGACATCCTCTACTTTGTTGTTGCAAGTTTTACGTGGCTGATATGGGCTTCTAGCAAGAATCGTTCTTACCTACGCATCAAAACCACAACGATTTTTCGTCAAGTGTGTTGTTTTAACCTTCAACAAGGACCGGCCGTGGTCAAACTCGATTCAACTTAAGTTGGAGAAACAGACACCCGTCAGCCACCTGTGTGCGAAGCACGTCGGTAGAACCAGTCTCATGAACACGGTCATGTAATGTCGGTCCGGGACGCTTCATCCAACAATACCGCCGAATCAAAGTAAGATGTTGGTGGTAAGTAGCATGACTATTATCGCCCACAACTCATTGTTTTCTACTCGTGCATATCATCTATGCATAGACCTGGCTCTGATACCACTATTGGGGAACGTAGTAATTCAATAAATTTCCTATGATCATGCAAGATCTATCTAGGAGAAGCATAGCAACGAGACGGGAGAGTGTGTCCATGTACCCTCGTAGACCGAAAGCGGAAGTGTTAGATTAACACGGTTGATGTAGTTAAATGTCTTCACGACCCAACCGATCCAAGTACCGAACATACGGCACCTCTGTGTTTATCACACGTTCAGCTTGATGACATTACTCGAGCTCTTGATCTAGTAGAGGGTCGAGCGAGAGTTCCATCATCACGACGACATGGTGAGGGTGTTGGTTATGTGATCCGCGCTGGGCTTTGCCTAAGCACTACAATGCTATGACCGGAGGAGTAAATTGTGGAGGTGGGCACCACACACGGCTAAGAGAACTCTTGGTGTGCCTTTGGGGTGCCCCTGCCCATGTATATAAAGGAGGGGGAGAGAGGTCGGCGGCCAGGAGGGGCGCGCCATGGGGGGAGTCCTACTTGGAATCCTAGTCCAAGTAGGATTCGACCCCCCCCCCCTTTTCCTTTCTTCCACCGGAGGGAATAGGAATGAGAGGGAGAGGGAAAGGGAAGGGGGGTGCCGCCCCCTCCTCCTTGTCCTATTCAGACTCCCAAGGAGGGGGGTGCATAACCCCCCGTGGGCTTCCCTCTCTCTCCTTTAGGCCCATGTTGGCCCAACACTTCCCCGGGGGGTTCCGGTAACCCCTCGGTACTCCGGAAAAATTCCCGAATCACTCGGAACCATTCTGATGTCTGAATACAACCTTCCAATATATGAATCTTTACCTCTCAACCACTTCGAGTCTCCTCGTCATGTCCGTGATCTCATCCGGGACTCCGAACAAACTTCGGTCACCAAAAACACATGACTCATAATACAAATCATCATTGAACGTTAAGCGTGCGAAACCTATGGGTTCGAGAACTATGTAGACATGACTGAGACACATCTCTGGTCAATAACCAATAGCGGAACCTGGATGCTCATATTGGCTCCTACATATTCAACAAAGATCTTTATCGATCAAACCGCATAACAACATACGTCACTCCCTTTGTCATAGGTATGTTACTAGCCCGAGATTCGATCGTCGGTATCCTCATACCTAGTTCAATCTTGTTACCGTCAAGTCTCTTTACTCGTTTCGTAATGCATCATCCCGTAACTAACTCATTAGTCACATTGCTTGCAAGGCTTATTGTGATATGCATTATCGAGAGGGCCCAGAGATACCTCTTCGATACACGGAGTGACAAATCCTAATCTCGATCTATGCCAACTCAACAAACACCTTCGAAGACGCCTATAGAGCATCTTTATAATCACCTAGTTACATTGTGACGTTTGATAGCACACAAAGTGTTCCTCCGGTATTCGGGAGTTGCATAATCTCATAGTGAGAGGAATATGTATAAGTCATGAAGAAAGCAATAGCAATAAAACTAAACGATCATTATGCTAAGTTAATGGATGGGTCTTGTCCATCACATCATTCTCTAATGATGTGATCCTGTTGATCAAATGACAACACATGTTTAGGGTCAGGAAACTTAACCATCTTTGATTAACGAGCTAGTCAAGTAGAGGCATACTAGGGACACTCTGTTTGTCTATGTATTCACACATGTACTAAGTTTTCGGTTAATACAATTCTAGCATGAATAATAAACATTTGTCATGATATAATGAAATATAAATAACAACTTTATTATTGCATCTAGGGCATATTTCCTTTAGTCTCCCACTTGCACTAGAGTCAATAATCTAGATTACATAGTAATGATTCTAACGCCCATGGAGTCTTGGTGATGATCATGTCTTGCTCGTGGAAGAGGCTTAGTCAACCGGTATGCAACATTCAGATCCGTATGTATTTTTCAAATCTCTTTGTCTCCCTCCTTGACTTGATGGCGGATGGAATTGAAGCGTCTCTTGATGTGTTTGGTTCTCTTGTGAAATCTGGATTCCTTTGCCAAGGCTATTGCTCTAGTATTGTCACAAAAGATTTTCATTGGACCCGATGCACTAGGTATTACACCTAGATCGGATATGAACTCCTTCATCCAGACTCCTTCTTTTGCTGCTTCTGAAGCAGCTATGTACTCCGCTTCACAAGTAGATCCCGTCACGACGCTCGGCTTGGAACTGCACCAATTTACAACTCCACCATTCAATATAAATACGTATCCATTTTGCGACTTAGTGTCATTTGGATCAGTGTCAAATCTTGCATCGACGTAACCATTTACAACAAGCTCTTTTTCACCTCCATAAACGAGAAACATATCCTTAGTCCTTTTCAGGTATTTCAGGATGTTCTTGACCGTTGTCCAATGATCCACTCCTGGATTACTTGGTACCTCCCTGGTAAACTTATAGTAAGGCACATATCAGGTCTGGTACACAACATTGCATACATGATAGAACCTATGGCTGAGGCATAAGGAATGACCTTCATTTTCTCTCTATCTTCTGCAGTGGTCGGGCATTGAGTCTGACTCAACGTACACCTTGTAACACAGGCAAGAACCCTTTCTTCGACTGATCCATTTTGAACTTCTTCAAAACTTTATCAAGGTATGTGCTTTGTGAAAGTCCAATTAAGTGTCTTGATCTATCTCTATAGATCTTGATGCCCAAAACATAACCAACTTCATCGAGGTCTTTCATTGAAAAATTCTTATTCAAGTATCCTTTTATGCTATCTAGAAATTTTGTATTATTTCCAATCAACAATATGTCATCCACATATAATATTAGAAATGCTACAGAGCTCCCACTCACTTTCTTGTAAATACATGTGTCTCCAAAAGTCTGTATAAAACCATATGCTTTGATCACACTATCAAAGCGTATATTCCAACTCCGAGAGGCTTGCACCAGTCCATAAATGGACCGCTGGAGCTTGCACACTTTGTTAGCACCTTTAGGATCGACAAAACCTTCTGGTTGCATCATATACAACTCTTATTTAAGATATCCATTAAGGAATGCAGTTTTGACATCCATTTGCCAAATTTCACAATCATAAAATGCAGAAATTTATTACATGATTCGGACAGACTTAAGCATCGCTACGGGTGAGAAGGTCTCATCGTAGTCAACTCCTTGAACTTGTCGAAAACCTTTCGCAACAAGTTGAGCTTTGTAGACAGTAACATTACCGTCAGCGTCAGTCTTCTTCTTGAAGATCCATTTATTCTCTATGGCTTGCCGATCATCGGTCAAGTCAACCAAAGTCCACACTTTGTTCTCATACATGGATCCCATCTCAGATTTCATGGCCTCAAGCCATTTTGCGCAATCTGGGCTCATCATCACTTCCTCATAGTTCGTAGGTTCGTCATAGTCTAATATCATGACTTCCAAAACAGGATTTCCGTACCACTCTGGTGCGGAACATACTCTGGTTGACCTACGAGGTTCGGTAGTAACTTGATCTGAAGTTTCATGATCATCATCATTAACTTCCTCACTAATTGGTGTAGGAATCACTGGAACTGATTTCTGTGATAAACTACTTTCCAATTCAGGAGAACGTAAAATTACCTCATCAAGTTCTACTTTCCTCCCACTCACTTCTTTCGAGAGATACTCCTTCTCTAGAAAGGATCCATTCTTAGCAATGAATATCTTGCCTTCGGATCTGTGATAGAAGGTGTGCCCAACAGTCTCCTTTGGGTATCCTATGAAGACACATTTCTCTGATTTGGGTTCGAGCTTATCAGGTTGAAGCTTTTGCACATAAGCATCACAGCCCCAAACTTTAAGAAACGATGGCTTATGTTTCTTGCTAAACCACAGTTCATATGGTGTTGTCTCAACGGATTTATATGGTGCCCTATTTAACGTGAATGGAGCCGTCTCTAAAGCATAACCCCAAGACGATCGCGGTAAATTGGTAAGAGACATCATAGATCGCACCATATTTAATAAAGTACGGTTACGATGTTCGGACACACCATTACGCTGTGGTGTTCCAGGTGGTGTGAGTTGTGAAATTATTCCACATTGTTTCAAATGAAGACCAATCTCATAATTCAAATATTCACCTCCATGTTCAGACCATAGAAATTTTATTTTATTGTTACGATGATTTTACACTTCACTCTGAAATTCTTTGAACTTTTCAAATGTTTCAGACTTATGTTTCATTAAGTAGATATACCCATATCTGCTCAAATTATCTGTGAAGGTCAGAAAATAACGATACCCACCGCGAGCCTCGACACTCATCGGACCACATACATAGGTATGTATTATATCCAATAAGTCAGTTGCTCGCTCCATTGTTCCGGAGAATGGAGTCTTAGTCATCTTGCCCATGCACTACAAAAAAAAGACACATCCGTGACATTTTGGGCCGAACGAAACTTTCTTCTGTCATACATATGAAACTTCTATGATGATAATTGTGAAAAAATCCGGTATCATCATAGATGTGCTGGGCTCCTACTTCTATGACAAAAAATCATGACAGAAAATGGGCTTTTCGTCCTGGGGGTGCGGAGACGCAGCTGCATGACATTCTTTGGGCCGTCCATGACAGAAAAAACCGTGGTTGAAGTGAGGGCGAGGAAAATTTCGGGGAGTTCCCTGTTACGGTGGGTGGTCGGGGGCCGAGCGATGCGCATTTATCTCGTACACGTATGCGTGTGTGTGCGAGGCGTTGGCTCTAACTGAACCCGAGCGATTGCACTGCAGGCTACGCGTTACTGAACCCGAGCGATCGATCGATGGCTGTTAACTGAACCCGATCGAGCGATTCCTTCGCTACTGCTACTAACTGAAGCCGATCGACGCTACCTCTGGGATGAACAGTGAGCGTTGCGGGGGGTGGGGGTTGGATGAACAGTGAGCGGTGGTGTTGCCTCTGGATGAACTGGACCCCGATCGATTGACCCAGTTGGGGCTGGATGAACAGGACCCCGTGGAGGGCTGGATGAATAGGACGACCACATGGAGGGCTGGTTGAACAGTAGACGGTGGAGGGGTGCCCGTGGATGGGTGGTTGAACAGTAGCCGGTGGAGTAGCGCACGGTGGAGGCTGGATGAACAGGAGCCCGTGGAGGCTGGAGGAGGCCAACGGTAGCCCGTGGAGGCTAGAGGAGGTCGACGGTGGAGATGAACAGTATCCCGTGGAGTCCCGTTTTGCAGTACGCCACACTCCTCCCGACGAACATGACCCCTGTTTCGACCGTAGCGCTCCAACACAAGTCTGTTTCGTCCGTTTTGTGGTACGCCACACCCCTCCCGATGAAAAGGAACCCTGTTTCGACCGTAGAGATCCAACACAAGTACGTTTCGCCCATTTTGCAGTACGCCACACCCCTCCCGATCAACAGGAACCCCGTTTCGACCGTAGGAGGTCTATTTCCTCCGTTTTGCGGTACCTCAGACCCCTCCCGATGAACAGGATCCTGTTTCGAATGTGGCCGGCCGAACACAAGGCTGTTTCCTCTGTTCTGCGGTATGCCAGGCCTCGCTTCCATTGCCTGTTCCGTCCAAGCCCTCCCGATGAACACGACGACGCATTCCGTTCCGACCCAGCCGGTTGGCTCCCCATGAACACGACGACGATGTTGTTTCTCTATTCCGACCCAGCCATGTACACGAGCCCTAGCCCTACGTATGCGCGAGTAGGCGTTCGAGACCCCGCTCGTATGTACACATACGTGGCCGTATTTTCTTTCTTGCACACTGGTCGTTGTACGTACTTGTACATGCTACGTGCGCGCCTCTACTACGACACGTACGCGCCTCTACTACAACAGGTGCACGCCTCTATATCCACCAGCATATATGTATGTACACGTTCGCGACCAGAATGACAACGCTACGTACGCTTTGACCAGGTGGGTCCCGACTGTCAGGCACTTCCTTGCGTGCAAAGATGTAGCTGGTGGGTCCCAGCAGTCAGGGGGGCGAATCATTTTTTTTCAGATGCACTTCCTTGCGTGCGAAGATGTTGCTGGTGGGTCCCAGCAGTCAGGGGGGAAACATTTTTTCGCGAAATACAGTGGCTCGTCCTGGTGGGTCCCTGCTGTCAGGTGGAGGTATCACTATTTTCCACGTAATAAGGAGGCACTTCCTTGCTGCGGCCGTGGACACAGCTGTTAGCCTCTCCACGTACAGTCCACGTCCGATGGAAGTTGTTCCTTGAACATGTTGACCACATCGTGCCGAGAGCATCACGGCGGTGGACGACGGCGAGGCCTAGGAAGGGGACGACGCGAAGCCGGGGAAGACGCGACAGTGGAAGCCCGCGCGGAGAGGAGTACGAGGGTTCACTGGTTCGGCTGCGGTGTGAGGCTATCGTCGCCGCAGGGCCTGGCCAGCGGTGGGAATAGTAGGGGCGGTGAGGCCTCTGCGGTAGCACAGCCGGCCACGGGAGGCAGGAGCATGCGGCACGACCGGCGCTGCTTTGGGCGGCTGGAGCAAGAAGACTAGAGGCTGAAGAAGCACTACGGCCGTTTGATGGACATCGTACGGCCACCGGAGCTAGAATCGTTCATATTGACTAAAGTTGACAAAGGCCCCCGTCCCAGTCAACTTAGTAGGCCTACAAGTCAGCCTCCCACCATGGTGGGTCCCAGCTAGCAGGGGGAGTATTCATTTTTTGTGCGTAATAAGGAGGCACTTCTGGTGGGTCCGAGCTGACAGCGGGGGGAACTTTTTTTGTGAAATACGGTGGTCCGTCCGGTGGGTCCCAGCAATCAGGGGGAAATGTTTTTTTCGCGAAATAAGGTGGCTCGTCCGGTGGGTCCCTGCTATTAAGTGGGGGAATAATTATTTTGCGCGTAATAAGGAGGCACTTCCTTGCGACCGCCTAGACCCAGCTGTCAGCCTCTCCATGTATAGTACTCTTCCGATGGAAGTCGGTCATTGACCACGTTGACCGCGCCGCGCCGAGATCACCAGGGCGGTGGACGACGGCGAGGCCTAGGAAGGGGACGACGCGGAGCCGGGGAAGACGCAAAAGTGGAAGCCCGCGCGGAGAGGAGTACGAGGGTTCACTGGTTCGGCTGCGGTGTGAGGCTGCCATCGCCGCAGAAATAACGGGGGGTGTGGATGAGTAGAGGGATGGCCTTGCCAGCGGTGGGAGTAGTACGGGGTGGTGAGGCCTCTACGGCATCACAGCCGGCCACGGGAGGCAGGAGCACGCGGCACGACCGGCGCTGCTTTGGGTGGCTGGAGCAAGAAGACCAGAGGTTGAAGAAGCACTACGGCCGTAGGATGGATATCGTACGATCACTGCAGCTAGAATCATTTATATTGACTAAGTTGACAAAGCCCTTGGTACGCGTCAACTTAGTAGGCCCACAGCTCGGATTTGGCAGAGAACATATAGCCCATTTGCGATATGTAAGAATGTACAACCCATTTTTTAATTCTAATGGAACTTACTACAGCTCATTTACAGTTTGTTAAAAGTACAACCCAACTTCTAGCTAGGACAACGATTAATAATTTCAAACAATCGTTCAAAACAGAATTCAAAAAAAATTCCCACATTTTGATGGGATCCGAAATATTTTTATCCGAAATTTCTAGTTAGGTTAAATATAATTTCAAAATAAAGTTGTATTACGTTAAAATCCAACAAAATATTGCGCGCGCAACAAGTAATGAAATTAAAATTTTCAAATTCCAAAAATAATATATTTTTTAAACTAATTACGTGTTTGGTGCATAGTTACTGCCCAGTTATTATAATTACATCTCATTTATTATTTCTTAAAGTCCATTTTCTTGTTAAGCCTAATGCATACCTCCTAGGAAAGTTTGCAGCCCAGCGGGACGGAGAATAACAAGTTGACCCTGATATTGTGTACAACTGTCGGCCCAGTTGCATTGCTAATGTTGAAAAAAAGGCCCATGTAGTACAGTACAACCTAACATGGCTACTCAGCCCACATTTGGCGACGCCGGAAAGGCCCAAACAAGGCTTCTGTACAACTTTTTGAAGTCATTGAGCTCAATTAATAACTTAAGAAAAAGTTAGATTATAGTGGAACCTAATTAAAAGCTGTCACGACCAAATAAATAATTCAATGGGTCCCACTTGTGCATGTGTGTGTGTGTGCGTGTGTGTGTGTGTGTGTGAGAGAGAGAGAGAGAAAGAGAGAGAGAGAGAGACCCATCGGTCGATGCTCGTAAATACATCTTTCAGCCATATGCATTGCTGATGCTCAGTAAAAACTTATATAGTTGACACAATGATATAGAACATCATAGCACACTCAACTTGCATACAAAAATTTCATGCAGGCGGCACAATCAGGATGGAAGCAGTGGATCGCTACGTGTAGGGCTATGTTGAAACCAACAAAGTCGTACATAACGGTTCATCGTCTTTATCGATGACGGGGAAATATCTTGAATGTTGTGCAAAGAAAACAGACAAACAACACAATAAGTTCTGCTAGCACATTAAGTTGACGTACAACCCTTCCTAAAAAAAGTTCAGGTATAAAATTTGAACAGGTCACAATCAAATGTACTGGCATATCAGTGCTTCATACCCATAGCTCGGATTTAACTAGTATCTGACAAGATTCAGTTGTTACCTCAAGTTAGAGCACATTTAGGCAGCCAGCCCTGCCTCTTCTCCCAAAGAAGCAGTGCCCTCCGTCGCGCGATGGAGTAGGCCCTGTGCCATCCATCGTTCGGAGCAACATGGGGAAAGTCTGATGTTGACTCCTGTAATGGACGTCGTCGACGGACCCTGGCACTAGCGGCGGCGGCAGGACTTCGATTGATGGATTGACCACTTCTTCGACATGCACGAACACTCGATACAGGTACATCCCTAATGTGGTCCGCGGTGGCCTTGGTGGCGACGAATAGTACAACCCCGGTTCCTGCACCGGTATCTCAACACCAATCACCTTCGGTATGGTGGACGGCTTCTTCATCCATGCCATAACCATCAGAGCCCAGCTATCTCGAGGAACCAACATACTTATGAGCTCACCTCCAAGGTCGTTGATAAGCTTGTTCATGGACACGCTGTTCCAAGCACGTCGAGGCATGCCATGGAATGTAAGCTTTGTTAAAAACTCAAGATCAAAGGGCACCGAGCCCCATCATGGGTGCCACCGATCAAAGCTCACCAGCGCGCCATCGCAGAACAAATGCTGGTAAGATTTGAACACACGACTGCAGTCGAAAGTTGTCCGGAACCTGACGAAGAAATTAGCCGGTGGCGGATAGACTTCGACGAGCAAGTCATTTATTTGGATGCCGTGCGCAATGCCAAGAGCTTTGACAAGGTCGTCCAGCAAGACGGGAGACCGGTCGCCGTTGATGGTTACCATTAGCACTTTGCCGGCACACTGGTCGTCAAGTGCCGCCATGCCACTGTTGAGCGACAGCACGCAGCGACCGAAGGCAGTACGGACCTCAAGATCTTCGGCTCGGAGATCCGCATTGACCAGCGACATGATAGTGCGCTTGAGTACAGGGAGTACAGGAGGGGGATTTGGGGGAACTGGAGTAGGAATCGAGATTCAAGAGGTGGGGGAGGGGCGGGAGACCGGGGAAGAAAAGGTGATACGTCCATTTTGCATCATACTTTTATATCAATATTTATTGCATTATGGGCTGTTATTACACATTATATCTCAATACTTATGGCTATTCTCTCTTATTTTACAAGGTTTACCATGAAGAGGGGGAATGCCGGCAGCTGGAATTCTGGCTGGAAAAGGAGCAAACGTTGGAAACCAATTCTGCACAGCTCCAAAAATCCTGAAACTCCACGAAACAACTTTTTGGATTTTATAAGAATTTACGAGCAAAAGAAATAGGAAAGGGGGCCCACCCCCCCCCCTGTAGGGCGCGGCCCCCTATCTCCTGGGCCCCCTGGTGGGCTTCCGGCGTCCATCTTCTGCTATATGAAGGGTTTTGTCCTGGAAAAAATCGTGGGCAAGCTTACGGGACGAAACTCCGCCGCCACGAGGCGGAACCTTGGCGGAATCAATCTAGGGCTCTGGCGGAGCTGTTCTGCCGGGGACACTTCCCTCCGGGAGGGGGAAATCATCACCAACGTCATCACCAATGATCCTCTCATCGAGAGGGGGTCAATCTCCATCAACATCTTCACCAGCACCATCTCCTCTCAAAACCCTAGTTCATCTCTTGTATCCAATCTTGTATCAAAACCACAAATTGGTACCTGTGGGTTGCTAGTAGAGTTGATTACTCCTTGTAGTTGATGCTATTTGGTTTACTTGGTGGAAGATCATATGTTCAGATCCTTTATGCATATTATTACTCCTCTGATTATGAACATGAATATGCTTTGTGAGTAGTTACGTTTGTTCCTAAGGACATGGGTAAAGTCTTGCTATTAGTAGTCATGTGAATTTGGTATTCGTTCGATGTTTTGATGCGATGTATGTTGTCTTTTCCTCTAGTCGTGTTATGTGAACGTCGACTACATGACACTTCACCATTATTTGGGCCTAGAGGAAGGAATGGGGAAGTAATAAGTAGATGATGGGTTGCTAGAGTGACAGAAGCTTAAACCCTAGTTTATGTGTTGCTTCGTTAGGGGTTGATATGGATCCGTATGTTTAATGTTGTGGTTAGGTTTACCTTAATACTCCTTTTTGTAGTTGCGGATGCTTGCAATAGGGGTTAATCATAAGTGGGATGCCTGTCCATATTACGGCAGTACGGCAGTACCTGTCGGTCCACCCACATATCAAATTATCAAAGTACCGAACGTGAATCTTATGAACGTGATGAAAACTAGCTTGACGATAATTCCCAATGTGTCCTCGGGAGCTCCTTCTTCATTATTAGAATTTGTCCAGGCTTATCCTTTGCTACATAAAGGATTGGGCCACCTTTCTGCACTTTATTTACTTTTTGCTCGTTACTATTTATCTTATCACAAAACTATCTATCACCTACTATTTCAGTGCTTGCAGAGAAAACCTTACTGAAAACCGCTTATCATTTCCTTCTGCTCCTCGTTGGGTTTGACACTCTTACTTATCGAAAGGACTACGATAGATCCCCTATACTTGTGGGTCATCAAGACTCTTTTCTGGCACTGTTGCCGGGAAGTGTAGTGCTTTTGGTGAGTGGAACTTGGTAAGGAAACATTTATATAGTGTGCTGAAATTTTCTGTTACTTGTCACTATGGAAACTAATCCTTTGAGGGGCTTGTTTGGGGTATCTTCACCCCAACCAGAAGAGCAAAGAGATGCTCCTCAACCTACTGAACTTTATGAAAATATTCACTTTGAGATTCCTTCGGGTATGATAGAAAAACTGCTAGCTAATCCTTTCGCAGGAGACGGAACGTTGCATCCCGATTTACACCTTATCTTTGTGGATGAAGTTTGTGGATTATTTAAGCTTGCAGGTATTCCCGATGATGTTGTCAAAAGGAAGGTCTTCCCTTTATCTTTGAAGGGAGATGCAATGACGTGGTATAGGCTATGTGATGATACGAGATATTGGAATTATAAGCGATTGAAGTTGGAATTTCACCAGAAGTTCTATCCTATGCATCTTGTTCATCGCGATCGTAATTACATATATAATTTCTGGCCTCACGAAGGAGAAAGCATCGCTCAAGCTTGGGGGAGGATTAAGTCAATGTTATATTCATGCCCCAATCATGAGCTCTCTCGGGAAATGATTATTCAGAATTTTTATGCTCGGCTTTCTCTTGATAATCGCAACTTGCTCGATACTTCCTGTGCTGGTTCCTATATGCTGAAGACTATTGATTTCAAATGGGACTTATTGGAGAGAATTAAACGCAACTCTGAAGATTGGGGTTCCGATGATGGTAAGGAGTCAGGTATGACACCTAAGTTTGATTGTGTTAAATCTTTTATGGATACGGATCCTTTCCGTGGATTTAGCTCTAAGTATGGACTTGACTCTGAGATAGTAGCTACTTTTTGTGAAACTTTTGCTACTCATGTTGATCTCCCTAAAGAGAAGTGGTTTAAATATAATCATCCTGTTGAAGTGAAAGTAGTTGCACATATTACAGTCGAAGAGAAGACTATTACATATAGTGATCCTATTATTCCTACTGCTTATGTTGAAAAACCTCCTTTTCCTGTTAGGATAAAAGATCATGTTAAAGCTTTGACTATTGTTTGTAAGAGTAATACTAGGACTTATACACCTCCTGAGCAAATTAATGTTGAACCTAGTATTGCTATGGTTAAAGATCTCTTGGATGAGGACTTAGATGGGCATGTTATCTCTTTCTTGGGTGAAACTGCTAATATTGCTAGACCCGATACTAAGACACGTAGACCTGTTGTAGGCACGCCTGTTATTTCTGTTAAAATAGGAGATCATTGTTATCATGGTTTATGCGATATGGGTGCTAGTGCTAGTGCGATACCTTATGATCTTTATAAAGAAATTATGCACGATATTGCACCTGTTGAATTAGAAGACATTGATGTTACTATTAAGCTTGCTAATAGGGACACCATTAAACCTATTGGGATTGTTAGAGATGTTGAAGTCTTGTGTGGGAAGATTAAATATCCTGCTGATTTTCTTGTTCTTGGTTCCCCACAAGATGATTTCTATCCCATTATTTTTGGTAGACCCTTCTTGAATACTGCTAGTGCTAAGATTAATTGTGAAAAGAATATTGTCACTGTTGTCATAGATGGTATGTCTCATGAGTTTAATTTCGCTAAGTTTAATAGACAAACTCGTGAAAGGGAACCACCTAGTAAAGATGAGATTATTGGTCTTGCTTCTATTGTTGTTTCTCCAACTGATCCGTTAGAACAATATTTGCTTGACCATGAAAACGATATGTTTATGAAGGAAAGGGAAGAAATAGATGAAGTGTTCCTTAAACAGGAACCTATGCTGAAACATAACCTTCCCGTTGAAATTCTTGGGGATCCCCCTCCACCCAAGGGTGATCCTGTGTTTGAACTCAAACCATTACCTGATAATCTTAAGTATGCTTATCTTGATGAAAAAGAAATATATCCTATTATTATTAGTGCTAACCTTTCAGAGAAAGAAGAAGAAAGATTATTGAAAACTCTAAAGAAGCACCGAGCTGCTATTAGATATACTCTGGATGGTCTTAAGGGCATTAGACCCACATTATGTCAACACAAAATCTCAGTAGAGAAAGATGCCAAACCAGTTAGAGATCCTCAAAGACGATTAAATCCCAAAATGAAGGAAGTGGTAAGAAAGGAGATACTAAAGCTCCTTGAGGCAGGTATTATTTATCCCGTTGCTGATAGTGAATGGGTAAGCCCTGTCCATTGTGTCCCTAAAAAGGGAGGTATTACCGTTGTTCCTAATGATAAAGATGAATTGATCCCACAAAGAATTATTATAGGTTATAGGATGGTAATTGATTTCTGTAAGTTAAATAAAGCTACTAAGAAAGATCATTACCCTTTACCTTTCATTGATCAAATGCTAGAAAGGCTTTCCAAACACACACATTTTTGCTTTCTAGATGTTATTCTGGTTTCTCACAGATACCTGTGTCTGCGCAGGATCAATCTAAAACTACTTTTACTTGCCCTTTTGGTACTTTTGCTTATAGACGTATGCCTTTTGGTTTATGTAATGCACCTGCTACCTTTCAAAGATGCATGATGGCTATATTTTCTGATTTTTGTGAAAATATTTGTGAGGTATTCATGGATGACTTCTCCGTCTATGGATCCTCTTTTGATGATTGTTTGAGCAACCTTGATCGAGTTTTGCAGAGATGCGAAGACACTAGTCTCGTCCTGAATTGGGAAAGTGTCACTTTATGGTTAATGAAGGCATTGTCTTGGGGCACAAGATCTCCGAGAGAGATATTGAAGTTGATAAAGCCAAAGTTGATGCTATTGAAAAGATGCCATGTCCCAAGGACATAAAAGGTATAAGAAGTTTCCTTGGTCATGCCGGTTTTTATAGGAGGTTCATTAAGGACTTTTCCAAAATCTCTAGGCCCCTGACTAATTTATTGCAAAAAGATATTCCTTTTGTCTTTGATGATGATTGTGTAGAAGCATTTGAAACACTCAAGAAAGCTTTGATCACTCCACCTATTGTTCAGCCACCTGATTGGAATTTACCTTTTGAAATTATGTGTGATGCTAGTGATTATGATGTAGGTGCTATTTTAGGGCAAAGAGTCAATAAGAAATTGAATGTTATCCAGTATGCTAGTAAGACTCTTGATACTGCCCAGAGAAATTATGCTACTACTGAAAAAGAGTTCTTAGCAGTTGTGTTTGCATGTGATAAGTTTAGACCTTATATTGTTGATTCCAAAGTTACTATTCACACTGATCATGCTGCTATTAAATATCTTATGGAAAAGAAAGATGCTAAGCCTAGACTCGTTAGATGGGTTCTCTTGCTCCAAGAATTTGACTTGCATATTATTGATAAAAAGGGAGCTGAGAACCCCGTTGCAGACAACTTGTCTAGGTTAGAGAATGTTCTTGATGACCCACTGCCTATTAATGATAGTTTTCCTGATGAACAATTAGCGGTCGTTAATGCTTCTCATACTGCTCCTTGGTATACTGATTATGCTAATTACATTGTTGCTAAATTTATACCACCTAGTTTCACATACCAGCAAAAGAAAAAGTTATTTTATGATTTAAGACATTACTTCAAGGATGATCCACACCTTTATAAAGAAGGAGTAGATGGTATTATTAGGCGTTGTGTGCCTGAGCATGAACAGGAACAAATCCTACACAAGTGTCACTCTGAATCCTATGGAGGACACCACGCTGGAGATAGAACTGCACACAACGTACTACAATCTGGTTTTTATTGGCCTACTCTCTTCAAAGATGCTCGTAAGTTTGTCTTATCTTGTGATGAACGTCAAAGAATAGGTAACATCAGTAGTGTCGGGTTTCGGGTTTCGGCAGACCCTTGAGGTTCGAACACTGGGGTGCGTGCGGAAATCACACCCTCAGCCTACCCATGTTTCACCGCTTCGCAAGGATCTAAACTACTCAAAGAACAACATAAGGGACACAAGATTTATACTGGTTCAGGCCACCATTGTGGTGTAATACCCTACTCCAGTTTGTGGTGTGTGGATTGCCTCTGGGCTGGTGAGGAACAGTACAAGGGAAGGACAGCCTCGCGAGGGTGTGTTCTTGGTTGGGACGATGAACTGCTAGGGGAGTTCAGTCGCCTCTCTCTCTCTCTCTCTCTCTCTCTCTCTCTATCTCTCTCTTGGGTGTTGATCCGATCAGATCCAGATCCCTCTACCCTGTGGGTGGCTAGTCCTATTTATAGGCGAAGGCCCCGATCCTCTTCCCAAATATTGAGCGGGAAGGGCGCCAACAATTGGCCAATTTGAAGGGGAACATCTAGTACACTTATCCTGACTAAAGTTGGTCCTCGCCTGCCAAAAGACCCTGACGATGACGCTTGCTTGGGCTCCACGATGACCTCCGCTCTGCCGTCCTGCTGGTCTAGGTCTTGTTGCACCAAAATGGTTGACTTTGCTTGATACCCTTGCCTGCGCTTGCCCCCTTTGCACCAAAGGGGAAACAAGGACTCTGCACAGGCCGGCGCCCGCCTGGCGCCCGCCTGCGCCTTGGTCATCATGGCTTGCGTCACGGGCACCTCGTGAGGTACCCCGCCTTGATCTCTCCGCCTCCTCGTGAGCCAGCCTAATGAGGCCGTGCCTGAGGAAGCCTCCTGTCATCCGCCCCACGAGGCTTGGCCCCTCGCGAGGGTCTTGAGGATGTGTTGACGAAGATGGGCTGTACTGGGCCACTCCTTGAGCCACACAGCGAGCCGCAGGTAGGCAAGTCTGGGTACCCCCGTTCCCAGAATGCCGACAGTAGCCCCCGGGGCCCAAGGCGCGCTTGGACTTGGCTTAGCAGAGAAGCGAAGAGGCAAGTGCGAAGTGCCGCGGGCCCCAATAGCCTGCGGCCTTGGGCGCCGCGTGGCGGTTGATTGGACGTGGGCGTCCCTGTTCCCCCATGCCTCCTTATTTTGCGCCTCAGCTAGGTGGACCCGCTGTTGTACACAATCTCCCCTCTTCTCGCCGCTCGCGCGCCTTCTGCTCTTCCTTCTCCCGAGCTCCAGCCTCTGCTTCCAATCCAATCTCACATCGTCCCCCTTCCTATCGCCATGGCCCCGATGAAGAAGGGGAAAGGCCCAAAGCTTGTGCCCTCACCTCGCCCGTCGCCGTCGGTGGCTCCCGCTGTTGACCGGTCGATCATACTCAACCGGGAAGGCTCAGACAAGGTCAATTCCGCTATCGCCACCATCTTTAACGAGTGCGGGAGGACGACGGTCTGGCCCGCGTCTCACTTCTCCATTGACAGAATAGCCACCGAGGTCCGGTACTTCGCCGATGCTTTGTGGGCGGGTCTGGTTCCCCCCTTCTCCGATTTCTTCAATGCTGTGCTTTCTCATTACCAGATCCACATGATGCATTTGGGTCCCGTATCCATTACTCTTCTTTTTGTTTTCGCTTTTGTCTGCGAGGCGATGATGGGCATCCCTCCTTTGATTGCCTTGCTGCGCCACTTCTTCTCTCTGCGTCTCAGCAATCCTACCCACTGCTCGGGGTGTGTGAGCTTCCTTGCCGCACTAGAAACAGCGGCTTCAGGAATTGACTTCAGCCTTCCTCCGCCCGCGACCGGGTTCCGTGAGCGGTGGTTGTACGTGGACGCTGGGGTGCCCAGCCCCCTGCTTTCGGAGCCAACTGTGCCTGCTATCCCCAACTCGGGCTGGGGCCACGAGACGCTCATGAGCCCCCGGCTCGTCTTTGTTTGGCATCGCTTCACGTACTTGAGGTCGCTCGGTGTGACGGCGCCCATGGTGGTGAAGGAGTTCCTCCTGAGCCGCATTGCCCCTCTCCAGCGTCATTCCCGGTGGATGTGGGCCTTCGTGGGACGTGAAGACTGCATGAGGCTCCAAGAGGAAGATCTGACGCCCGAAGTGTTGAGGAAGGTTCTCATGATCCTGACTGGGGACCCTTCTCCTGGGAGCATTCGGCACGGGGGCGCCCTACTGTACCTTTGCTCGAACAGGGGCGATTTCATGAAGCAGATGCCCAGCTTCGATGAGTGGGGGTTGCGTCCCGCAGGCCTCAAGGGGCCCCGCGAGAACCCAGTTGTGGTGGTTACCCTTCCGGTTGCCCACGACGGTCCTTCCTCGAGTGGTGGAGCCGGGAGGCGAGGGGCGCCGGGGGCTGAGGGGGCCGCCTTCGAGATGGTGCCGCCACGCGGCACTCCTGAGGTGGCAACTCCTGAGGCCCGCCCTGCGGCTAAAGGTACCGAGCCACGGCGTGCGGCCCCCGTGGCAGTGGCCCCCGAGGCCCCAGCCATCCTCCTTGGCGTGGCGTCTGGCGACGTGTCTCTGGGCGAGGCCCCCGACACCGGGCACCATGACGCTTCTTCCTCGTCGCAAGCTGACCCCTGCGCCGAGCTTCTGGGTCGCTTCCGTGTGGACTTCGAGGCCCTCAGAAAGAGGAGGGAGGCCTTGGGTGATGATTACCCTTGCCGCTTATCGAAGCATAGGAAGTACTTCGCCACCGATGAGTAAGACTTTCCCTTCCTCGGCTCCTTATTCTTCTGCTGCTTCAGCTGATCATTACCCTGCAGGGCCCTTCCTGCCGAGTTTGCGGAGGTGACTGAGGAGCCATCCCTCCGGGCCTCGCCCTCTCCACCTTCCCCAAGTGTCCCGGGCTCCAGCACTGCCCTTGTGGTGGGGCCGGTTGGAGAGGCGGGCCATCCTGCGGTGCGTCTTGGTTCTGCACCCCTCTTGACCATCCTTCACGAGCCCTCCCGGGGCATAACCAACCTGCCCTAGGATCTTCGACTGGTTGCGGACGGCGCCTGGCTGAGGTGGGCCTTGCGATCTTCCTCAGAGGGCGAACTGGCTCTAGGCCAGGCTTCTGGCGAGGCGCGTCCGACCATCGCGAGGGCGCCAGCCCCCAGCCCCCTGCCCAGCGGGGGAGTGCTGATCTGTGGCCTTCCTCGCACGTCCGAGGCAGAAGGAGATGCGGAAGACGTGCTTGAGCGTGCTCGGGGGCGCCGTGCCCTCCGCCAAGGGTTCCTCCGGAGGGCGGCGGACGCGGTGAGCCAGCTTGCTGTAGAGCTCGCTGACGAGGACGCGCGCCTTGAGGCCGAGGGCCTGCACCTAGCTGAGGAGAGGCGCAAGCTGAAGGTGGCCGTTGCCCTTGCGCGCCACCAGCGTGACCTCGACAGTGAGAAGGCCGAGGCATCGCTGGCAGCTTCTCGGGAGGCCTGCTCCTGGGTCGTGGAGGAGGCTCAGGAGGCCAACCAGCAACGCAGGGCCGCAGAAGAGCGGGCGTGGGAGCTCCGGGCCCTGAGCAGCTCCCTGGAGCAACAGGTGGAGTTGCACAAGGCGGCCCTTGCTTCGATGGAGGGGAGCTCGGTTGATCGGGCAGAGCTTCAAAAGCGTGAGGAGGCACTGAGGCTGGAGGCCATCGAGCGCGCTCTAGAACTTGAACGATTGGAGATGAGGGAGCACATGGTGGCGCAGGCGGAGGATGATGTTGCCATGAGGGAAGCCCGAGCCTTGGAAGAGGTTGATCGCCGCGTGGCGGGGGCTCGCTCGAACCTCGAGCGCGAGTTTGAGGAAAGGCTTGAGCTGATCCGTGTCAAAGCAGAGGGCAGGACCGCCGCCCTGAGGGCCAAGCTGGATGAGGTGGCGCGGCGTGCAGACGCTGCCGGGGCCGCCCTTGGCACGGCACAGGTAGAACTGGCTTCTGCGCGAGCCGAGATGCTTCTTCTCCACCAAAGAGTGGATGCGGCCGAGGCCATTGCGTGGCGGAACAAGGACGAGATACGCCAGCGGTAGACCTTGGAGCACGTGCACAGCCCCATGCTCCGCGAGCTCCGGGAAAGAGCCAACACGGCCTTGGGTATCGTCTGTGAGGCAGCCGTTGGGGAACCTCATGTGGTCAACTATGCTGGTAACCTTCAGTTCTTCACCGACGTGGTGACGCAGCTGGAGGCCCGTTTGGGTAGAGCCGGCAGGTTGGTGGAGGAGAGGAGTCGCGCCCTACTTGGGCGTGCTTTCTCTCGTGTCTTCAGCCATCTTCAGCACATGGACCCCCACTTCGACTTTGATGCCGCCATCGCACCGGTGCCCTTGGCCGTCCAGGGCGATCTGGCGAACTGGGTGGAAGACAACATGGACGCCCTGGCTCGGGCCTTCACCATAGACGATGACGGCGTGGTCGTAGCCCCCGACGAGGGCGGAGTGGTGAATGGCACGGGCACTGGTGAGGGCGGAATGATGAATGACCCAGGTGCTGTCGGCGGTGATGTAGGAGGTAATGGCGAAGCCAGCGATGCCAGTGGCGGCTCCGGAGGTGTTCCTGAGGATGCATTGGGGGATTTATCCGATTGATCATGTGTCGTTCCTGTTTTTATCCTGCGCAAAGAGAGTTCAGGCTTGGCCTAGGAGATTGTAAGAGCATTTTGGGAGGGGGATCCCCTCGTGTAAAAACTTGCAGTTAGCGTATTTGTAGACATGATATCACCCGTGTGCCTGCGCCGGGCGACTGGTTTATGGCGAGCCGACAGGCTTGTTTACCTTGGACCCGCGTGGGCCCTGAGCTAGCCTGCGGAGGGTTGTGGGGCCCTGAGCGTCTCTCAAACGAGCCTGTCGAACCTGCAAGTAGATCCTCCTGAGAGGGCGTGCCAATGGCAGTCTGGGCCGCGTTCATGCTGGGCCTGGCCCAGCTCGTGAGGGGCTCGCGAGGGGAGGCAGCTGAAGATCGGACGGACGCAAAGCGGCAACTAGAATGCAAGAGCTTGCTCGAACGAGACTAAACACCCCTTCCCCGGACACACACAAGTTTTAAGCTCAAATCCAACTTAAATCCAAACAGGGAAAAGCAATGACCAAGGGGAAAAGCAAGAAAAGCAGAAAAAGCCGCGTCCGACACCTTGTCTAGTCTTCGACGTCTTCTCACCAGCGCGGAGCTAAGTGCTGCCACTGGGCGTGGGCGGGAGCCCCCGAGGCCCAAGGGCGGCTCTCTGGAGACTCTGGGGCGTGTACAGCCCCACTCATTATTACGTGAGAGTGTCACGGGGCGGCAAGCTTCACAGGCACTGGGCCTTCTTCACAGGTACCGGCCTTGCTTCATATCGCCAGACGAGGGCCCCGCCTTGCGCCACACTCTATTGCCACCGACGACGGCCGGAGACCGAGGACGCTGCCGATGGGATAGAGCGGTCGCCAGCGGTTCCCCCGACGACCACAGGTCCTATGCCGGGGGCAGGCCCTGGGGCACCTCCCCGACAGAGGGCCTACCTCCTGAGGGTGCCTTTCTCCGAGCGTCGTGCGGGAGAGGACGGATCTTGGCCCCTCTCCTGCAGCCCCGGTGCCCTCCTCCTGTGGGGTGGGGAGCTGCTGGATTGGGGCAGCCACCCACTGCGATGACCTGTACCTCCTGCGATCCATGGTTAGCATATGCCTGTTCCTGAGGGGTTAGCGGTACCCGGTAGTCACTGCCTCCAGCGCGGTCGACGGGGCCTTCCCTTGGCTCCTGAAAGAGCTCGGCCTCGGGTGCTTCTTCTCCCCAGCCTGGGCTGAGGAACTGGCCATTGTCTTCCTCCTGCGCGTGCCCTTGATCCATCATGTGTGGCACATACGCCTCTGGGGCCGTCGCCTCGAATGCCTCGCTGTAGTGCCCCATGTGCCACGCAGTTCTGCTCGCGATGCCAACCTGGGAGTGGTAGCGTGGCGGCTCACCGGGGCCGTGGGCTGTAGTGGACCCCCCTTCGAAGGTCAGAGGTGGAGGCGGCGCCGTTGGTGGCCAGGCGCTGAGGGCCTGGTTCGCGTTGGAGTGGCCCTGGAATCCGCTGGGAGCTGTGCGGGCGCGTGTGGAGCCCCCGTGCGGTCCTCCTTGGGCCTGAGGCGGCAGTTGGGTGCAGAAGGGGGGAGCCCCCGAGGCGGCGGAGCCCAGGAGCTCTGCCACCCGCTCCAGTAGTACGTCGCGGCCGCCCTCCAGCAGCCTACATTGTAGTACTTCTCGAGCCACCATGAGCGCGGCCCTTGAGTTCGCCTGCTCTCGCCATGAGTACGGCGCCGTGGCCGCGGCGTGGCTCGAGGCCCTCGCTGCCAACCGCAGCTACCGTGATGAGAGGGCTGGTGTCGCTTGACCATGTCGCCCACGGCCCGCAGCACCCTGCGGACCGCGGGCTGCTTGGGGCACGGGGTTGAGGTCGCCCTGGGTGAGCGGCTCTGCGTGGGCGGGCCAGGCCGCCCAGGGATCTGGGTTGCCCGTGGGGTCGCCGGACATGATGATGATGTGACGGGCGGCGAAACACGAGGCGACGGAGAGCAGATTCTGTCACACGACTACCTGGCGCGCCAAATGTCGGGTTTTGGGTTCCGGCAGACCCTTGAGGTTCGAACACTGGGGTGCGCGCGGAAATCACACCCTCAGCCTACCCATGTTTTACCGCTTCGCAAGGATCTAAACTACTCAAAGAACAACACAAGGGACACAAGATTTATACTGGTTCAGGCCACCATTGTGGTGTAATACCCTACTCTAGTTTGTGGTGTGTGTGCCTCTGGGGCTGGTGAGGAACAGTACAAGGGAAGGACAGCCTTGCGAGGGTCTGTTCTTGGTTGGGACGATGAACTGCTAGGGGAGTTCAGTCGCCTCTCTCTCTCTCTCTTGGGTGTTGATCCGATCAGATCCAGATCCCTCTACCATATGGGTGGCTAGTCCTATTTATAGGCGAAGGCCCCGAGCCTCTTCCCAAATATTGAGCGGGAAGGGCGCCAACAATTGGCCAATTTGAAGGGGAACATCTAGTACACTTATCCTGACTAAAGTTGGTCCTCGCCTGCCAAAAGACCCTGATGATGACTCTTGCTTGGGCTCCACGATGACCTCCGCTCTGCCGTCCTGCTGGTCTTGGTCTTGTTGCACTGAAATGGTTGCCTTTGCTTGATACCCTTGCCTGCGCTTGCCCCCTTGGAACCAAACGGGAAACAAGGACTCTGCACAGGCCGGCGCCCGCCTGCGCCTTGGTCGTCATGGCTTGCGTCATGGCCACCTCGTGAGGTACCCCGCCTTGATCTCTCCGCCTCCTCGTGAGCCAGCCTAACAAGGTCGTGCCTGAGGAAGCCTCCTGTCGTCCGCCCCGCGAGGCTTGCCCCTCGCGAGGGTCTTGAGCATGTGTTGACGAAGATTGGCCGTACTGGGCCACTCCTTGAGCCACGTCGCGGGCTGCAGGCAGGCAAGTCTGGGTACCCCCGTTCCCAGAACGCCGACAAGTAGACGTCAAGAAATGCCTATGAATTATTCTCTTGTTATTGAACCATTTGATGTTTGGGGCTTTGATTATATGGGACCTTTTCCTGCCTCCAATGGGTATACACATATTCTAGTTGCTGTTGATTACGTTACTAAGTGGGTAGAAGCTATTCCAACTAGTAGTGCTGATCATAACACTTCTATTAAAATGCTTAAAGAAGTTATTTTTCCGAGGTTTGGAGTCCCTAGATATCTTATGACTGATGGTGGTTCACACTTTATTCATGGTGCTTCCCGTAAGATGCTTGCTAAGTTTGATGTCAATATAGAATCGCATCTCCTTATCACCCGCAGTCTAGTTGTCAAGTAGAGTTGAGAAATAGAGAGCTCAAATTAATTTTGCAAAAGACTGTGAATAGATCTAGAAAGAATTGGTCCAAAAAACTTGATGATGCATTATGGGCCTATAGAACCGCATATAAAAATCATATGGGTATGTCTCCTTATAAGATGGTCTATGGAAAAGCATGTCATTTACCTCTTGAACTTGAACATAAGGCTTATTGGGCTATTAAAGAGCTCAATTATGACTTCAAACTTGCCGGTGAGAAAAGGTTATTTGATATTAGCTCACTTGATGAATGGAGAACCCAAGCATATGAGAATGCCAAGCTTTTCAAAGAAAAAGTCAAACGTTGGCATGATAAGAGGATACAAAAGCGTGAGTTTAACGCAGGAGATTATGTGTTATTATTCAACTCTCGTTTAAGATTTTTTGCAGGAAAACTTCTCTCAAAATGGGAAGGTCCCTACGTTATCGAGGAGGTCCACCGTTCTGGTGCTATAAAAATCAACAACTTCGAAGGCACGAACCGGAGGGTGGTAAACGGTCAAAGAATTAAACATTATATTTCAGGTAATCCTATCAATGTTGAAACTAATATTATTGAAACCATAACCCCTGAGGAATACATAAGAGACACTTTCCAGAACGTTCCAGACTCCGAAAAGGCATAGGTACGTGGTACGGTAAGTAAACCGACTCCAAAACAACTCTAATGGCAATTTTTATCAGTTTTGGATTATTTAAGAATTTTAGGAACAAAGAAGTAGTCAGAAAGGGACACGAGGCTCCCACGAGAGAGGAGGTCGCCCCCCCTGTAGGGCGCGCCCCCTGTCTCGTGGGCACCTCGTGTGCCTCCCAGACTCCGTTTTCTTGTATGTTACGTATTTTGGTCGGTAAAAATTCATTATATATACTCCCGAAGGTTTTGACCAACGTATCACGCAAATATCCTCTGTTTTCGTTTCGAGTTGTTTCTATTTCAGATCTATAGCATCATGTCATCTCCAAGCGCTCCCAAGGACAAGTTTTTCGAGAGGGTTATCAACCCCTATCTCGCGGAGGTGCTGCATCACCCTCAAACCATTGAGATGCGTGAGGGGGTGCTGCACATCCGCGATGTGGAGGGACCAAGGCGTACCGGGAGCGTGGAGACAAAGCTCGAATCCATGGAGCAAGAAGTTTTCAAGTGTCAAGGGATGGTGGAGTGTGGACTCAACGCAAACTAGATGATGATCACGGAGTTCGCCAACAACCACAAGCTGGATGCCAAAGTCATTGGGGAGACCATCTTCAAGCTTCAAGAGAAAATCGAGCACCTCCAAGCCCAGATTTATGACCTGCAAAACCAGAACTGTGAGTATGAATATAGATTCAAAAGGATGAGTTTGGCTGCAGATTTAAGGATCCCGGAGACTCGATCGTCCTTTTATGATGGAGAGCCTATGCCTTGGAAGATGGACGACAAGCCTACATCATCAACAACTCCTACTTCACCACCTCTGAAGAAATAATCACATGGGTATGGGCACTCCCCTTGGCCACTACCAAGATTGGGGGAGGTGCCCCGGTATCGTATCACCATCACACTCCTATCTTTACCGCTTTATTTAGTTTGCTCCTTTTAGTAGTATCTTGTTCTATTAGTTTGAAGTTTTGATATCAAGTAGTTTTGAGTTTTGCATTGTGATCTCTTTATGTAATCGAGTACGTGTGCTATCTATAATAAAGATTAGTGTTGAGTCAAGGGCTTTGCTATGTTGCTATGATCTTGAGAAAGTAGAAAGAACAAAAGAGTTCATATTGATCTTATGGATAGTGATAACTTCACACATAGAAAGTATGAGGCATAAAAATTGTTGAGAGTTGATGAACGTAGCCTTGGTCATCGTTGCAATTAATAGGAAGTGATAAGGAAAGAGGGTTCACATATAAATATACCTTGGACATCTTTTATGATTGTGAAGCACTCATTAAGTATGACATGCTAAAAGAGTTGATGTTGGACAAGGAAGACAACGTAATGGTTTATGTTTTCTGACATCTCAGTTAAAGTATATTGTCATTGACCTTCCAAACATGTTGAGCTTGCCTTTCCCCCTCTTGCTAGCCAAATTCCTCGCACCAAGTAGAGATACTACTTGTGCTTCCAAATATCCTTAAACCCAGTTTTGCCATGAGAGTCCACCATACCTACCTATGGATTGAGTAAGATCCTTCAAGTAAGTTGTCATCAGTGCAAGCAATTAAAATTGCTCTCTAAATATGTATGACTTATTAGTGCAGAGAAAGTAAACTTTGTATGAACTTGTTCTGGAAGTAATAAAAGCGACGGACTGCATAATAAAGGTCCACATACAAGGGGCAATATAAAGTGACGTTCTTTTGCACTAAGATTTTATGCATCAACCCTAAACGCGCATGACAACCTCTGCTTCCCTCTACGAAGGGCCTATCTTTTACTTTATGTTTTTACTTTATGCTTGAGTCAAGGTGATGCTCACCTTTCCCTTTTTATTTTTATCCTTTGGCAAGCTCCTCGTGTTTGAAAGATCATGATACATATATCCAATTGGATGTAAGTTGGCATAGGCTATTATTGTTGGCATCACCTAAAGGTGAATACGTTGGGAGGCAACACAATAAGCCCCTATCTTTCTCAGTGTCCGGCTGAAACTCTATAACCAGAAGTATTGCGTGAGTGTTAACAATTATAGGAGACTACGAGATAGTTGAGTATGTGACCTTGCTGAAAAGCTCTATTATTGACTCTTTCTGATGTTACGATAAATTGCAATTGCTTCAATGACTGAGATTATAGTTTGTTAGTTCCCAATGAAGTTTTTGAACCATACTTGACATTGTGAATTGCTTATTACTTGAGCATAGGAAATCATATGACAAAATCTATATATGTTACTGTTATTAGAATGATCATGATGCCCTCATGTCCGTATTTTATTTTTATCGACACCTCTATCTCTAAACATGTGGACATATTTTTCGATTTCGGCTTCCGCTTGAGGACAAGCGAGATCTAAGCTTGGGGGAGTTGATACGTCCATTTTGCATCATGCTTTTATATCAATATTTATTCCATTATGGGCTGTTATTACACATTATATCTCAATACTTATGGCTATTCTCTCTTATTTTACAAGGTTTACCATGAAGAGGGGGAATGCCGGCAGCTGGAATTCTGGCTGGAAAAGGAGCAAACGTTGGAAACCAATTCTGCACAGCTCCAAAAATCCTGAAACTCCACGAAACAACTTTTTGGATTTTATAAGAATTTATGAGCAAAAGAAATAGGCCAGGGGGCCCACACCCTGTCCAGGAGACAGGGGGCGTGCCCCCCCTGTAGGGCGCGGCCCCCTATCTCCTGGGCCCCCTGGTGGGCTTCCAGCGTCCATCTTCTGCTATATGAAGGGTTTTGTCCTGGAAAAAATCGTGGGCAAGCTTACGGGACGTAACTCCGCCGCTACGAGGCGGAACCTTGGCGGAATCAATCTAGGGCTCTGGCGGAGCTGTTCTGCCGGGGACACTTCCCTCCGGGAGGGGGAAATCATCACCAACGTCATCACCAACGATCCTCTCATCAAGAGGGGGTCAATCTCCATCAACATCTTCACCAGCACCATCTCCTCTCAAAACCCTAGTTCATCTCTTGTATCCAATCTTGTATCAAAACCACAAATTGGTACCTGTGGGTTGCTAGTAGTGTTGATTACTCCTTGTAGTTGATGCTATTTGGTTTACTTGGTGGAAGATCATATGTTCAGATCCTTTATGCATATTCTTACTCCTCTGATTATGAACATGAATATGCTTTGTGAGTAGTTACGTTTGTTCCTGAGGACATGGCTAAAGTCTTGCTATTAGTAGTCATGTGAATTTGGTATTCGTTCGATATTTTGATGAGATGTATGTTTTCTTTTCCTCTAGTGGTGTTATGTGAACGTCGACTACATGACACTTCACCATTATTTGGGCCTAGAGGAAGGCATGGGGAAGTAATAAGTAGATGATGGGTTGCTAGAGTGACAGAAGCTTAAACCCTAGTTTATGCGTTGCTTCGTTAGGGGTTGATATGGATACATATGTTTAATGTTGTGGTTAGGTTTACCTTAATACTCCTTTTTGTAGTTGCGGATGCTTGAAATAGGGTTTAATCATAAGTGGGATGCTTGTCCATGTTAGGGCAGTACCCAAGTGTCGGTCCACCCACATATCTAATGATCAAAGTACCAAACGCGAATCTTATGAACGTGATGAAAACTAGCTTGACGATAATTCCCAATGTGTCCTCGGGAGCTCCTTCTTCATTATTAGAATTTGTCCAGGCTTATCCTTTGCTACATAAAGGATTGGGCCACCTTGCTGCACTTTATTTACTTTATTTACTTTTTGCTTGTTACTATTTATCTTATCACAAAACTATCTATCACCTACTATTTCAGTGCTTGCAGAAAAAACCTTATTGAAAACCGCTTATCATTTCCTTCTGCTCCTCGTTGGGTTCGAAACTCTTACTTATCGAAAGGACTACGATAGATCCCCTATAATTGTGGGTCATCAAGACTCTTTTCTAAAGGTAGCATGAATTTCGAGCACGCGCCAATATGCTCTCGGTGCGCAAGTGCACGAAAACACCGGTGGCGCCCACATGTCGGCCTAAGAGTCCTTATTCTTTCTTTTTTGGAGAGCCCGGCCTTTTTTAGGATCTTTTGAGAGCCCGGCCTGAGAGTCATAATTGACCTGTTTGGCATTGCGTTACTACTCGGCCCATATTCAACAACACCTCACTGGCACAAACAAGTGTATATCATCAAAAAGACAGTGAGCTCAAATTATATAACTTGAAAAAAGGAGATATGCTCTGAACACTGGAGAATGGTGATGCCCTCATTTAGCCCACCAGTAGTTCGAGACAATAAACAGTTCGAAACAACGATACATACAACATTCAAACACTGACTAGTGACTACTACTGACATAAACATCAAGGCATGATAGTTCAAAGAAGTCTTGCTACACCACCAAAACGCACCCATCTGCAGCGCTCAGACTCTCGTGATCCAGACGAGAATGACATTCTAAACAGAAGCAACTATTACATAGTAAGAGTGACATAGACGAGATGAACAAATGACAAGGAATATGCATAACAAAAGAAATAACTACCCATCCAGAACCAGCAGCAAAGACAACAAAGTCATTCGAAGAGATGATCCAACACCATCATAATTTGCAGCCCCGCTTCAGTGACCAGTGATCCGGAGACACCGGTACTCCACCCTTTTGATGCAACAACCCAATTACCTATCAACCTGAGGGCTTGAACCACATCACTGCCTGTCGTAATTGAGACATCCAAGGATCAAAGTTAATCTGGATGCCTTTGTCATTCTCACCTTCTTTTGGCTGCAAGCTGTATCATTGACAATCAGGGGAGTTTGCTCCCGAACTCCTAGGGCTCGCCGTGTAGACACAGTTTTCCATAGCAAATAGAGCCTCTCTGCCATCAAGGTCCTTGCCAACGGTGATCTCCTGGTTAATCGGATAATTGAGTCTGAGAAACAAAGAGTGTGAACCAAGGCTGTTTACCCGCCTCCAACTAAAAAAATCCTAAAGGCCCCAACAAGCTGGTATCTTGCTCATAGATGTAACAACCACTGTCTGGATACTCACGTATTACACGGTTCTTGCATACAGTGGGGTTTTTGCAATATAACTTTTCCGGCTCATGTGTCCGAATGATCATCAGTCTTCTGTCGTCGTCTGATCAAGCGAGGAACCAGTTGTGCTTCCCAGTTTTTGGCAAAGGTCGTGTGATTACAAAGGAAAGTAACTATAGAGACACTACATCATATCAAAAAGGACAGGCATTGTTAATGTAAGATCAACATTGTTCAGAGTATGAGTAGGATAATGCAAGAAACAGCATTGATATGTCCCTGTTGGAACTGGGAGGAAAATACAGGGAAATGTATACTGGGTTCGAAAATATAGAAGTGCCATGCATGGTTATACTCATGTTATCTCGCAATCGATTCTTCATAGGAAACAACCATGTCATGCATGTTATGTAATTATGTTCTGTCCTCACAAAAAAATTCTTCAAGGTAACTAACAGACCATGCATTGTTATATACTCATGTTCTGTGGGCAAAAATTTTGTGAGGATATTATTCTAGCCATTGATTGCTGAAGGGCGAATATAGGTATGTACACATGGTAAGCATTGCAGGATTTCACTACTTCCAAATATAGAGTTCTCCATATGCACATTTACTTCCCTAATGTATGGTTAGATGAAACCAACAGTGTGGTGCATGTCTCTACATCATGACAATGAGGAAACTAACATGGCCATTGATACACACTCATATTTAGTAGTAGTATATAGATTACTGTAAAATAAGGATAATATCCATATGTTCCTAACCGTTTGATTATTCAGGGTACAAATTGGCTGTAATGACATGGTCACAATCGCGTGAATTAACTCATTCCAAATATAGCTGATTTACGGCGTCTCTAATACATTGCCATAGTTCTACTCAAATTCTGCTCAAACAGGGATATGCCAATCATCACAAAAAGTTCAAACAGTGTCATCGTGTCATCATTAACATGAGATGGAAACAACTTACATGCGCCGTCCCAGCAATACGTGGTGCCATCTGCTTTGTCGATCGCGTAGATGATGCCATTGTGTTCAATAGCATCACAGAAGTGTGTATCAGCTTTGACGATGATCCACTGCGAGATGAGTTGTCTCCAGCTAAAGAAGGCACCGGTGTAAAGATAGGCGAGTCCGCGGTCGAACAAGGCAATTAGCTTGAAGTCTGCATAATTCGCATGTCGTGTGGGCAGTTGGCAGATTACAATCTTCTGCAAAACAAGGTCCGTCCAACTGACGTGGTAATCTAGATGACTTGGACTGCGATGGTAATACTCTATATAATCCAACGGAGGAAGGATAATCTCATGGGAGGTCTGGAAGTTCACGAGCACCAACTTTTTACCGTCTTCTCTGAAGGCAGCCATCCAGTGGGAGTTCATGCCGACCCAGTACATACCTGCCAAGAAGTTTCGGGCGATGGTGATCGGATCGATGTCGAGGGAAATGATGTACGGCGACCCACTACATACCTGCAAAAAAGTTTCAGCTAATGGAGATCGGATTCAAGTCGAGGGACATCATGTGCGCCTCCGTATCATGGTGAGCCAATCTCGCAAGACCAGATAGCAGCAAGCAGGGTGTCTTGAAAAGCTTAGGCCTCGCTTCGACGATGGCCGTGTGCATGTCCCTCGAGCATGCAGCCAGCCGCAGGGCGCTCAACATATCCATACACGAAAAACAGAGGTCAAGGATGTCACTGGGGAGATTGCTCCAATCGCGGCTCATATGGATGTTGCGCGGTTCGCGTTCGGCCATGGTGGAGTTTGGAAGGTGGGTCTTTTGGGGGGCTTGATTTATGGGGGAGAAGGTTGTTGGTGCTGGAGCGGCTAGTGAGGGAATAGTGGTACTGGGGGAGGCGAGTGAGGCGACGGTACACAGGGGCACAGTGATATGGAGACGGAGATGGAGATGGAGATGGAGATTGAGTGGTGCTATACTGCTATGGGAGGGGAGAGGGAGACAAGGCGAGGCGCCAATGTGCTGTACAACGGCGGTGATAAACTGCACAGTGCATAGGGTGAGGCTGACTTTGGTAACCGGAACATGCCGCCTGGACTAGTGTCAGGCGCAGGGCGTTGTCACTTTACTGTGAGGACTGGATGAATAGTATTTTGACCATCAAGTTTACCATAGTTGTACTACTACTAGTAGTAGTAGGAACATGAGTACTCCAGTATTGTATAGCGGAAATAGGTCTCCCGTGCTAGCATGCCTGTTCACTTCATCGTTGAGGTATCATCCATATTGCGAGCAGAACCAAATTCTCCTGCATGCCCAATCAATGCCCTGCCGCGATGCATGTAGTGGTCGTTCTGGTGCATCAAGGATAGCATGCAGATCGTTCCACACTTGAGAAGAGGAAAAATGGAAAGGTAGAACGCGGTAGCAGAGGAAGAGAATGCTGGCTAATGAGGCTGGGAGGGAATCGAGCAGGAAGTTCATGCTCCACGCCTAAAGGTTTCGGGAAAACCTGATTTTCATAAGGTGACTTACTCACCCGCCAATATCCATCTGAGCCAGCTACGACACATTTTTTATCTGTTTGCATAGGTCCCACCTATCAGGAAGGACGGGAACATACACGAACAGGTACGACTCATCAATCTACCCGCATAGCCTTTTCGTTTAGTCTACCTAGCCATCTAATCAACTGCATGCACGCCACTTCTCCCATTTACTTCTCCATTGGGAACCGATTTTCCTCGGCTTCTTCACCTCCCCTTTGTCTTCATTTGCATCCAAACCCCACTATGTTCACATTGTTTTAACCTCTTTAAATAATCATCTACTACTTTAGTTAGACTAGCCATCTAATCCTAATTCCCCAAACCATAGCCCTCCGTTCAAGCGGTTCCAAATGGCCAAAGAGATCAAGATGTAGGTTTTTAGCGTCCAACATGTCCTCGTCGAAGGCTCGATGAGCATAGTTGCCACCGTCACCGTCCACCCAAGGGTTGTTTGGCAGTGGATCAACAATGTATCCAACTCCCTCAAAAAGGTAGAGACGAGGGTCATCAGTCTCGACGCAGAGTACACAGAGTGTGCCCCTGGGAAGATCCAACGCGCCGCCGTCCTTCAGCTGTGCCTCAAAGATGATGTTTTGGTGTACCACATCATACACTCGCCCTCCATACCAGGTGAGCTTCACGATTTCTTGTCTCGGGAGGACGTATACTTCTGTGGGGTAGACATCGAAGGGGACAAACAGAATCTAGAGCCTTACAACCTTGATTTGAAAAGCATCGCTGACCTACAAATTAGAATCAAAATTCCTGTAGAAGATTGTGATAAACAGACACCATCCCTATTTGACGTAGAAAATTTTGTGGTCAGTACGAATCTTCAAAAGGGTGACGAGACGGTGGCATTAAGGTCGTTTGGATGGAGAATTATCCCTTGACGTACGAGCGGATAAAATATGTTGCCCTCGATGCCCGTGTGAGTTTCGAGATAGCTGCAAGGTCCAAAGAGCTTGTTGTGAAGCCGTCTCCCATAGAAAATGAGAAGAAGAAGAAGAAGAAGAAGAAGAAGAAGAAGAAGAAGAAGAAGAAGAAGACAAGGCTGCACCAGCAGGAGGGCATTATGGATGGATGAACAATTTCCTCTCTTGTAAAAAAAATTATTCCCTCTCGGTGTATATTGATATAGATGGACTATTTCGATGGTGTGCATGTCTTTGGAACAGAGTAGTAGCATGGGTCCGCTTGACTATAAGGAACTATTTATCCACATATATAGCTTTCTCTTCTACCCCTTCCAGTGATCGGTATGCAGTGCATGTGTCCGTAGATATGACAGCTTGTCCATGGAAGTTCAACTACGGCGACCATCATGTTTCATCTCGCGATTCCCACAACGCCTCTCCAACCCACAGCACCACGTCCCCCGACGTGCCCCTCACCCCTCTCGGCTGCACCGCCCCTCTGCCTTTGTGTGCATGACATGTGGGCCACCTAAAATGCGGCGAGCATCAAGTTTCTACCACAGCCACACGTGATTCCCATGACACTGGTCGAACCCATGACACCACACGTCCCCTGACCTGCGGCTCACCCCTCTTGGCCCCACTGCCCCTCTGCCTTCGGGAGAATTACATGTGGACCAGTCACCTATCGGGTCCACATGTTATTGACTCAAAGGTAGGTGTAGTAAGGCGCTGAAGATCAGTCCCGACGGCCCTGAGAGGGAAATGTAACTCCTGCGCCAGGGCTTGTGGTGCTACCGCTGCACGAACTCATGCCAAACTCGAGATTTGTTTGTTTACTATACATGCACGCAACGATTTAATGGACATTGTAATCTCAACATGTGATGGGGAGCTCTAAATTTGAATTTGAAACTTATAAAATGAAAAGATTCAAAGCAAATAAACTAGGAGAGAGGGAGTATATCGTAGGATGTGTCCTATACAAAATAAGTCCCCTGGGTTGTCACCGCGAAGATGCGGTTAGAAAGGAGCACAACGTCTTTGTACTCATACGGCAACAAATCGGCCGTAGACAGCATGGTCCACCTTTGACCGCCATGTGCAAGGTTCGTGCTATCTTATTCAATCTCACCATGGTTCCATCATACCAATTCATGCAGTCGCCTGTTGCATGGCTGATCCCAATGTTGGACAAAGGTTCTACGGGAACGGTGTCACCGTTGTAAATGTTGTGCAAATTGATGTTAGTACCCTCCCATACATATGGAAGCCAATCTCCACTCGCATCGAGCCTAACCTGTGAAACAGTGGGCAGGGGGAGAATTATGAAATGGACACGGAAGTAGTCTTTAGAATGCATTTACTATGTGATCAAACTCATCTTACCTGCTCATCGGAGGAAATCCGAGTGCCCCTCAACGTCAGCATCTCAAGGGGCGTCAACTTGCAACTACGGCCACGCCGCGCTAGAGAGACCCCAAAGGAAACATCCTCGTGCCTTCCACGGGACATCAAGATGCATTTGTATGAGTAGTTTATTTTGTGAGAGAAAAGGATGAACGAGGGAAGGCCTCTACAGATAGAGATGGACACTGCTACTACCAATGTGCTGGCCCGTGCGTTGCAATGGATCCAAAGTAGTAGAATAATACTTGTTCACGTGCTTGAAATATAAACACTCTAGTTTTGATATACATGTGTCAGCAGACATGACAGCTTGTCCATGGACGTTGAACCACGGCGACCATCAAGTTTCTTGTTTCTACCACTGCCACACCCACACGCGATTCCCATGACGCCGCTCCAACCCACGGCACGACGTCCCCTGACGTGGACATGGATCCTCTAACGTGGCTATCACTGCCTTGCCCTGCCTTTCCTTTGCTGACTGGTGGGACCCACGCTTATGGGTCCCACATGTCAGTGACAGAATGGTAGGATTGTTCGCGTCAGTGGATCCTCATCCCCCCGACGTGCCCCTCATCCCTCTCGGCCCCACCGCTCCTCTGCCTTTGTGTGCATGACATGCGGGCCAGCTGAACTGCGGCGACCATCAACTTTCTACCACAGACACACCCGATTGGACGCGGTTTGCCTGCTCCACTGCTGTGCTCCGATCCGTACTCCCGCACCATCGAATGTTCATCCAGCGGCTGTGACACATTTCGTCCCAGGCATCAATCCTCAGCTGGAGTACTTATGTACTACAGGTAGTACCCAACGGTGTGGCCATCTACGCCTTGTAATGCCCTGATGCCCAGCTGTGGCACCCTCGCCACGGCCACGCCACCACCGGCCGGTTCATCTCGAACGAGTGAGTTGTGAACCACGCCACCACCATGAGAATGACATGTGGGCCAGCCGCATTTAAGGTCCGCATGCCATTGACTCATAGGACGGGCACTAAGCCACTGAAGTTCGACCCCGTGGGCCCCGAGAGGGAAATGTAACTCCTGCAGCAGGACTTGTGGTGCTCCCGCAGTACGAGCTCGTGCCAAAACTGGAATTTGTTTCTTACTACTACCAACTAGTACTAGTAAGGTACACGTGCATTGCACGCATGAGATTCTGGTGGTTTGTGCATTATGCTTCTACATGTGGAGTTTTCTAGATTCTACATGTGGCAAAATCTGGTGGAATGTAGATCATATCCAACGAGCCCAACGTAAGGTTAGGCAAGTTTGATTAACTTAGGTGAGTGTTTGGTTCAAGCCACACCTTAGGAAAGCCACACTAAGGCCCCACATGACATACACACAAAAAATGTGGCAAGATTCCCTTAGGCTTGCCAACTTGTGGCTCTCATTTTGAAGAACTAATAACTTTGCCTAAGCTTAGTTGTGGCAAAGTTAGTCATAAATAAAGTTCAACCATGGAGTCTTCTAGATTATACATGTGTTAGAATCTGGTGGATGATATCCAACGGCCAGTAGTGCTCGGATTTGCCATCTTTGTATCGTCGGATTGGCTTCATCCAACGACCAACTTCCAAAGTTTTTCACACACTATATAGGGGGTATAGATATAGATGTGCCCGTCCATTGCAATGGATCCAAAGTATATCTATTTAGTGGAGTGCACTCTAAACATATTATCTATTTATTTTTCTCTAACCTTTCGTAGCCATGCAACCAAGCCACATAAGCTTCATGGGTGCCCCCCACATCATATTATTCATACTATATTGATTGAAAAAAAGATAAATCACCCAAAACAAGATCTTTCCGTTTTTTGTTCCTACAATGTTGTGCCGTGCACATACCTACTAGTTGTATTGTGGTAGTACTAGTAATATAGTATTATGTCACAGCCCCAGTTCAGACCTTGCTTGTCTTTGCATTGCATCCATGCATCATGTTTAATTTTCATGAAACTTGAAATGGGGATTGATCCAAGCCCTAGCACCAAATGAAATTCAAATAGGTTCAACCTAAAATAATTTTCAATGAACCCAAAGTGCCTTTGAAAATGTTCATGACTTCTGATAAAGGTTAAAACCTCTGTCAAAAATGATGAATATATTTCTAGGTCATCCCTGGATTTTTGATTTAAATCATTATGTATTTGGATTTGAGCATTTAATTACTATAAATATTTAAAATGCTCAAATAATTCTGAAACCAAATGTGGGCCACTGGATTAACCCACGAAGTGTCCACAAATTATTTCAGGATTTTATAAAATGCTTTAGTATTTTTACTAAAGCCAAACACAATTACAGAAAAATAGAAAAAGGAAATAAAAAGAGAGGGTGTTTACCTGGCAGCCCACTTACCTGGCCAAACCCCTGCCTGGGCCGGCCCACCTGGTCGTGCCAGTCATCACCTACCTCTGCCAGTAGGCAGAGGAGGGAGACAGCGCACGCGCGCCCGCGGCGCCATGCACCTCCCTGCTCGCCTGCGTCACTGAGGCCACCACAACGCCTCGGGCCTTCTCCTCGGCGCCGCCCCGACCCTGCACTTCTCCCCTCTCTCCCTGGAGCTCTCCCCCTCCTCTGGTTCTTCCTCCCTCGTCTTTTCCCCACCTCACCGAACCACGCCGCCGCCGCCGATGAGCACCACCGCGGACACAACCACTCCCTCACTCCCTCTCCGCGTCCCCGAGATCCGCATCATCGCCCTCTTCGTCCACGCCGAGCCAAGAAACCGGGGAAGCACCGCGTCGCCGTCCTGGATGTCTTCTTCAACCTCGGTGCCGGCGATCCCCGTCGTCGGTTTGCTGCAGCCAGGCCGTCCCCGAGCCTCCCGTGCTGATCTTCAGGACTGTTGTGAGCTCCTGCTGCTTATCCCTTGCTCGCCCCCTCCGTTCCCGTACCCTAGCCCCGTCCTCCGACCACGGCCGAGCTTGCCGCCGCCGTGCCATGTCGTTGCCGTGGCCACAGTCTCCCTCGCCCGTTTTTGAGCATGCCTCCGTGCTCACCGACATCCCAGGAGCCGAACCCGACCAACACCGGCCCCTGCCGTGCACCATAGGTCCTTCTCCCCTCCCCGCCGAACTCCGGCCGCCACTGCGAGCTCGTTTCCGGCGAGCTCGGTCCACCCCGGCTGCTGCCGCTAGTCGTGTTGGATGCGCGCGAGTCCCAGCACCACGTAGAGCCCCTCCGCCGCTCTTTTGCCCGCCGGAGGGTGAAACCCGGCGCCCTCCGCCGTCTCTGGCTCCGTCGGCGACGAGCCGCGGGTCAACTCCGGCGAGTTGACCCGGATTTGACCCTAGTTTGACTCCCCCAAAGCCACTGACATGCGGGCCCCGCCCGGCTAATTAAGTCAGGTTAGTATTAACTAAGCTAGGTTAGTTTAGTTAGACACTGACACTCAGGACCCACCGATCAGTTTGACCTGGGCCGCCCGTTGACCTTTTGACGTCACTAATACGTCATGCTGACGCAGTATTTGTTTCTGGGATTTTAATAAATCAGAAATGATTTATTATTTTTAGAAAATGCCCAAAACTTCTAAAAATCATATAAAATCAACCGTAACTCCAAATTAAATAATTGATATATGAAAAATGATCAGAAAAATCCAATCTATCCATCTGTACCATTTACATGCATGTTTGAACAACCTAAGGTTTCTGTATATGGCAATTTGCATAAATGACATTTGAATTTCACATATGGAGTTTGGATTTGAACTTAGGGTTCAAACCAACTTCATTTAACTTTGTTGCTAGCTGCAGCTCAAAACACCAGCATGTTGCCATGTCATGATCATGCATCATAATGTGCATTGCATTGATTGTGTTTCTTCTCTGTTGCCGGTAATTGTTCCCTCTCAGTAGACGTGGTACCGACGATGTGATCGATGACACCGATGAAGAACTATATTATCTTCAGAAGTGCCAGGCAAGCAAACCCCCCTTGTTCATTCTGATACAATCCCACTCTCTCGCTCCTGCTCTCTTTTACTGCATTAGGACAACAACGATTCAACTGTTACTTGATGCGGTAGTTGAACCCCCTTATCCTCTGCATGACCTGTCATTGCCACAGTAAATAGATGAAACCCACTAGCATGAGTAGGAGTTGTTTGAGCCCTGATGTGCCTACTCATTCATGCTTGTTGTCATGCCTGCTATTGCTTAGAGTTGTGTCAGGTCTGATTCATCGGAGATGAATTGGAATGTGGTGAACATGTCCTACTGTTGAGAGCTAAGTGTGTGAACACGATTTGGTAAAGGTAGCGGTGAGAGGCCATGTAGGAGTACATGGTGGGTTGTCTCATTGCAGCCGTCCTCAGGAACTGAGTTCTGTGTTTGTGATCCATGAACAGCTACTACCACACATTGGGATCCTTAATTGACTCTCTCGACTTATTAATCAACATGATCTCTGTCCAGGAGTTGCAACTAGTTTCTGGTGTTTGTAGGTAGTGTTAGTAGTCTACCAAGTGGCACCCGGTACAGGTGGGCTTGGGACAGACTAGGCACAGTGGCACGGTGTACCAAGTGGCACCCGGATGGTGGGCTTGGGAACCCTGCTCACATCGTTTGGGGCCGTGAGCGACACCCCGGCTGGATCTCCTTGCGGATGGGACCCGAATAGGCAATAAACCTGGACGAGAGACTTGTGTGGTTAGTCAGGTCGTGGCCGACACCCTCGCTGGGCTTCCTCTTGAAGGTTGCCGAGTACATGTCGTGTAAACGGCGGTAAGTGGTGAGAGCGTGTGTGAAGAAGTACACCCCTGCAGGGTTAATATGATCTATTCAAATAGTCGTGTCCGCGGAAAAGGACTTCTAGGTTGCCTGTACAGTTCATAGACAAGTGAAAGTGGATACTCTAAAATATGCAAGATAAGCGTGAGTGCTATGGATGGTGTTCTCGTAGGGAGACGGGAGCGGATCCATAGTGGTGTATTGATATGGTGAATATGTGGACTCGTGTGCGCCACCTCAAAAGAGTTACTTGCAGTCGTAGTTCAGGATAGCCACCGAGTCAAAGCTGGCTTGCTGCAGTTAAACCCCACCATCCCCTTTGTTGATAATGATGCATATGTAGTTAGTTCTGATGTAAGTCTTGCTGGGTACATTTGTACTCACATTGCTTAATTTATGTTTTTGCAGAGAGAATTCAGTCTCGCTAGTAGTACCGTGTGGACTTCGACATCTAGCTTGTTACCTCAGCTACGATCTTGTGCCCACGGCAGGATCTGGTAGATAGTCAGGCTTCTCAGCCTTTTCCATTTGTAGATGTCTGTACTCAGACATGTTAAGCTTCCGCTTGTGCTTTGACTTGTATGCTTTGAATGTTGGGTTATGAGACCATGTTTGTATTATCTCGCTCCTCGGAGCCTATTGAATAAATACTTTGAGTTGTAGAGTCATGTTGTGATGCCATGTTGTATTTGCACATATCGAGCATATTGTGTGTATGTTATTGAAATGCTTGGTATGTGTGGGATCTGACTATCTAGTTGTTTATCCTTGGTAGCATCTCTTACCGGGAAATGTCTCCTAGTGCTTCCACTGAGCCTTGGTAGCTTGCTACTGCTCCGGAACACTTAGGTTGGCCGGCATGTGTCCTTCTTCATTCCTGTGTCTGTCCCTTCAGGGAAATGTCACGCGGTGTCTACCGGAGTCCTGTTAGCCTGCTACAGCCCGGTTTACCCGAGTCCTGCTAGCCCAGTTGCTACAGCCCGGATTCACTCGCTGATGACCGACACGTTCGTTGTTGGGTCATGTATGCATGTCCCTATAAGTTAGTGCCACTTTGGGTTCACGACTAGCCATGTCAGCCCGGGTTCTTTGTCATATGGATGCTAGTGGCACTATCATATACGTGAGCCAAAAGGCACAAACGGTCCCGGGTCAGGTAAGGTGGCACCCGTGGGAATACCGTGCATGAGGCCGCAAAGTGATATGATGTGTTACATGTTAGATCGGTGTGACTTAGGATCGGGGTCCTGACATATTAGGAGTACAAACTTGGTACTAGTAGGAGTAGTACTAGTACGGAATGCTCCTACTCTATCAACGAGCCCCATCTGACACCAAATTTCTTGGCTTCGGTGCTACAGCTAGATCTTCCCCTTGTTTCTGTTTTCCAACCCGGCGGCGGGCGGGGTGTCGGTTTGCTCAATGGTGGTCCCACATGAAAGTGAAAATGCCAGGCAACACGCCTTCCCTAAGCTATGTGTCATGCCGGACGGGCCGTGGAGTACTCCTGATTCCCGGGTGTGTGGGGGGTGCGACGCGAGCACGGCATGCCTTTTCCTTTTAATAGCAATGTGCCCATGCGTTGCGATGGATCCAAAGTAGTAGAATAGTAGTATTTGTTCACAAACTTGGAAGAAATCACTCTTGTTTTGATATACTCCTAATATATTACTCCCTCCGTACCTAAATATTTGTCTTTTAGAGATTTCAAATGGACTATCACATACGGATTATATAGACATATTCTAGTGTTTCTAGCAAAATGCCCACGCGTTGCACGAAGTTGATGGAAAAGGTAAGCACAACTTATAAATTGACGGATGGAGTACTAGTTACAATGATGCATATAATTAAGCAAAAGGATCGCACATGTCGGTATTGACTAGAACGAGAATGTAACAGCACAATAAGAATTAAGGCCACGATGATGCGATCACAGTGGTGGTTACAGGCAAGAAGAAAGATGGATCCATGAACGTACGACCTCCTCCTCCTGAACTTAGTGTGCCGAGCCACCGACCGGCGGCTAAGGAGCGGCGGCTTCTGTGGCGAGATCGAGGTGCTTCTCAGCAAAGGCATCCAAGGCTTCCAGCCGGTTGAGGAAGGCCAACGTCGTAGCGTCCTCACTGGCCTTGTAGATACCTATGTACACGATTTTCTCGTACACGTGGATGTGTAGGTTGACGAATTCTTGCGGGGCGAGGCGCCTCGCGGTGAGCGCGACCTCTAGGTGGACATTCTTTGTGGCGTCGGCGGGCAGTTGCAGGGCCACTAGTGCTTGAAAGAGGTTCCGGCCATGGAGGCCGATTAGGGTGGCAGGCAATGAGGAGCCCGGGCGCACGGGCTGGAGGAGTACAGCGATGTCGTCCGCGATCTTCTTGAGGACGGTGAACTTGTTGCTGGTGGCAATGATCATTTGGTCCAACTAAGAGTCGTAGTTGGCATCGACAGCGGCCATCCACTAGCCGGTCTCCAACACCGTCTGGAGATGATCCTCGGCGCCATGCCGCAGGCCGACATCATGGACCATCTGGCACAGCCGCTGGCCGCTCACGCGCATCGCCACCATGGGTTTGGAGTGAGCTCTTTTGTGCTTAGTGTAGGTGCTTAGGCAAATGCTTAGGTGTGTACGATGTGGTAGATGCATTAGAATGGAGGGGCGCCTTTATATGAGGGCAAACTGCGTTGCATTCACATCGTGCAGCCTCTTTTCCCGGACCTCCTCCCATTACTTCCCTCATGCATTAATTGAAGGAGGATGCATTGGCCGTTCAACATTTCGGGAACCGCTACTCCCTCCCTTGTTTGCATTAAAGCCATATCGGGAACTGCGCCGCCCGCTGTCAAATCGAATACTCCCTCCGTCTAGGTGAGTATTAAGTCATCTTACAAAAACCAAATAGTAAACATAGGCGTGGTGCATTAACTCTCATGTTGTTTCTTATTTTTTGACATAAATAGAGGAATCAACCAATAAGAGATGTGGGGCTTGTATGCTTTTAATGACTTGAGACTATCAAACATGACATGTATTGGTCAGTTCGTTGCACGCATTGATATTAATAAGGGAGTAGATGAGATATAATTTGGTCTCATTCACTTTGAAAACAAGAACAAATACAACCCACGTCAGCACACACGCATCTTATAGCATCACATCCAATGGCTATAAAAGATGAATGAGACCAAATTATATCTCAACTAGATGAGTTCTAGCAAAACTGTATTAATAATACTTAGTACTCCTGCGCCATGTATCATATATTAATATCATGTAGTACTTTATTTATTGCCATGTATGACACATAGTACTCAACTCTCTCTCTTTCTTCATTTAATTCTATGACACCTCATCAAAATTGCTAAGGCTAGTACCATTACAACCAGCCTTAGCAAATACTACTAAACATTAAGTTCTCTCGTTTTCCTCTCCACCTTGGTCACCTAGATGGAGGGAGTATACTGCGCGGGCTTTTCTTGCGCGGTTGGCGGGGCAGTTCCGCCTAGTCGGTTTGACGGAGACGCGAGAAGACGAGGGAGAAGGCTGCTGCAAACGTAGGGCTGTGTGATTTGACAAAGATCCATCTGTCTAGAGATCGTCATATACATCTAGAAAGCCGTATGCTTTGGAAGAAACTTGTACAGTTTGGGAAGGGGTTTTTGAGAGAAAAGAAGAATCTACTTCAACCGATATGCCCTTAGGCACGGCCATGCATAACATAGAAATCACACGTGGAAGGGGTGGGCAATTAGTCGGCCTTAGTGATCCGACGGTGCCGAGTGGAAGGGTCGTTGCTCAACGGATAAAAGTTACTCTAGGGATAACAGGCTGATCTTCCCCAAGAGTCCACATCGACGGGAAGGTTTGGCACCTCGATGTCGGCTCTTCGCCACCTGGAGCTGTAGGTGGTTACTGCTAGACAGGTGGGGCCCCGTGATTTGACTTGCCATTATCATTTTAACTGCAGCGCTACGACCGGTGTGAGTCTCCTGATTCCAGACCACCTCCATACAGGTGCCTCTCCCAATGCCCCACCATGTAGTAGAGGCTGGCTCTTGCATGAGAGCCCACTTCTCCTCTTTTTCCTTGCCTCTCTTTCCTCCACATATGCAAAAATGCCATGTAAAGCACACTATTGTACTTACTTGCTCCTACAGGTGCTAAGCTTGCCACATAGGCATAAAGTCTGATGTGGCAAGTTAATCAAGAAGAGAGAGACTAGTTTGCTGACCCAAGGAAGAAACGGTGCTAAGCGCGTGTACCTAGCTGAAAAGACAATTTTGAGTCTATAGCTAATTAAATGAAGCAAACTTAGCAACAAAAAACTAATAAGCACACCATTTCATTGGAAGAGGTCACTCCTTGGCAAATGCAATAAATACTAGTACTCCCTGTGTCCCATAATATATACAAAGAAAGAGATAGAGAGAAGTAAAAAAAATACACTTATAGCCAACCTTATAGCTAACCTTGTTGTAGTATGAGTGACTAAGTGATGACTATGTATGACATGCCAACATCAGATAGCCTAATGCACCGTGTTAAATCACCAAGGGCGCGACCGTGCGTGCGACATGATGGTCGTGGTAGGCGCGACCATGATACGGGCTGCTGGCAGCCCTTGGATCTGAGATCAAACGGTCGCAAGCTAAGTTGCTGAAAATTTGCAGAATAACCCTCCAGGATAGGATACTCACCCATAGGTCTAGAATCACGCCATGCAATCGTTCGATCTCAGATCCAAGGGCTCTCGGAAGCCGGTATCATGGGAGAATGGAAAGCCACTACCCTGCCGTTCGCACGCTGGCAGTTCGCTCCTACTCGTCCCCGCACGTCCTTTAATACAACAGCGGTTCGCTCCTAGTCGTCCCGTCCTTTCACATTACAGCAGTTCCACTAATCCTAACCCTCCTCCCAAATCCATGGCGTCCCAAATCTCCACGATCGGCGGTGAGTACAAGGTTAGAACCATCACCGGCGATAAGTTCGACGTCATCTACACCCGTTCTTCCGCGACGGTGAAAGGATGCCTTTCTCGCTTCAGACGCATGTTCGATAACTCAGATGATGAGTGGGTCGCTGGGCTAGATGTTGAGTACACCACAGTCCTGGGACGAGAGAAGGATCTAAAGGACGAAGAGAGGAAGAAGCCCGCCGTGATCCAGGTTTGCGTGCATGACTTATGCTTGGTCTACCACATATGCCATGCCGACGTTGAATGCCTGGATTTTAAGAACTTCCTCGAGAGCAACCTAGTCAAATTCGTTATTGTAGACTTTACGAACGACAAAGAAGTCCTGGGTCGGATAGGCCTCGTTGTAGGCAACCCCTTCGACCTCCAGAAGAATCGGCTGTGTCCTCTCGTCAGCCTTCAATGCTGACCCTGGCAGGAGCCATGGTTCATCCTTCGTACGGTAAACTGGAGAAACCTCCATACACGTTTCATCGTTATGCATGGCAGCGGAATGTACTAGATATAGACCACATCCACTACGCTGCAATGGATGGCTACCTTTGTTTCAATATCTACAAGGGTTGGATGAAGAGCAAGAGCCAAGTGTGCGGTTCAAGCAAAGAAGTATCGGCAAAGAGGAAGAGGGACAAGGCCGATGTCGAGGACGTGGACGAGGACTCTGAGTAAGGTGGCAGTGTTGTTGCTCATGGTGGTTCTAATGCAGTGTCTACCGGAGTAGTTGCAAAGTTTAATTTCAGGTGTGCTTAGTTTAATTTGAGTGGTGTGTTGTGCTGAGCCCCTAGCAGAACTATGTTATGTTTCTTCTTGTTACTTTAACTCTTCAGTACGTACATACTAGTATTTCTTACATTTCGTCTTTTAGTTGGTATAGTACTACCACTCGTTCCTTCACATTATATACGTACAGTATATATGGCCAACATCATATAGCCAGCAGTATAGTTGTCAAAGAATTTCAGGGTGCTTAGTTTTGTCAAAGAATTCCAGGGTGCTTAGTTTTATTTGAGGGGTGGGTTGTGCACTTGTGCTGGACACCATTATTGTGACAAGCCTTTTTAATAGTACTATATGCATAATTTGGCGACGAGCGCTCTCTATATGTACCACCTTTTTTTAATTTCAAGTTTTGCTCCATGGCGCAATCCATCGATACTACTACTGTACAAAAGTGGAGTATATACATTTTTTAAAAGGCTAGAGGGCGGGGCAGTCTAGCTCGGTCGGTTTCACGAGAGGCGAGGGCCTTTGTGATTTGACAGCTCATTATTGCTGTCAAATCGAATAGTACTGCGCCGCCTGCTGCATGCCCGGTGCATCCATTAAACCCCTCCGTTAAACCCGCATGCAAACCGAGAATCCTACTCCGGCCACACGTCCGTTCATGAGCGGGCCGGAATTAAACGCAACACCGGCCGAGCTCCTCCCGTCCGCCCTCAGTTTAAACGAGGCCAGACGCCGGCCAAGCTCCTACTGTCCGCCCTCTATTTACACGAGGCCAGACAGACAGCGGCAAGAATCGCACCCCTCCGCCGCTCCCCCATCTCCTCCTTCACCATTTTCTCCACTCTTCCGATGGCTTCCGATGAGCCGTTCTCTGGCATATTACCCGGCTGGGTGGCCCGCCGAGCCCTCCAGATACGGGCAAGGCCGCTCGGTGCTTCACCAACCTCGCTTGGCCCGACGGAGCCAGTTGCCGCCCCAAGCAGGCGTGTGGTTCAGCAACTCGCTGCTCCAGATCAGCTCGATGAGGAGTGGCGAGTTGCTCCACGCCAGCACGGCGGCGAGCACGCCGGTACGGGCGTCGTTGCTGTCGCGTCGTACCGCACCACCAGTGTCTGTGGTGGCCATGCCTCCCATGTCTGTGGGTGTGCCTCCGTGCCTACGGCAGCGCCATGCAGGCAGAGACAGAAGCCGGGTGCATGGAGAGCGACGAGTCGGTGGCCAGCTTCTCCGTGTCCGCCGCCATCATCGAGGAGAAGTAGAACACGGGAGGCCGCCGCCACTTGGGACCCATGAAGGCCACCGCCGAGGCGACGACTGCGCATTCAGGTGGTTTCTTTGCTGCTTCGTCTCTTCCGAGGACCTTCGTCGACCCCGCAAGTGTCTGACGGACACGAGGAAGACAAAGGGATCCGCGGGCGGCCATTTAGATTATGTACTCCCTCTGCAGCTGGCGGGAAATATTTGTTCTAAGAATGGATAAATTTTATGTATCTATAACTAAAATAAGTCTAGATACATCCATTTCTAGGACAAGTATTTCCGGACGGAGGGAGTATTAATTATACAAGAGAGCCGGATTGGCACCACTTAGTTCATGTAAATGTAATGAAATCCATCATGTTTATATGAAGATCCAGATTTTTTATACGAAATCCTTGATGCTTATATGAAATCAGTTAGTGTTTGTATGTATTTCATCTGGTTGGTTAGAGTTGTAAAAATGTATGCCGCTGGCGTTTGATGTCGTCCTCCGCGGAAGGAAGCGGGAGGAAATTTGCCGGCTGCCGTTGGAGATGCTCTTATGCTGGAAATAATAGAGTGACATCCAATCCATTTGAGTTAATTGCCTGTATGATTGTCCCTCTATAAAAAGTTAATTGCATGTACAGTGTACACGTGACTTGCAGGGTGGCTACAGCTTCGTACAGAAAGTTAAAAAGAAACAAGTCCATCCTTAATCTTGTATTCTAAGTACTCTGTGGGTTCCACTGTTAGTACAGTAGCGAAAGAAGTATATATTAAATAAGTAATTTATAATACAAAAATCTAAAGTTAAAAGACAGAATTCAAACTCATGTCATCGTGTTGCGAGCATCCGGTGCTAACCAGCCCAGCACATTTTTGTTGTAGACCATGCTGGAGATATATCTCCATGTCTACTCTTATACTCCATCTATTCCTAAATATTTGTCTTTTTCAGATTTCAAATGGACTACCACATACGGATGTGTATGTAGACATATTTTAGAGTGTACGTAGATTTACTCATTTTGCTCCGTATGTCTTTTCAGGAAGGGGTCAGATTTGTCTTTGATTTATTTATGAGGTATCCATATGGCACTGCACCGCCAAGAAAAGAGGGTAACATCAAAATTATGGACTACTTTTTTGAGTATGTTGGTAAGGTCCGGTCATAGTCACTTGTTGAAATCTCTAAAAAGACAAATACTCCCTCCGTCCGGAAATACTTGTCATCAAAATGGATAAAAGGAAATGTATCTAGACGTATTTTAGTTTTAGATACATCTCTTTTTATCCATTTTGATGACAAGTATTTTCGGACGGAGGGAGTATTTAGGAACGGAGGGAGTAGAAAACAGAGTTGGTGATGATGGTGTGCGTGCCATCCTGCAATATAGGCCGTCGGATTTATATCTAACGGATAGGAAAGAAACTATGGCAATTTTGCAAAAATATACCCACACGTCTCTCCACGTTCGCAAATAAGGCCTTCCCTCGTTCAGCCTTTTCTCTCACAAGATAAACTACTCATACAAATGCATCTTGATGTTCCGTGCAACGCACGGGCAGCTAGCTAATTTCTTTTAAAATAGTTGCTGCGATAATTGGGTTGAAGTGATATATTTTATGTCTGCCCCGAATGATTTCAGATTCACTAGTAGTAACAAAGAAAAGGTTGCCTTGTTAATTAACAGAAAACAGGGTGAAAACTATCACATGAGGCCGGTAAAAACAAGGCACACTGGGTTCAGCGTCATCGTCACTACAGCTGTGCGCGCGCGAGAAGTCTACATATCGAGGGGGCTACCGAGCGAGGCACCGAGACACAATGTTTGAGAGAGAAACCAATTGACAGATTATGATCAGATCGAGTTGTCACCCTTCTGCTGTCATTGTTGGGGGGGGGAGGGAGAGAAAGACGTATCGAGAGTGTGCGCGGTAGGCACAGAGGCACAACTAGCGAGTGTGTGTGTGTGTGTGTGTTTGAAAGAGGAGTAGATAGATTATTATCAAGATCGATGTGCCACCCTACTCCTTCGGTGCCGGGTAGTGTGTGTGTGTGTATGTTTGAGAGAGAAGCCAGTCGATAGATTAGTATCAAGATCGAGGTGTCACCCTACTCCTTCGGTGTTGGGAAGTGTGGGTGTGTGGGGGGGGGGCAGTGACACTCACATATCTCTACTCTTATAAAAAAATAGAGTTGGTGATGATGGTGTTCCTGCCATCCTGCAATATAGGTCATCCGATTTATATCCAACGGATAGGAAGGAAACTATGGCAATTTTGCAAAAAGATACCCACGCCCCTCTCCGCATTTGGAAATAAGGCATTCCCTCGTTCATCCTTTTCTCCCACAAGATAAACTTCTCATACAAATGCATCTTGATGTTCCGTGCAACGCATGGGCATCTTGCTAGTAGGGAGAAGGAGTTTGTGTGACACATATCTAGCTATATTAAGGGATAGGTAGATAGCATTTGTGCGAGGCATACTTAAAGCCTCACGAAGATAAACAAATGGTGTGTGTGCATGCAAGTGCCGGAAAAATGAAGCGAGAAACAATGTGCATGCGCGCGCGCGCGCGTGTGTGTGTGTGTGTGAGAGAGAGAGAGAGAGAGAGAAATCTCAAAACAAAAGGTGCTCTATTGGGATCCTATTGTATGTATTCATATGGTTCTGGAACTCGAGTTAACCTTAGGCATATGTGTGAGAGACATTATTATACGTTGAGACATTAGTGGCTGTGGGTGGGCGGAATTAAAGGGGTGGGCGTGTTAGAAAGAGAGAGCGTGTGTGTTTCTGTGTGAGAGACTTGTAGGACGGGGTAGAAAGACGAATTTAACCCTGACGGAGGGAGAGAAATACATGAAGTGCGCGTGTGTGATTCCGATGCCCACAGGGAAATGAGATATGTATGCGTGTGAGAGAGATTGCACAATTCATTCACGTATCACTATCTAGCGATCGTGGACGTGCATCGCTTGAACATAATTCAATATCTAATTTGTATCATGGCCAAAGGTACAATATCGATTCAACGCTATAAAGATTGGACACTCACATATCACATTTTTTTCTATTTAAATAAACCTTTTCAGTTGTGCATGCCAAAGTTACAGTGATGTTTCTTCAAACAACCAATGTAGCTATCATGTACATGCACCATTGTTACTCTTGCATTCAAATTTATTAGTCTTGGATGATTTAAGTTTCTATTTTGAAGTAATATATGTAATATTCATATATGAATTCAACGGGTACGCAATTTATGAAATGGAGGATATGTAATCATATGAGGTAACACTTTTAAGTAGCGGACTACAATATCCATTTCTTTTTGTGCGCCTCTACACTAACACGTCAATGCATTATGTTTAAAGTAAATAACCAATGTCACTAAATTACCTATTTACATGAGAAATACATAGGCTGAGCGTTTGATCCCTTTTTTTTAACGCGCCACTACACCCGTACGATTGGCCGCGCCCGTGTGAACGTCCAAGTTATCAGCACATCATCCCGAGTTATTGTCTTTTTTTATGGGGTGGATTTCACACCAGTTATTAACTGCTGACGCGTGCCCCATGTACACAGTCTAGCATGACCTTCCCGCTAGCACGGTCCAAAATTAGTTGAAACTGGGTCCGAACGATCCCGCGGGTGGCAAAATCTCCCGCCTCCTTCTAAAATTTCCGCCACCTTAGTCTTTAGCATGCGAAATTCCCCTTTTGTCCTTGGTGCACGGAGACCAACAGTTACAATACCGTCCTCATCTACATGATAGGTCGGGGCTGCTTTGGTAACTTCCGGTTCCCCCCACTACACGGCACCCCCATTTCCTATCCCCCTCCCGCAAAAATGACTAACTCCACAGCACCAGAGCATCTTACATCACGCCGTCCATACTTCATCGCCCTTTCTCCCCTCCCCTCTTGAAACCCTAGACTGCTCATCCACCGGCGTACCATAGCCCATTCACTGCCAGTGGCATCCACCTCACCGGATCTGCTTCTGTGGCCTCATCTACCCCTCCCACCTCCCCTAGAAACAAGTAGACTTCTCATCCACCACTGTACCACAGCCCATTCAATGCCGGCCTTGTCCATGGCGCCAGATCAGCTCCGTCGGTACTCTCGTCTACCGCCGCGCATCTGTAGTGGCTCATTCGTACTCCCCACCGAAGATGCTTCGTCCACACCCCCCGGAGCCGCCCCACCGATGCCCCCGTCGATGGCCTCTGATCCTCTTCGCCGACACCTCCCTCAACCCTACCAGAGCCGCTTCACCGACACCTTCCTCAACCCTACCGGAGCCGCTTCGCTGACACCATCATCAACCCTACCGGAGTAGCTTCGCCTATACCATTCTCAACCCTACCGGGGCTGCTTTGCCACCTCACAAGTCCACGGCCTCAGATCTTCTTCCTTGCACCCTCATCCAACCTACCAGAGCAGCTTCTGACGCCCCGTCCATGTCCACAGATCCGCATCGTCGACACCATCCTTAACCCAACCATCGGAGCAGCTTCTGACGCCCCGTCCACGGCCGCAGATCCGCGTCATCGACACCATCCTTAACCCAACCACCGGAGCAGCTTCACCTACGCCCTCGTCCAAGGCCACAGATCCGCTTTGCCCACACCGTAGTCCACCCTACCGGAGCCGCTCCATAAACACCCTACTCGACGGTTCTAGATCTCCTTACCGGACCTCGACAGCCAGCGCAGCGTCATCACCCTTGACGTTTCTAACCTGATTCCCACCGTCTGGACAGATGCCAAGCACCCGCTACGGCCTAGGTACCTGTCACCTTTAAACCTGTCCAGCATCACCTGCCCGATGTACTTCAAATATACTAACCGGTCGTTGTTACCTATTATGCAGCTGGCAAAAACTACAAGGACGATGTTTCTTCTGGATCTAACATCTTGGCCAACCAAGATCCTGGACTAAGGCATTGCTATGATCATGTAAGTGCGTCTCTCTCTCTTGTATTGTTCTGTGCCTGCCAGCGTGCTTTGCTAGGATTTTCGACCAGTAATCCCTTTGTGCAGACAATGATTTCTACTACTGGCTGATAAATTAGATATGTAGATGTCATACATGATACTACCTCCTACCTTCGTTCCTAAATATAAGTCTTTCTAGAGATTCCACTATAGGCTACATACCAAGCAAAATGAGTGAATCTACACTCGAAAATGCATCTATATACATTTGTATGTGGTCCATACTGGAATCTCTACAAAGACATATATTTAGGAACAGGGGCAGTACATTACACAAAATCGTAGGTGGCATGTAGGAATTCCAGTGCACTACATTAGGCTCCCTTAGAGTGTCTGCTAGTCCAGCATACAGAGTCATGGCTAGTTTATGGTACGCACACAATCGTTAATTGGTGGTTTAAATATGCGCAAGGGATATGCAATGTAGTATCATGTAGAGATGTCTGAAATTAGCCGTGTCAACTTGCAGATAGGGTTACACAATGAAAAAGTACAAGATGTATGTGGCAATTTCATGGAACATCGCAAAAAAAGGAGAGGCAGCGGTGAGCCTATACAGTGTGCTATGGTACGTCACTCCTCCATTGCAATCATCGTGACATGTTATTTGTATGTCAGTTCTATTAGCCAAGTTTCTTAGGGACAGTTATTACGAGTTATCCTAAGAAAATAAGCACCTGTGAATATAAGCTCCATGTAATAAGCCAACCAGTTCTTTTCATTGCGTTTTCAGCTTATCTTTGGTATGATCAGTGGAAAGTCTAGATTGCATTATATTTTTTTCATTTTGCTGCCCATATGAAAATTAATTTGACTTGCAAACATCACAAATTGAACCCAGTGCAGTAATTAATATGATAGGAAAACAGACCATCACTATTTGCTCAAAATGCAAATACAAAGATACCATCTACTTGGCACAATCTACTTTGGTCAATGTTTTCCATAGAGATCCCATTGCCTAATTTAAACGAAGAACGCATGACCCACATTTAAATGAAGAACAATTATTTCTTGAAATTCGATGGTCCAAGTGGCTGGTTATTATCATATAGCAGCAGCACCTGAAAGCATCATATAGTAGAAGCAACAACTCATAGCAACTCATCATACAACAGCAACAGTCTGCAATTCATCATATACCAGCAGCAGCTCATAGCAATTCATCATATAGCAGCAGCAGGAGCAGCTCATAGCAATTCATCATATAGCAGTAGCAGGAGCAGCTCATAGCAATTCATCATATAGCAGCAGCAGGAGCAGCTCATAGCAATTCATCATATAGCAGCAGCAGGAGCAGCTTATAGCAACTCATCATATAGCAGCAGCAGCAGCTCATAGCAATTCATCATATAGCAGCAGCAGCAGCTCATAGCAATTCATCATATAACAGCAGCAGCTCATAGCAATTCATCGTATAGCAGCAGCAGGAGCAGCTCATAGCAATGCATCATATAGCAGCAACAGAAGCAGCTCATAGCAATTCATCGTATAGTGGATCAGAATGAAAATTTGGCAAAAAATTAGAGGAGATCCTCACCTTGTTGGATGAGCTCATCCTTCAACAGCACCTCAAGGCCATGGCCTGGGAGGAGGGGAGGGGGAATAAGGTGCCTTCTGCCGCAGTGTGGCATCAGCCGTAGTTGTGCAGCGCCCGCCGGAGTAGTGCGTTGGGAGAACCACAGTGGAGCAGCTGCTGGAGACCATGAGAATGAGGGGCGGCGCCAGAGGGAGGAGCAGCCAGGGAGATTTGCCCCTACCCACCGGCCATGTAGCCTAGCTGGACATAGCATCGTCGAGGACCAGGCCAGATGGGACCAGTGGCGACGGCTCGCTGGAGGAACCCTAGTGCTGTAGGCAGGGGATCGAGGTAGAGGGAAAGCGGAGAGGAGATGCAAGCGGGCAGGGCAATGAACGCTTGCGTATTTGTTTTTACTTGAGGGTCAGGTGTGACACGGGCGCCAGCAGTTGCATTTTGAGTGTAATATAGGCAGACAACAGAGTCATTTCACTATTCCCCTTCCCTTCAATTTTTAGTGAGGTTCTACCCGAAACACCCCCCTCCAAAGCGAAATTAGTTAAGCCCAAGCACATAACTCAAAAATGACTTCTTTACATCTTTTATGGCTTATCTTGGCAATAAGCCCTGAAAAGGCGGAATCGAACTGGCCCTTAACCTGCAATTCAATTGTGCGTGCAATGATGAATCACTCCTGCCTGCTATCTGTACATTTAGGCATCATCATACATGGCATAACCTAATACATGTGCATTCCATTGTAGAATCTGGAATATGCAATGTTTATGTTAGTTCATACGTTGCACATGATGTTTAAATGCCCCTTAAATCTGGTCAGTCAAGTGATGGTCTTTAAGCCTCCTTCTTTGCTTCTTTTCTTGATATGTAAGATTTGCTCACACATCTGTTCAATTGCTTGTTTGCATCAGCCAGCCATACTAGGACTGTTTGCTTTGATTACTTGTTGTTCTTGACCTAACACTCTAACAGAGCTTGTCAACGATTTAAACACTAAGGGCTGTTGTAGTGGGGCCTTGTCTAACTCATAGGTGACATAAAGGTTTGGCTGTACACTAAAGTAGGCTCTCCAAGAGTACCTGGAGATCCAGTTCGAAGGTATGCCTAGTTTTTACATAGTGCAGACATAGTAAATGCTCATTTCATTGTGTGCAAGTGCAAGAGATGCGGCATGTTTCATTACGTGGTGTTGTTTTGTTATAATCTCATCCTTTTTTGTTGACAGACTGGAAAGTATGCATATTTATCTCCCAAGGAGACAAGTAACTAGTTTGTGTCACCTTGCAGAGGGGGTGCAATGAAGATAAGATTGAGAATTTCCAAGTACAATATGTTAGGAAGGAGTCTTGCAAGAGAAGTAGGAGCTGCACTGAGCCTCTTCAACCTGCTAAGGTAAGTCACTGTATGCAACTCAACAGTTCAATTCCTTGTTTGTTTCAGGCATAGTTAATTTGCTCTTTTCAATTGCTTTATTTGTCCTCAGTTAATGAGGTGCCCAAAGAATCATGCCTGATGTTGGGTACTTGTATAACTATTAGCTGACATAATTAAAGGCCTTACCATTTAATTACTCTGCCGAAGTGTGCCTGAAGCTTTGAAGTCTATTAACCAACTATTATTGCATGAGGCTCACAATCTAGTTTATACTACGCTAATGATAGCATAGTTTTGCCTGCTGTAGTATGTTTCTATGAAACCCTCTGTTGTTCATTATGCTCCCTAAGACTTTACTTGAGCCACAGAATGGCCAACTGCTTTCTTACTTATACGCAACGTGTTGTCTAAATTTGTAACTTGTCTGTGTTTTCGATTGGGCCCCAACATCATGCTCCTCTGGTGAGCTAAGAGGGATTTCTGTATGCAGGCTGCACAGACTATCTTTTTTATAATTTTTAAAATATCACCTACTTGTGCTTCATGACGTGTAACATTATTGTTAGTTCTGTTTTGCCATGTAGTACAAAATAGTATCTTGCTTGCTTCACTGTTGTAACTATATTTTTGCCCTAGTCATGTGTACTTACAGAAACATTTCAGGATGAAGTGACATCAACACAAAGATCTGCGAGCAGTGCGGCATGACTGTTACCGAATGATTATGGATTGGAATTGGAATGTGTTGATGTTCTCGAGCATCAACTAGAGGTGGCAAGACAACGTGTACATGATTGTCAACGTATAATCAACAAGTTGAGACTGGACATGCAGGTATTAGATGCAGGAGTCAAAAAATGAAACAAGACACTGAGGTAACCACGAAGGAATTGGAGATTTTGCAGACTAAAATTTGTGCTATCTGAATCCGGCCAATCCTATTTTCTGAAGAGATTGTAGTTCAAATGGAGTTAAGTTGATGCACATCCATGATGTATGAGATGTATTTGCCCAGTGTATGTAATTTGTTGTTTGTGTATGCTTTATTATCACCTGTGCCGAACCATAATGCCCAGTGGGTATAATCAGCTATAATTTCTTTATTCTATAGTGTAGGGTTATTCTACGTTTCCATGCCTTGGTCTATTTGTTGTATAGTGTATGTTTTTTAGAGGTGATAGTATTGAGTAGGATAATTCTTTGAATATGCTATATCGTTCAAACGGGGGCCAACTCGTCGAAACGTTGTAGTGACCATGGCCGTACGGTCCATGGGCCATGTACGGGCCGTCGGATCCATGGGCCTTCAATGGGCCGCCGGATCCATGGGCCGTCGGATCCATGGGCCTTTAGTGGGCCGTCGGATCCATGGGCCTTTTACGTCTCGTAAGATCAATGGGCCTTGTATGGGCCGACTCATTTATGGGTCTTGTACGGGCCTTTAATGGGCCGTAGACGGGCTAGAGTGGAAATCGTACATTTTATGGGTTGACCATAACGGGCCGTTAATAGGCCGTATTTGGTGATGCTATGAAAATGGCCCAATAGATTAACGGTCCACAAACGGGCCGCCTGTAACGACGGGCTGAATTTGGCCCACAAGCAGAAAATGACAGTAACGGGCCGTAAGTAACCGAATGCTGCAAATGAGCCCAAGAATAAAGGGCCCTCAGAGGGCCAAAAGATAACTTGGACTGGAAACGGCCCAACGGAATAATGGGCCGTTAATGGGTATAAAGTGATACACTGTTCATTATGGGCCAGTTTCACCACGGGCCGTTAATGGGTGTAAAGTGATACACTATTAATTATGGGCCAGTTTCACCACAGATCATTAATGGGCCAAGACTTACAAAGGGCCTCATATGGGCCAAAAGACGTCATGGGCCATACATGCGCCATAAGTGAAAACGGGCTGGAATCATATTGGATGGCCCAGATGACGCTACTGGGCCTAATTTGGATAGGGCGTAATGGGCCTTGGGTTAGCGGGTTGTAAATGGGCTATATGCGAACAGGCCGTTAACAGGCTTTCCATGGGCCGGCCCACCACCTTTTGACCAAGTCAAACGGGCCGGCCTTTTCACAGGAATGGGCCTCTGTTGGACCGTGCCACGTGTCGACGTATCATAGGCGCCTTGTGTCGAATGAGTGGATGACATCTGTCCCAACATGAGCCGACACGTGTTTCCTTCAGCCAATGATGATTTTACACGTGGAAAATCCCTATTGGTTGGGGCTGTTAATGGGTTATCGGATCCAAAACCCGACCCGATAGCTTAACGGCGTTCCATTATGGTGGATGCCACGTGTCGGTCACCCTTGACGAAAGCACTTCTGTGACGCGTGATTTATCGTCATGGAAGTGGACACTTCCGTGATGATAATTTTTGTAATGTCATGGAACACTTCTACGACAGCACAGGTATGACTATCTTGATTCTGTCATAAAATCGTCATGGATGTACATGCATGACAAAAAACGCGACCTACTGTGACAAACACGTATCATCATGGAAGTGTATTTTTTTTTGTAGTGATGAGGCATGGTTCGCAAGCATCAAGTGATTCCAAAAGCCCATCAGCATGGAGTTTCTTCATGCGCTTTACACCAATATGACCTAAACGGCAGTGCCACAAATAAGTTGCCAAATCATTATTAACTTTGCATCTTTTGGATTCAATATTATGAATATGTGTATCACTACAATCGATACTCAACAAAAATAGACCACTCTTCAAGGGTGCATGACCATCAAAGATCTTACTCATATAAATAGAACAAAAATTATTCTCTGAATTAAATGAATCACCGTCTCACATGAAACAAGATCCAGATATAATATTCATGCTCAACGCTGGCACCAAATAACAATTATTCAGGTCTAAAACTAATCCCGACGATAGATGTAGAGGTAGCGTGCCGACGGCGATCACATCAACCTTGGAACCTTTTCCCATGCGCATCGTCACCTCGTCCTTAGTCAATCTTCGTTTAATCCGTAGCCCCTATTTCGAGTTGCAAATATGAGCAACAAAACAAGTATCAAATACCCAGGCGCTACTACGAGCATTAGTATGGTACACATCAATAACATGTATATCAAATATACCTTTCACTTTGCCATCCTTCTTATCCGCCAAATACTTGGGGCAGTTTCGCTTCTAGTGACCAGTCCCTTTGCAGTAGAAGCACTCAGTTTTAGGCTTAGGTCCAGACTTGGACTTCTTACCTTGAGCAGCAACTTGCTTGCTATTCTTCTTGAAATTCCCCTTCTTCCCTTTGCCCCTTTTCTTGAAACTAGTGGTCTTGTTAACCATCAACACTTGATGCTCCTTCTTGCTTTCTACCTTCGCAACATTTAGCATTGTGAAGAGCTCGAGAATTGTCTTTTCCATCCCTTGCATATTATAGTTCATCACGAAGTCTTTATAGCTTGGTGGCAGTGATTGAAAAACTCTGTCAATGACACTACCATCAGAAAGATTAACTCCCAGCTGAGTCAAGTGGTTATGATACCCGGACATTTTGCGAAAATGGCAAACGGAGACCAAGCTCCATGGAGGCCTCAAAAAATTCTAAAAATAAATACATATATACCTAGATACATAATGTACATGTGCGCAAATTTTCAGGTCAAAATACATTAAAATGTGAGCTACACACAAAAATACAAATCTGGAGCCTTTTAACATATGTACTGTTCATCTATAAAGTCCATGATTTTGGTTTTTTTGTACAGCTTGCAATTCAAGGTATTTCATCCTGAAATTTTTCACACATACACTTTACATCCTTGTATACATGTGTATTTTTTTCAGAATTTTTTGAACCTGAAATTTATGAATTTTGAATTATTCAAAATAAAGGACTCCATGGAGCTCGGTCTCCAAAATGCCCTACTCGACATTTTGAGTATATGTTCACTAACGGAACTATTCTCCTCCATTTTGCAACTATAGAACTTGTTGGAGACTTCATATCTCTCAACTCGGGCATTTGCTTGAAATATTAACTTACACTCCTGGAACATCTCATATGCTCCATGACGTTTAAAACGTCTTTGAAGTCCCGATTCTAAGGCGTAAAGCATGGCACACTGAACTATCGAGTAGTCATCAACTTTACTCTCCCAGACGTTCATAACGTCCGGAGTTGCTCCTGCAGCGGGTCTTGCACTTAGCGGTGCTTCCAGGACGTAATTCTTTCGTGCAGTAATGAGGATAGTCCTGAAGTTACGGACCCAGTCTGTGTAGTTGCTACCATCATCTTTCAACTTATCTTTCTTTAGGAACGCACTAAAATTCAAGGGGACAGTAGCACGGGCGATTGATCTACAACAACATAGATATACAAAAAAAACTATCAAGTGCTAAGTTCATGATAAATTAAAGTTCAATTAATCATATTAGTTAAGAACTCCCACTTAGATAGACATCCCTCCAGTCATCTAAATGATCACGTGATCCATATCAACTAAACCATGTCCGATCATCACATGAGATGGAGTATTTTTCAGTGGTGAACATCTCTATGTTGATCATATCTACTATATGATTCACGTTTGACCTTTCGGCCTCAGTGTTCCGAGGCCATATCTGCATATTCTAGGCTCGTCAAGTTTAACCCGAATATTCTGCATGTGAAAAACTGGCTTGCACCCGTTGTATGTGAACGTAGAGCTTATCACACCCAATCATCATGTGGTGTCTCGACACGACGAACTGTAGCAACGGTGCATACTCAGGGAGAACCCTTATACCTTGATTTAGTGAAGGATCATCCTATAATGCTACCGTCGTACTAAGCAAAATAAGATGCATAAAGGATAAACATCACATGCAATCAAAATATGTGACATGATATGGCCATCATCATCTTGTGCCTTTGATCTCCATCTCCAAAGCACAATCATGATCTCCATCGTCACCGGCTTGACACCTTGATCTCCATCGTAGCATCGTTGTCGTCTCGCCAACTATTGCTTCCACGACTATCGCTACCGCTTAGTGATAAAGTAAAGCAATTACACGGCGATTGCATTTCATACAATAAAGCGACAACTATAAGGCTCCTGCCAGTTGCTGATAACTTTTACAATGATCATCTCATACAACAATTTATATCTCATCACGTCTTGACCATATCACATCACAACATGCCCTGCAAAAACAAGTTAGAAGCCCTCTACTTTGTTGTTGCAACTTTTACGTGGCTGATACGGGCTTCTAGCAAGAGCCGTTCTTACCTATGCATCAAAACCACAATGATTTTTCGTCAAGTGTGCTGTTTTAACCTTCAACAAGGACCGGTCGTAGTCATACTCGATTCAACTAAAGTTGGAGAAATAGACACCCGCCAGCCACCTGTGTGCGAAGCACGTCGGTAGAACCAGTCTCATGAACGCAATCATGTAATGTCGATCCGGGCCGCTTCATCCAACAATACCATCAAATCAAGTAAGACGTTGGTGGTAAGCAGTATGACTATTATTGCCCACAACTCATTGTGTTCTACTCATGCATATCATCTACGCATAGACCTGGCTCTGATACCACTATTGGGGAACGTAGTAATTCAAAAAAATTCCTTTGATCACGCAAGATATATCTAGGAGAAGCATAGCAACGAGACTTGAGAGTGTGTCCAAGTACCCTCGTAGACCGAAAGCAGAAGTGTGAGATTAACGTGGTTGATGTAGTTGAACGTCTTCATGATCCAACCGATCCAAGTACCGAACGTACGGCACCTCCGTGTTCAGCACACGTTCAACTCGATGATGTCCCTCAAGCTCTTGATCTAGTAGAGGGTCGGTGGAGAGTTCCGTCAGCATGATGGCGTGGTGACGGTGTTGGTTATGTGATCCGCGCAGGGCTTCGCCTAAGCACTACGATGCTATGACCAGAGGAGTAAACTGTGGAGGGAGGCACCACACACGGCTAAGAGAACTCTTGGTGTGCCTTTGGGGTGCCCCTGCCCATGTATATGAAGGAGGGGGGAGATAGGCCGGCGGCCAGGAGAGGCGCGCCATGGGGGGAGTCCTACTTGGACTCCTAGTCCAAGTAGGATTCGGCCTCCCCTTTTTCCTTGCTTCCACCGGAGGGAATAAGAAGGAGAGGGAGAGGGAAAGGGAAGGGGGGCGCCGCCCCCTCCTCCTTGTCCTATTCAGACTCCATAGGAGGGGGTTGCGCCCCCCCCGTGGGCTTCCCTCTCTCTCCTTTAGGCCCATGTTGGCCCAACACTTCCCCAGGGGGGTCCGGTAAACCCTCGGTACTCCGGTAAAATACCCGAATCACTCGGAACCATTCTGATGTCCGAATACAACCTTCCAATATATGAATCTTTACCTCTTGACCATTTCGAGACTCCTCGTCATGTCCGCGAGCTCATCCGGGACTCCGAACAAACTTTGGTCACCAAAAACACATAACTCATAATACAAATCATCATTGACCGTTAAGCGTGTGGACCCTACGGGTTCGAGAACTATGTAGACATGACTGAGACACATCTCCGGTCAATAACCAATAGCAGAACCTGGATGCTCATATTGGCTCCTACATATTCTATGAAGATATTTATCGGTCAAACCGCATAACAACATACGTCATTCCCTTTGCCATCGGTATGTTACTTGCCCGAGATTCGGTCGTCGGTATCCTCATACCTAGTTCAATCTCGTTATCGGCAAGTATCTTTACTTGTTCCGTAATGCATCATCCCGTAACTAACTCATTAGTCACATTGCTTGCAAGGCTTATAGTGATGTGCATTACCGAGAGGACCCAGAGATACCTCTCTGATACACTGAGTGACAAATCCTAATCTCGATTTATTCCAACTCAACAAACACCTTCGGAGACACCTGTGGAGCATCTTTATAATCACCTAGTTACGTTGTGACGTTTGATGGCACACAAAGTGTTCCTCCGATATTTGGGAGTTGCATAATCTCATAGTCAGAGGAATATGTATAAGTCATGAAGAAAGCAATAGTAATAAAACTAAATGATCATTATGCTATGCTAACGGATGGATCTTGTCCATCACATCATTCTCTAATGATGTGATCCCGTTGATTAAATGACAACACATGTCTATGGTCAGGAAACTTAACCATCTTTGATTAACAAGCTAGTCAAGTAGAGGCATACTAGGGACATTTTGTTTGTCTATGTATTCACACATGTACTAAGTTTCTGGTTAATACAATTCTAGCATGAATAATAAATATTTACCATGATATAAGGAAATATAAATAACAACTTTATTACTGCCTCTAATGCGTATTTCCTTCAATTATCACATTCAATGAAATTGCCTAATACTTGATTGGTGTGTTTCTAATTAGAGCACTGGAGTTGCACCTGATATGAGCGGATGGTAAATGGAAGATATCGACTATAAAAACTTTATTATTTAGATATTATATATGAAAATATCACGTAATTATAAATGCCATTTACAATCACCAACAATCTTACTGGATGATTGTTTTTGGGGCCTCAATCCATTTGAACCAAGAAAAGTAGATGGGGTCCATCCAAAATCTTTTGAGCTATGAATAGTAGATGGGGAAGGGTTGAACTATTTTACGCTACCATGGTTCCTAAATGGTAGGAGTGATGTGTTTCTTTGCAGCACTTCCTAAATCTTAACCTCCAAGTGCCTAATTTCATATTCAATACTTTGCCAGGTATTTGCATCTTGGAACATATGTTTTAAGGGAACAAAATCCCCCATGTGTTGTCTTCAATGAATGCATAATAGCAATGAGCATGCTTTCGAGAGACTTGGTCTTAAGCGTAAAAATGCACCAAAGTGCTATATATCTATTGCAATTTAGTGTAAAGAGCCATAAATTTTTGTACCATTTTCTTTATTTTGTGCATCAGGTCTGATAGTATACGTCGTTGAATTCCATTATTTATCGTAATACTTCCTCTGTTCTTGAAAGAGTGTACTTCCAACTTTGTTGAAAAGTCAAACTTTTTTTTATGTTTGACCGTATTTATACAATAATAGAACAACATTTATGTCATCAAATTAATAGCATTAGATTCATGATAAAATATATTTTAGTCATATACCTATTTGATTTCACAAGCATTGACATATTTTTTGCACAAACTCGGTCAAATTTTGAGATAGTTTGACGCTACAACAAAGTTGGAAGTACATGCTTTCAAGGACGGAGGAAGTACCTTACAAGTGGAGTGGATTTCAATTATTTTCATTATATTACCAGTTATATTTTCTGTACATGTGAAATTTAACATGCTCATGTTTATATGTGCAATAAGTACAAATTTTAAAAAGTCCGTGGCAACGCACGAGCAGTCTACTAGTATAAGAAGGCATCTGAGACGAGAAGACACTAAGTCTAGCAAGACATAGCGCTGCATGGACAACCCTATGTCTCACTCATAGCGAGATACAGGGACCCACGTGTATTAAAAGAAAATATTAAATATGCACAAAAAATGTTAAATGTGTATAACAAAAATGTTGACCAAGTATTAAAAGAAATATAAATCTTACATTCAAAAAAACGTTAATTAAACATTTGAAAGTATTAAAATGCGCATAGAAAAATAAAGCACGGAAGATGTATAAACGTACAAAACATTATATTGACCGTGTATTATGAAATGTTGAACTTTTATTTTTAGAATGTAATAGTGTATTAAAAAATATTCTTGATGTGTAATAAAATGTAGAATAAGAACCCAAAGAGATAAAGAAAAAAAATGACAAGTTCAATAAATACAGAAGCCATAAAAGAAAGGCCAAACAAATAGGTGCAAAGAAATGTAAAACAGTGAATTCAATTTAAAAAGAAAACTGTATTAGAAACCAAGAAAGAAACAAAAAACAAAGACAATCATGGAAGTAACAAATACAAATATAAGAAAAATCGAAGGAAAAAGACCAAAGTATTATGACGAAACAAAGAAACCAAACGAAAAACCAAAGAAGAAATAAGAAAACCGAAAAAATTAAAATAAACGAACAAACATAGTATTCGTGGCCTATACACATGGGCCCGGCAGAAAAGATTAAGGCGAGAGAGATGCTAGTACCGCCATAAGCGCCACATAGTATTTGTGGCGCCCAACCGTTCACCAATGCAGAATAATGTCTAAAACCATCGCGAATCTCCATGCACGTTGATTCAACTATTACAAAATTGATGAGTTTGTTAAATCTTAGTCAATTGAGATTCAGACATCCAAATGCGTCCTTGTTATTGTACATCTAAATGATTTAATAAAGCATAAAAAGAAAAAGAAAAAGAGAAAACAATATACCCACACGAATCTTCGCATAAGATAAATGACACATGACTTAGATGTGCAATATTTATGACACATCTAGATGTGCTTTAACAATACTCCTTCCGTTTTGTTTACTCCGCATATTAGAATTGACTGAAGTCAAACTTTATAAAGTTTAATCAAATTTATAGAAAACAGTATAAATATATTTACCATAACAGGTCTATATGACGTGAAAGTACATTCAATAATAAATCTAATATTATTGATTTGTTATTGTATATGTCAATATCTTTGTTTCTAAATTTTATTAAAGTTTACAAAGCTTGATTTTGACTAAAGCAAATATGTGTGGATTAAATAAACACGGAAGGAGTGCTGTTTAGCAAAGCCGAATGTGGTAACACTTCACACCTCAGCCCGGCAGCATTTTAGTTCTCTAATATCACTCTAGTTACTAAGCTCCCGTGAAATAGCGAGCTCTTAGCGCTCTGGCGAGTAAAAACGTTGTTGTCCTGGCCTGTCAGTTGGTGGCCGCTGTTCTTTTTTTTGGTGTCGGTTCACTGGTTGGTCTTCGTGTCATCTGCTCCTTCATTTCTTTCTCTTACCTTCATACGAACAAGGGAAGTGGAGCAAGTCCAGCTGTTCTCTAAAACCATCCCTAATAGATACTCCCTCCGTCTCAAAATATAAAACATTTTTAACACTACACTAATGTCAAAGACATTCTTATATTATGAAATGGAAGGAGTAGATATTTTAGGCGAGAATAGCGAAAAGTTACCCCTCCAGTACGTATCCATCTAGTTCTCCCCCATTCTCATATGCAGCGGAGACGCATCAATTCCTTCCCCGGCCAGCGCACAGATGCTAGCTGTCGCGAGTCTCTCCCGCCACTGCAATGCCTGGTTTGTTTACCTTCTTTTCTTTTTCTGGATTGATAGCTAGTGAGAGAGGATCGCCGATGGGGTACAAATTAAGGAGATGCGGTGGGCGGGGTAGGCTTGACCGACGGTGGATTCGTCGTGGCCAGGGAAGTTGTGTGGTCGACGGTGGCAGCGCGAGGTGGCATCGGCGTGGTTCGGAATCTGGCCAGAGCTGGGCACCGGGTAGGAGCGCAGGCAGTGCTGACGATGGTGTGGTAGGAGCCGCAGGATGGTGCGTGCGGTGGTGGCCGGCGTGTGCACGGCCGCCGACGGTAGAGGGGTGGGCTGGGAGGTAGTAGCTAGCGCAAGCGCAGACGAAGGCACGTCGGGCCGGCGCACTGGTTGCCCAATCATGTGGATACCTTCGCGCTCTCTGCGCCAAATCTTCTTTGCTCTAGGGCCAAAAAGGAATCGTTGTTTGTCAATCAGTTGTCTGTGTTATATCATGGTCCATGGCGTGGAGTCAAAGTGTATTTGTAGTGATTGATTATATTCTAACTGCAGCAAATTAAACTCTCGCAATACAATTGATGGTTAGTAGTTGAACAGGAATTAATATTTTTCTGGCAACTTCCCTGCACCACTAAATTGCTGACTTGGGTGAAACGACTTGGATTGATCGACTCATGGAGAAGGATGATGAGTGTTGTTCTGGAAGGCGACCAACTCCGGCGACAAGGTGGACAACATGCTCATGAACATGGAGGTGGTGATGAAGTAGTGGGACCATGACGAGGAGGCAATATAAGCCATCAAGTCGTTCAGGCACCTCCACTCCAGGCAGGCCCAGGAGTCACTCGATGACCTGATCATCGACCTCTACAAGGTGCATGTCCTTGCACATCTCACAAGAAATTTGCTCAAGGATTAATTCAAACGTTAACTCTAACCTGTTATGCCAGTTTTGCTTCTCATAAATGTGAAAAAGTTGACGAGTAGATAGAGATCTGAAGATAATATGCCTATGTGAGGCCTTCAACAGTAAGAGCACAAAGACGGATGATCCCACGGCAAGAAGTTCTTGGTCTCAATCGAGCAGGAAAAGTCTCACATCTTGGTATAGATTTCTCTTACGTATTCATTGATAAGTTGGCATCTCACTGCAATATTGATCAGTTGCTGAAAACTATCATGGTGGTCGGCATGGGATAAAGCGGTGGTGTTGTTGTCCGCGCGGTTGTGGTGTGGGAGCTGCAGCGGCAGTCATGCGGATGTTGCTCACCTTTGTGTGATCTGTGCTCATGCTGCTCTGTTGCATGCAATTTTAGAGCAATTTATCTTGCTGTGGGCTGATGCTGCTCTGCTATGTGTCTATGTTGTGTAGCCTTGGTTGTGTGTTCTACTTGGCAATTTCGCACAGGCAACTCATAAACTGAGATTTAGTATGCTATGTTTGTGTGCTGATGCTGCTCAGGATCCAGTCATACCTCGAGTCCTGACTTTGGTTCCTACATACCTTCGTTTCACATTACTTAGGTGTAAGCAGATCCATGCAAAAGGTTGTGTGGGTGTCTTTTAATTTTTGAGGTAAATCAACTCCGGTTTTTGTTTTGACACTTCAACAACTCCTACTGAAAAAATCATTATAAACTTATTGAGAATTGAGTTATATATGTTAACTATAATGTACTGACATTACTTACAATGAGTAGTTAGATTACTCTGTCAGATAAATGAAGAGTACTTAAAATGGTTAAACTTCTGACATGTTACGGAAGTTAAATAATGAGATCATTTGTCTTTTGGGCATTTGAGATATCCTCATGAGTGGTGATCTTTATGCTTTGATTATAAACCATCCTTTGCATTGCGCTTACAGGGAAAACCATCATGCGCACTTTATTTATTTCAGATAATAATTACATGGTTCACATGAAGGTTTAGGACAAAGCTAGGGGGCGTATGGTTTAGTTAATGTAACTAGAGATTCATCCTTTTCGGTCATACTTAGAGCAAGGATCCTTCTACCTAAAGAAACGATTATCATCTAAAATTAAATAATGTGTTTTTAATGGGAGAAAGAGATTTGTATATTGTGTCTATATCCACATTATCTGGATTGTAATGTAATTTATTACATGGAAAATCTTATGACAACAATGTGTGGAGTCATATCGTGCCTATGCCAGACGGCGCCGCAAAGCGTGCGTAAGCTTCTAATACATAACAAACCCGACCAAGCTTTGGTGGTTTAGTAAAGCTTAGGGCCGCCGTGCTTAGGCGTAGCTGCGAAGGCGATCGTAGCAGCTCAAACTAAGTTTATCCCTTTTGGCATGCACATGTCGGCATGTATACAACCGAGAACGCCACGAAGCCGCGCAAGCGTACGTGTCCGCCGCTCTCACACGCGTCGCGCCGCGCGCCGCTCGCGGGTCACCGGCCGCCACCGCTCTCACGCCCGCGCCCTTCCAGACCGCTCTCACCCGTCGCCACCTTTTATTAAGCTCGCTCGCCGTCGTGCTTCTTCACTCGCACAGCGAAGAACAGGGCACCTCTGACCGAACATAGCAGTATAGCATCTCCCCACGCTCTCACGCATCACCACAGCTACAGTATCAAGATCACTAGTAGATCAATTAGCCAGGTATAGCTATGGCATCCGAGCAGAGTCGCCGCGAGGAGCGCGCGCAGGCCGCGGCGCAGAAGGCGGCCGACGAGCTCGCCGCGGCCAGGCGGGACATGCGCGAGCCCAGCAGCCCAGGACGGCGGACCGGCATCTTCGGCACCGTGCAGGAGAGCGCGCGCTCCCTGATGGGCGCCGTCCGCGACACCTTCTCCGGCGGCGTCCGGGACACAACCACGGCCCACGACAGCCACTCCAGCGGCGCCATGGGGACCGCGGGGGAGAAACTCGATGAGTACGGGAGCTACGCATCCCAGAAGGCCGAGGAAGGGAAGGAGGGCGCGAGTGAGATGGCGGACGCCGCTGCGGGGAAGACCAAGGATGCGGCCGCGGAGAAGACGAGGGAGATGGCGGACGCCGCCGCGGGGAAGACCAAGGAGACCAAGGACGCGGCGGTGGAGAAGACGAGGGAGATGGCGGACACCGCCGCGACGAAGGCCGCGGAGACCAAGGACGCGGCCGCAGAGAAGGCGAGCGGCGCGGGGGAGATGGTGACGGAGAAGGCGAGGAGTGCCAAGGACGCGGCGGCTGACAAGGCGAGTGGAGCGGCGGAGACGGTGACGGAGAAGGCGAAGGGCGCCAAGGACGCAGCCTTGGATACAGCGGAGGGCGCCAAGGAGTACATGGTGGACAAGAAGGAGGACGCCCGGCGAGCGCTCGCCGGCTCGGCCAAGGATAGCAAGGGCGAGACAAACGAGTCGGCGTGGCAACAGGGCCAGGACGTGCGGCGGCGGGCGGCGGAGAAGGCCGAGGAGGCTCGTCAGCGAACGCACCAACCGCCGGAGGAGGAGAGGTAAAAGCACCGTTGCCACCAGCCGCGCCGTGGTTCAAGAATCAAGGTGCGAAGGCTTCAATAGTAAGTTGATTGAACGTGTCATTCTGTTGAATCTGCAGGTCGAAGTCGGCAACGGAGAACATCTTGGGGTCGGCGCAGGGGTTGACGGAGGCGTTCAAGGAGAAGATGACGATGCCGACGGACGTGATCGAGCGGAAGCTCGCTGAGAGGAAGGGGACGCCGACGGACGCGGGCAGGGGCGAGGCACTGAACGCGGACGACGTGATGCTGCGCGTCAAGGAGGCCGACCAGATGACCGGGACAGGGTTTAACGACGTCGGCAAGATGGGCGAGGAGGGCACCGGCATGAAGGCGGCACTGAGGGCCGACGACGAGGAGGACGTGATGCTGCGGGTGAAGGCGGCGGACCAGATGACGGGGCAGGCGTTCAACGACGTCGGCCCGATGGGAGAGGAGGGCACGGGATGGGGTCCGGCGTTGAGGGCGCGGAAGGACGCCTGAGAGCGTTAGACACGTGCATGCACTCCTGTTGCGTGTCAGCGTTTTGTGTGACACTTTGTAGTAGTACAAGCTACTCCTATAGCAAATGAATAAATTATGCCCGGCAACTTTTTATTAATAAATCACTAACTTTACCTGTAATCCTTTGTGAGAAATGTTATAATTCCTTCTAGAATGAAATTGGGCTTCCCTGTGAAATGAGGCAGGGAACAGAGCGGGAGTGCTGAGTTGAGAAGCTAGCGTTTTAAGGGTCTAAAAATGATCCTTTGTGCATTTTTACGGGTTAAAAAACAGGGGTAAAGATTAGAGCCCTCAAACCCAACCCTTATAACGGAATATTCTCATGAACGACGCGCGGGGGTCGACGGGGTGGCCGCCGGCGACGGGGCGACTAGCGGCGGCGGGAGGTCGACGGGGTGGCCGCCGGCGACGGGGCGACTAGCGGCGGCGGGAGGTCGACGGGGTGGGCGCGAGAGTTAGGAGGATTTTTCCCTCCCGCGCGAGGATAACCACCAAATGAGTGTTGGGGTAGATTTTGCTCTCCAACCCTTACTTTTAAGGATTGGGAAAGGATTTGAGGGTTGGACCTTTAAAAAAATTTAATGAGGGTTGGGGTAGATTTTGCTCTCCAACCTTTACTTTTGAGAATTGAGAGAGGGTTTGAGGGTTGGACCTCTAAAAAAATTTAATGAGCGTTGGGATAGGTTTTGATCTCCAACCCTTACTTTTGAGGATTGGGAGAGAGTTTGAAGGTTGGACCCTTAAAAAAATTTGAGGATTTGAGGGTTAGGGGTTCTAGTATACGGCTTTTTTCGCCGAAAATTATAAAAAAACAGTTATTTTTAGGAGTTTGAGGGTTTGAGGGCTCTACTAGTAATGCTCTTAGTGGTAGAGTTGTTGGCAATCAGCTCCAGGTTTCTTAGTACTCCCTTTGTTTTTTTTTACTCCGCATATAAGATTTGATCAAAGTCAAACTACACAAAGTTTGACCAAATTTACATAAAAAATTATGAACATCTACAGTACTAAAACTATATAGTATGAAAATATGTTTCATGGTGCATCTGAATATATTTATTTCACATTATAAATGTTTATATTTTTTCACATAAAGTTAGTCAAACTCTATAATGCTTAACTTTGACCAAACTTTATATGCGGACTAAAAAGAAACGGAGGGAATAGCTCAGCGATAAAGCGGTCGGCTATTAACTGACGGGATGTAAGTTCGAATCCTACTTAAAAAGATTTTATTCATTTTTAATGTAAATTTTAATGTAGGTTCGAATCCTATGAAGATTTTATCTATTCTTTAATGTGAGAATTTTAGTGTAAAAACATTGGGATGGAGGGAGTACAATTTTATTAAGAGGCTCCTCAAACTAATCAAACAAATCAACAACAGGCGATTGTTATTTCTCAATAGCTCAATGGTAGAGCGTCGGCTGCTAACTGATTGATCGTAAGTTCGAATCCTACTAAGAAAGATTTTATTCATTCTTCAATGTAAGAAATTTTAATGCAAAGACACTGGAATAGAGGGAGTATAATTTTATTACAGTTTGTCTAGTTCACATCTAAATATTTTTTAAGAATTTCACATCTAAGCTTCCAGAAATACATAATGCAACAAAAAAAAGAAAAAAAAATAGATCACAAACAAAATGGACATGAATTTAGATATGACATAACTATGTCATATTTATATATGTCTAAACAGACCCATTTTATTAAGTGGCTCCTCAAACCAATCAAACGAATCAACAACAGGCGATTGAAATCTAGCTAGCCTAGCGAGCTCATAAGTGACTTCATTAGCTACTCTTACAATGCACGATCCTAGAAATTAGAAAATCACAATCCTAAAAGTTAGAAAATCACAAGCAAAATGATCATAATATTAATTTTTGAGAAAACTTTCTATATTCATCAATTTTCAAGGTAGTACATAGAACACCGAAAGCAAAAATTATATCCAGATCTGTAGACCATTCAGCGACGACTACAAACACTAGAGAGAACCGAAGGCGCGCCGCCGTTGTAGTAGGACCTTAGCACCAGAGCAGCAACCGCGGATGCCGTTGTAGTAGAACCTTAGCACCAGAACATCAACCACAATCGATGAAGAGAAGTATAGATTAGATGGATCTAACCCGCAGACACACAGACATAGACGAATGAAGACATAGCCAAGCGGGTCCACCAAAGACAAACATCAACCAGATCGGACAAGATCCACTGGAGCCACACCTCCACATGCTCTCCAATGATGCTATAAGCATCACCGGTATGAGGGCTAGACCGGGAGAACCTTATTCCATCTTCAAGAAGCCGTCGTCTCCTCGTCTTCTTGAGCATGGCACAAACCCTAACAGAACTTAAAAAAACTTCTAAAAACGGAGTCCTCCCGCCAACAAGGGTCAGGCTCCACCGCATCTCCATGGTCCAAGGACCATAGAAGCCGAGGTGGCATGAGAATCCGAGATGGGAGTGCACAGGAGGCAGGAGCGAAGGCAAGCAAAAGAATAATCATAATATGATAACCAATGCTGAGGAAATTCGGTTGGCCCTAAGTAGGGGATAATCGAATAATTAATTAGTTTATCCATTACTCAATGAAGGTGACATAGGGTTAATCGGCAGGTTAACTGGTTAGTTATAACAATCTTAAAAAACATCGGCATCATATCTGCACATTGTCTTTCATTTTGTAGTGTCATTGACCTTCAAATTATCTGAGTTGATCACAAGATGATTGCATCTAGCCCTTTGTGCTAGAGAATGCCAAAATCTAAGAGCTAAAGATTCAGTCATTAAGACATTTGTATAACAGTTGATCCTCCCATTCCCTCCCATGATGAATTTCCCTTTATCAACCCTCAGCAGTGCCCCATCGCAATGAATTTGCCTTTATCAAGCCCTAGGACTGCCCCAATAGTACCGTAAACATGTCTTGATCAAATGAAGCATCCACATTTAGTTTAACAAAACATCCAGGGGCCTAGTCCAACCCTTTTTTTCATGAAAACATTGGGAGAAGAAGAATAACAAAACTAGCCATAAGCACACAAATCCTCATAGATATCTCGATAGTACTCTGAACTTTCTTCTCATGCACCAACCTACGTCTTTCCCACCACAAATACTAGCAACTAATGACAATCATCTCCCGAATACTTTGAATCTTCATAATGGATAAATCCTGATATGGTATTAGAAGTAGGAATTCTAGAATCGTCTCCCCAACACGAAAAAGGGTAACTAAAAAAATAGGAGTATGAATTATGCTTGGAAACTTTGTTACGAAATGGTAATCGACAATCCTAGACCTACGGAGTAAAGATGGTCGAGTTGTGGCCACTCGATGTCTAAGAGCATCTAGAGTTGGACTCCCCAAATTAACCGAGAGGACATAGGACCACTGACCGGACAGGAGAGAGAATGAAAAAGTTGACCCAGCCGTACCCCTCAAAGCCTTCTTAAATGCCCGGCCTGTCCACCCCTCATATTGGCCATATATATGAGACGAGTATGAGGAGTGCCCAGGCGTGTCCGGTCAGTGGTCCTATTCCGCCACATAGGATTTGACCCATCATAAATCATATTTTTTCTTTCTTTATTATTTCTTTTAATTCTCTCTCTCCTTCTCCGCCAATCACATGCATGAGACCGGACATATAGCTAGCGAAAAAAGTGAGGGACATGGTGCACTATAGAAAAAAGACACATCTATGACACTATGGCCGAACAAAAACTTTTTCTATGATGAATATGACACTTCCATGATGATAATTGTGCAAAAACACGTATCATCATAGATATGGTGGACTCCTACTTCCGTGATAGAAAATGGGCTTTTTGTCCTGGCCGCGCTGGAGATGCACCTGCATGACATTCTTTGGGCCGTCCATGATATAAAACACCATGGTAGAAGTGAGGATGAGGAAAATTTCGAGGAGTTCCCGATTAGGTGGGTGGTCGGGGCCGAGCGATGCAGTGTGGTTTGCACGTTTCTCTCGTACGCGCATGTGTGCGAGGCATTCACTAACTAAACCCGAGTGAGGCGTTCGCTTATTGAGCCCGAGCGATCGCACTAGCTAGCTACGTAGCGAACACGAGTGATCGATCCCACTACATACTGAAGCCGATCGATCCCTTCAGTGTTAACTGAACCTGAGTAACTCCTTCGCTACTAACTGAACCCGATCGATTCCTTCGCTCCTAACTGAACCCGATCGATCGATCACTGTTGCTTACTGAAGCCAATCGATCGATGCATTGCATTGAGCCCTCGTGCGAGACGTAGCTAGCCGTCCGGTGTTGGGTTGCCTCTTGATGAACAGTGCATGTTGCTGTTGTGCGCGCGGTACACATAGACACGAGTCGAAGCGCATCGATCGAGCCAGTTGGTTGTCCATGGATGAACAATTCCCGTCGTTGTCACCAGCTTGTACACCCCACCCCAGCTAGTGGGGTTTGGATGCAGGACCACGTGTTAGTAGGCAGTTGCCGCTGGATGAACAGGACCCCGAGGAGGCCGCCACACCCTTCCGGTTGGGGGTGGATGAACAAGACCCCATGGAGGTTGGATGAACAGTAGTCGGTGGAGGCTGGAAGGAGTCGACGGTGGATGAACAGTAGCCAGTGGAGGCCGGAAGGAGTCAACGGTGGATGAACAGTAGCCAGTGGAGTACCATTTTACGGCGCCACACCCTGATGTCTACTACGCAACTTTATTCATGTAGACTCGTGTTGGGTCTCCAAGCGCAGAGTTTTGTAGGACCGTAGCAATTTTCTCTCAAGTGGACGACCTAAGCTTTATCAATCCGTGTGAGGCGTAGGATGAAGATGGTCTCTCTCAAACAATCCTGCAACCAAATAACAAAGAGTCTCCTGTGTCCCCAACACACCAAATACAATGGTAATTTGTATAGGTGCACTAGTTCAGCGAAGAGATGGTGATACAAGTGTAATATGGATAGTAGATATTGATTTTTGTAATAGGAACAATAAAAAACAGCAAGGTAGCAAGTAACAAAAGTGAGCACAAACAGTATTGCAATGCTTGAAAATGAGGCCTAGGGTCCGTACTTTCACTAGTGCAATCTCTCAACAATGCTAATATAATTGGATCATATAACCTGTTGGGGAACGTAGTAATTTCAAAAATTTCCCTACGTACACGCAAGATCATGGTGATGGCATAGCAACGAGAGGGGAGAGTGTTGTCCATGTACCCTCGTAGACCGTAAGCGGAAGCGTTACCACAACGCGGTTGATGTAGTCGTACGTCTTCACGATCCGACCGATCCAAGCACCGAACGTACGGCACCTCCGAGTTCAGCACACGTTCAGCTCGATGACGATCCCCGGGCTTCGATCCAGCAAAGCTTCGGGGATGAGTTCCGTCAGCACGACGGCGTGTGACGATGATGATGCTCTACCGGCGCAGGGCTTCGCCTAAACTCCGCGACGATATGACCGAGGTGGAATATGGTGGAGGGGGGCACCACACACGACTAAGGAACGATCCGTAGATCAACTTGTGTGTCTATGGGGTGCCCCCTGCCCCCGTATATAAAGGAGGGAGGGGGGAGGCCGGTCGGCCCTTGTTGGGCGCGCCAGGAGGAGGAATCCTCCTCCTAGTAGGAGTAGGACTCCTCCTTTCCTACTCCTACTAGGAGGGAAAGGAAGGGGGAGAGGAGGGGAAGGAAAGAGGGGGGCGCCGCCCCCCCCCCCTCCTAGTCCAATTTGGACCAGAGGGAGAGGGGGCGCGCGGCCCTTCCTGGCCGCCCCTCTCTCTTCCCACCAAGGCCCATGTGGCCCATTAACTCTCCGGGGGGGTTCCGGTATGTGACGCCCTCGATTCAATCGTACACTAATCATACACGCAAATGTGTACAATCAAGATCAAGGACTCACGGGAAGATATCACAACACAACTCTAGACACAAATTAAAATAATACAAGCTTTATATTACAAGCCAGGGGCCTCGAGGGCTCGAATACATAAGCTCGAAAACAAAGAGTCAGCGGAAGCAACAATATCTGAGAACAGACATGAGTTAGACAAGTTTGCCTTAAGAAGGCTAGCACAAAAGCAACACGATCGAAAAGGCAAGGCCTCCTGCCTGGGAGCCTCCTAACTACTCCTGGTCGTCGGCGTCCGTCACGTGGTAGTAGGCACCCTCGGGGTAGCAGCAGTCGTCAAAGGTGGCATCTGGCTCCTGGACTCCACCATCTGGTTGCAACAACCAGAAAGAAGAAAGAAGGGGGAAAAGGGGGAAGCAAAGCAACCGTGAGTACTCATCCAAAGTACTCGCAAGCAAGGATCTACACTACATATGCAACATTATCAAAGGAAGGCTGTATATGTGGACTGGGCTGCAGAAATGCCAGAATAGAGAGAAGGCCTAGTCCTATCGAAGACTAGCATCTTCTGGAAACCACCATCTTGCAGCAACAGGAGGGAGTAGAGTAGCATAAAGTAAAGTGGTAGTAGTGTTATCAACCTCGGCCAGAGATCCTTTCTCGACTCCCTGCGAGAAAGCAATCCCAGAGCCATACTATCCAGTTATCATCACAATCAAATCCTCATCACCATCCAGTTCTCATCACAAGTATCCAGTTCTAGTTGTATCGATCGGGATACAACTCCAAGTGTCCGTTACCGTAGGACAGGCTATCGATAGATGTTTTCTTCCCTGCAGGGGTGCACCAACTTACCCACCACGCTCGATTGACTCCGGCCGGACACACTTTCCAGGGTCATGCCCGGCCTCGGCCAAACAATACGCCGCAACCCGACCTAGGCTTAATAGAGAGGTCAGCACGCCGGACTAAACCTATGCCCCCAGGGGTCATGGGCCATCTCCCCGGAAACTCCTGCACGTTGCGTACGCGGCCGGTGAGCAGACCTAGCTACCTCCCTAAAAAGGCAGGAGCTTACCAGTCCAACCCGGCGCGCGCCGCTCCGTCGCTGACGTCTATTAAGCTTCGGCTGATGTATACGACGCAGAACGCCCATACTATGCCCACGTGATGGTTAGTGCTATCAGGCCAGAGGCCCCTCGGATCAAATATCCAAATCGTAGTGGATTAGGAACGCGCGGTAACAAGCAGAGACTCACGAAAGAGGTGACCCCGTTGCCCCGTCTCGAGGACTTGCGGCAAGGGCTAAGAATGCCCGGCCACGCCTCGTAATTATCTCACGGGCACCTTCCAGGTCAACCCGTCTCCACATCACTTTCCAAGTAACAGTTGTAAAGTCCAAGTATCCGTGTGTCCAAACATCAAGAGGAAAACCCAAGGAATCACCCTCGGTGGGTTCCACTCAATGTAATCATCAAGGTGAACGTAGAGGAATCACCCTCGAGGTTCACACTTGAGGGGTTGCACGACAGAGTCGTATCGGAAGTGGTTAAAGAGGAAATCACCCTCGATGACCACGACCGAATAGCTACACTACAGGGTTAACATCAGAAGTGTTGTAGAGGTCTCACCCTCGGCACTCGATAGTAACCCAGTAGTGTCGAGCAACTAAGGGGAAAGTGATGTGCGGTGCGGGGCCTGGTCTTCGATCCCGTTGATCGGGTCTTCAATGATGAAGCAGGGGCAACAAGGACAAGGTGGGGGTCACTGATGGATCACTAACCAACCTATACTAAGCAGTTTAGGATAAGCAGGTAAGGTACAATAAGCAGGTACAAAAGCAGGCTATGCATCAGAATAGGTGCAAACAATAACAGTAGCAAAATCTAATGCAAGCATGAGAGAATGGAATGGGCGATATCGGGATGATCAAAGGGGGGGGCTTGCCTGGTTGATCTGGCAAGGAGGGGTCGTTGTCGACGACGTAGTCGATCACCGGGGCATCAGCGGCCTCGGGGTCTACCGGAGAGAAGAGGGGGAAGAAACAGTAAATACATAGCAAACAGAGGTAACACTAAGCATGACATGACGATACGTAGCGCTAAGCGTGCTCTAACGCGGTCCTAGACGTTATAGGTGAAGGGGGAAAACAACCGGGAAGGTGTTCCCGGTTCCGGACCTGTGTCAGACAGATGACCGGAGGGGGAAAGTTCCATGTTCAGCATGCTAGGGGCATGTGACAGATGAACGGACCGCATATTCGGATTCGTTGGATTTTTCTGAGCAACTTTCATATAGAAAACATTTTCATCCGAGTTACGGTTTATTTTCTATGAATTTTTAAAGATTAAACCATTTTCTGGAATTAAATAAATTATCAGAAAGGTTTATTGCGTCAGCATGACGTCACAGCGACATCAGCAGTCAGCAGGGCGGCTGACCAAGTCAAACCTGGCCTGTGGGTCCAGCGGGACCCACATGTCAGCCCCTGCTAGCCTAACAGTGTAATAAACTAACTAATCTAGGTTAATTAGCTACTGGACCCCACCTGTCATAGCCTAATTGGCTAAACTAATTAGTTTTAATTATTAAAACATTTTAATTAGAGGATTAAGCGGTGGGGCCCGCACGTCAGTGTCACAGGGACGCCTAGTCAGCAAGTTGACTGGGTCAACGGTTAGCGGGACCCAGTGGCAGTGGCTCAGCGGCGTGGTCCAGGGTTGCCGCGTCAGCGCCCCGTCGGACGGCGACCGGAGTCGCGCCGGCGACCATTCCCGTGGCGGAAGTCCGCCGGAGATGGCCGGAAAACGGCTACAAGGCTCGGTTCGCCGCGTTTTCGGTCACGTTCGAGAGCTGGCGTCGGCGCGCATCGCCAGGTGCCACCGGTTGGTCTCGGGGAGGCTCGATACGACGACGGCGAGAACCTTAGCGGCCGCCGGAGTTCGGCCATAGGCGGGATGAGCGACAGAGGCCACGGGGATGGGACCTAGCGGCACGAGCGGCCGCGGTGAGGGGACCTGAGCACGTTCCCATGCTCGGGCGAGCCTGACAGCGACTACAACGTCGACGACGAGCTATGCGGCGGAGCTAGGTTCGGGCGGCGATGGCAGAGGCTGCCATGGCGCGAGGAAGAGCACGGGGAGAGAGGGATAGGGAGGAGGAGCTCACTGGGCGCCTGTAGGTGTGCTCAGTGGGCTCGGGGCAGGCGCGGGGTGGCCGAATTCGACGCCGGCGTTCGTCGGAGCAGAGGAGGAAGAAGAGGTCATCGCGCTTGCTGTGGGGGCTCCTGGCTTGGTCCGGTGGTCGAGGAAGACGTCGCGGGGCACGACGGCGCTCGGGGATTCGTCGGAGAGGGCCGGGGACAGCGGTGGCCGCGGAATCAACCAACGCACGGCGACGGTGGCGCTCGGGAGGAGTGAGCGCGTGAGGAAGAGGGGAAAGGTGGATCTGGGGGGGAGAGGCGCAAGTGGGAGTGGGGAGCTGACGAGGCCAGGAGGCTCGGCCTTATCCCCTCGGCGCGAGCAGCGGGGTGGCGAGGTGGTCGGGCGGCGACCGCGCGGGCGCGTGCCTCGGTCGGGTGAACAGGGGAAGGGGATGACCGCGGGGAGGAGTGGGCTGGGCTGTGCACTGTAGCAATGGGCTACAAGTGCACAGTAGTAGCTAGGCCCTTTTCTATTTCCTTTTTTTTATAGAGAGAGAAAGGGAATTATTTGGCCAACTATTTCACTTAGCAAACATTTGGGAGGTGTCCCATTAAATCCCTGGTGATCATAGGCATTGCCACAATTATTTTGGAGACCAGAAGAATTCATTTGTTTTTTTTAAAGGATAGCATTTAAAAATGCTGAATTGGTGCTGTTATAATTGCTAATGTTCATCTTTGCACCAAAGTGATGTTGTGTTCCTTAACAAATAATTGTTATGGAATTTTTGACAGATGATGAACATTTTTCCGGCAACTTTTGATCAACTTCAAACTTCACTTGAATTTGAATTGACTGGAATTTCAAATGGGATATTGGACAAAGATGATTAAGCACTGTTTGGATAAATGGTTAGCTTAATCACAGAGGGTTACTGTAGCATGACACTGGGGGTGTTACAAATCTCCTCCACTACAAGAAATCTCGTCCCGAGATTTAAGTGGGGAAGTAAAGAGTAACTTCGGGAGAACTGACCCTTATAGGGTTAATTATCTGGTGAATAAATCAGGGAATGAGGCGGAAGTATCTCTCGAGTTGAACTTAAATAAAACGTCGAGAGCAAAGTATGAGGGTACCATGACAAGTTTTAACGGGCAGGCAATCATTCGATGCCTAATGAAATGGTGAAAAGGGGTTCCAAGCAACGGAATAATTATTGTTTCCGATGCCAGAATTGGTGATCTCATCGGAAGGTGGCTCGTGAATTACTTACGAGTCCACGCGAGAGGAATAACTTTGGGAACAGGGGGTGTACAGGAGAGCCAGGTTTCGATCCTGTGGAACTGTGGGTTATGGGCCCACCATGTGGGTTAAAAGTAGAAAGGGGGTTGACATCTTGTACGATCACGATAGTAAGGCATGTCAGAGGGTAGCCTATCAGTTATGTCGGCAACAACCTCGATACCAAGGGCGAGGGACGAAGAGAACCATTTTCCTGCTCGTTGAACGAGGCGGGCCAATAGGCAAGGTTCTCATCCATCGGTGGCATACCGGAATGTCATCAACAATAGTAACAGGGTCTTACTGACAAGGTTGTACAACGGGGTGTTTTATAAGCAGAAAATTATTCCTGCTTATATCATATAGCTCACAAGAAGGTTAAACAAAACAATGGAAAGGAAATAAGTGGTTATTAGGATAATCAGACCAATGGAAAGGAAAGGTGTTTATACCCAAGAATTGGGAGTATATCCTTCCCAAGGGGAAGCGGAGCAGGAAATACATGATATGACAGCAAGTTCAAAAGCATTTAGATAAAGGGGGCAAGGGAAGAATCATGATATTACCCATACAACGGTGTTTGGATAATAGATCAAGAAACATTCGGCAATGTGTTTCCAACGTTCTTGTTGATATTCGGAATACCTCAGTCATGCTTCGAGGTAGCATTAACATGGTGCTACAAGTAGGGGTTGTAGTTGAAAAAAACACAAGAAATACCCAAGGAAGAGTTGCGGGATTAGCAAGGAGTCCAAGGTATAACCAAGACATGATCAAACATGCGTTGGAAAGAAGACAAAGGGGGTTGTCGATGATAACTCAAATCATCGAAGGTCAAGGATGGTATTCCTCACCATGAATTCAATTGTCATTTCAATGCAAGTCAAAATGTTGATGCTGATCACGACGCATTTGTCGAGAGGCTCTATGAAGATGCCATCGAGGAGCGATGCCATCAAGCAACAGGAAGGATGAAGCGAAAGGTTATTGAAACCACGAGTAAGACACAAACTCGATAGCAAGCTTGTTGTTCATGGCAAAATGGTATAATGAGGAAGATCGACATAAGCTTAGCTCGTCGTCGAAGATTGTGCTCCGGAAGGACCTGGTAGCACAGTTGAAATTTAGCACGGTAACAATACAGCTGATCAGGCTAGGAATGACTTGAAGGATTATTAAACTCGTAAGCAACAAAATTTACTTAAGAGTTATAGAATCGGAGTGTGGAATCGATTCACTTATCGGCGTTCTCGAGTGACTAACAACTCAAAACCCGGGGAAATATGAAATCGATGAGAAGCAATACCAAATGAAGACTCGTAGGAAGCAACACGGTTCTTTGTTATTCTCGAGGTACCGAAGGGTAATACTCGAAGGAAAATCAAAATAGAGGTTGCGGAGATGCATTGGTCTGTAGAAGACGAGTGCTTTAACTTGTCCGAGAAATGGAATCAAAGGGGAACAACCATGTTCAGAACCACGGTCGCAAAGGACCAAACATAGATACCATATGAACTTATAACAAGGGGATTATTATTATCACAAGAAGCTTCCATGATAAGTTCCACATCGGGTCCATGGGCATGAACACAAAGTTCAAGGTCGACTCCCACTTCTTCAATGCATATCCTTTCATTTACTTCTCGCGTTCAGTGAAGTTGTAGTGTTGACATGTTATCTGGCAAAACACCAGAAGAGTAAGACTCGTTAAAAACTCTCGGGTTCAAATGGATTAGGGGAGGCATAGGTTCAACCCATAGGGGCATCTTAGGAACCTATTCCACAAACTTCAAAAGTAAACAACACAAGCTCGAAGCAGAGCATGGTTGACAAAAGGAGAGGATACAATTTACCAAAGGCTTTATGTATCCGAGAAAAGGCTCACAAGGTTATTGCATATGAAGGATGTTGTCGGATAACAACCCGGCAATGGGCCTACCGGTCCACAATGGAGCTGATGTGAGTATCGGTACTCAATCAGAGGAAGAAAGAATGCAAGGGCATCGGATTATAGAACATCTGAACAATTCGATGCTTAGATAACAAAGGAATTATGATTTCCTAAACGAAGGATCAGAAGTAGACGCTCTGATCAAGGAGGGATAGGTAGAATAGACCTAGGGCACAATTGATGACAAATAGATTGGTCGAGAACCAGCTCATGTTCAAAATGACGTCTAAGCCAAAAAGATATAGAAGGATCACTGATGATTGTGTGCCTTCACACACATGTTGAATCAATAGGATCAAAATGAAGGTGTCGAAGGATACTAATGAATATTGCTACACATATGGAAAGCATCCATAATGCAAGCAGACAATTAATTGCAGAGCAATAGTTTGAAGAGGATACTCGAAAGATCGGGTAGTATTTCCAAGTATTTTGAAAAGCATATGAACAACTGGGGATGAGCGGACCCCGGTTAAGTGAATTATCCTTAGTGCAAAAAGAAGCTGCAAAGCAGAAGGCACAAGGATTCTCGAACAACGGAGAGTGCTAGGGGTATCTTGTATCAACATGAGCAACTGGGGATGAAGGTACAAATGGCAAGGAGGTTATTCACGAGGATTACCGGTGGTCAGGAATTGTAAGGCAGTGTGCACAGAGTCTCGAGAAACATCGAGGAGTAACCGCAGAATCTTCTGGCGAAGCAAGTGATCATCGGTAAGGTCGGGGCTCACCGGGAGGAAGTGGGCACGAGAACCTAATGTCAGAGTTATTAAATTCGTTTAACCCGAGTAGAAGAGAGAACAGAGTCCCAGAGTAAAGACGAGGAATAAAAGATCCTAATACCACCCAATGGCGACGTAGGCCCGTAAGACACACAATCCAATGTTAGTAAAAGTTTTTCAGTGACTAGACTCAACTTCGGCCAAGGAGTTGGAACGGGGGCTACCTACAGGCAGTCGGCTCTGATACCAACTTGTGACGCCCTCGATTCAATCGTACACTAATCATACACGCAAATGTGTACGATCAAGATCAAGGACTCACGGGAAGATATCACAACACAACTCTAGACACAAATTAAAATAATACAAGCTTTATATTACAAGCCAGGGGCCTCGAGGGCTCGAATACATAAGCTCGAAAACAAAGAGTCAGCGGAAGCAACAATATCTGAGAACAGACATGAGTTAGACAAGTTTGCCTTAAGAAGGCTAGCACAAAAGCAACACGATCGAAAAGGCAAGGCCTCCTGCCTGGGAGCCTCCTAACTACTCCTGGTCGTCGGCGTCCGTCACGTGGTAGTAGGCACCCTCGGGGTAGCAGCAGTCGTCAAAGGTGGCATCTGGCTCCTGGACTCCACCATCTGGTTGCAACAACCAGAAAGAAGAAAGAAGGGGAAAAGGGGAAGCAAAGCAACCGTGAGTACTCATCCAAAGTACTCGCAAGCAAGGATCTACACTACATATGCAACATTATCAAAGGAAGGCTGTATATGTGGACTGGGCTGCAGAAATGCCAGAATAGAGAGAAGGCCTAGTCCTATCGAAGACTAGCATCTTCTGGAAACCACCATCTTGCAGCAACAGGAGGGAGTAGAGTAGCATAAAGTAAAGTGGTAGTAGTGTTATCAACCTCGGCCAGAGATCCTTTCTCGACTCCCTGCGAGAAAGCAATCCCAGAGCCATACTATCCAGTTATCATCACAATCAAATCCTCATCACCATCCAGTTCTCATCACAAGTATCCAGTTCTAGTTGTATCGATCGGGATACAACTCCAAGTGTCCGTTACCGTAGGACAGGCTATCGATAGATGTTTTCTTCCCTGCAGGGGTGCACCAACTTACCCACCACGCTCGATTAACTCCGGCCGGACACACTTTCCAGGGTCATGCCCGGCCTCGGCCAAACAATACGCCGCAACCCGACCTAGACTTAACAGAGAGGTCAGCACGCCGGACTAAACCTATGCCCCCAGGGGTCATGGGCCATCTCCCCGGAAACTCCTGCACGTTGCGTACGCGGCCGGTGAGCAGACCTAGCTACCTCCCTAAAAAGGCAGGAGCTTACCAGTCCAACCCGGCGCGCGCCGCTCCGTCGCTGACGTCTATTAAGCTTCGGCTGATGTATACGACGCAGAACGCCCATACTATGCCCACGTGATGGTTAGTGCTATCAGGCCAGAGGCCCCTCGGATCAAATATCCAAATCGTAGTGGATTAGGAACGCGCGGTAACAAGCAGAGACTCACGAAAGAGGTGACCCCGTTGCCCCGTCTCGAGGACTTGCGGCAAGGGCTAAGAATGCCCGGCCACGCCTCGTAATTATCTCACGGGCACCTTCCAGGTCAACCCGTCTCCACATCACTTTCCAAGTAACAGTTGTAAAGTCCAAGTATCCGTGTGTCCAAACATCAAGAGGAAAACCCAAGGAATCACCCTCGGTGGATTCCACTCAATGTAATCATCAAGGTGAACGTAGAGGAATCACCCTCGAGGTTCACACTTGAGGGGTTGCACGACAGAGTCGTATCGGAAGTGGTTAAAGAGGAAATCACCCTCGATGACCACGACCGAATAGCTACACTACAGGGTTAACATCAGAAGTGTTGTAGAGGTCTCACCCTCGGCACTCGATAGTATCCCAGTAGTGTCGAGCAACTAAGGGGAAAGTGATGTGCGGTGCAGGGGCCTGGTCTTCGATCCCGTTGATCGGGTCTTCAATGATGAAGCAGGGGCAACAAGGACAAGGTGGGGGTCACTGATGGATCACTAACCAGCCTATACTAAGCAGTTTAGGATAAGCAGGTAAGGTACAATAACGGGTACAAAAGCAGGCTATGCATCAGAATAGGAGCAAACAATAACAGTAGCAAAATCTAATGCAAGCATGAGAGAAAGGAATGGGCGATATCGGGATGATCAAAGGGGGGGCTTGCCTGGTTGATCTGGCAAGGAGGGGGTCGTTGTCGACGACGTAGTCGATCACAGGGGCATCAGCATCGGTCTCGGGGTCTACCGGAGAGAAGAGGGGGAAGAAACAGTAAATACATAGCAAACAGAGGTAACACTAAGCATGACATGACGATACGTAGCGCTAAGCGTGCTCTAACGCGGTCCTAGACGTTATAGGTGAAGGGGGAAAACAACCGGGAAGGTGTTCCCGGTCCCGGACCTGTGTCAGACAGATGACCGGAGGGGGAAAGTTCCATGTTCAGCATGCTAGGGGCATGTGACAGATGAACGGACCGCATATTCGGATTCGTTGGATTTTTCTGAGCAACTTTCATATAGAAAACATTTTCATCCGAGTTATGGTTTATTTTCTATGAATTTTTAAAGATTAAACCATTTTCTGGAATTAAATAAATTATCAGAAAGGTTTATTGCGTCAGCATGACGTCACAGCGACATCAGCAGTCAGCAGGGCGGCTGACCAAGTCAAACCTGGCCTGTGGGTCCAGCGGGACCCACATGTCAGCCCCTGCTAGCCTAACAGTGTAATAAACTAACTAATCTAGGTTAATTAGCTACTGGACCCCACCTGTCATAGCCTAATTGGCTAAACTAATTAGTTTTAATTATTAAAACATTTTAATTAGAGGATTAAGCGGTGGGGCCCGCACGTCAGTGTCACAGGGACGCCTAGTCAGCAAGTTGACTGGGTCAACGGTTAGCGGGACCCAGTGGCAGTGGCTCAGCGGCGTGGTCCAGGGTTGCCGCGTCAGCGCCCCGTCGGACGGCGACCGGAGTCGCGCCGGCGACCATTCCCGTGGCGGAAGTCCGCCGGAGATGGCCGGAAAACGGCTACAAGGCTCGGTTCGCCGCGTTTTCGGTCACGTTCGAGAGCTGGCGTCGGCGCGCATCGCCAGGTGCCACCGGTTGGTCTCGGGGAGGCTCGATACGACGACGGCGAGAACCTTAGCGGCCGCCGGAGTTCGGCCATAGGCGGGATGAGCGACAGAGGCCACGGGGATGGGACCTAGCGGCACGAGCGGCCGCGGTGAGGGGACCTGAGCACGTTCCCATGCTCGGGCGAGCCTGACAGCGACTACAACGTCGACGACGAGCTATGCGGCGGAGCTAGGTTCGGGCGGCGATGGCAGAGGCTGCCATGGCGCGAGGAAGAGCACGGGGAGAGAGGGATAGGGAGGAGGAGCTCACTGGGCGCCTGTAGGTGTGCTCAGTGGGCTCGGGGCAGGCGCGGGGTGGCCGAATTCGACGCCGGCGTTCGTCGGAGCAGAGGAGGAAGAAGAGGTCATCGCGCTTGCTGTGGGGGCTCCTGGCTTGGTCCGGTGGTCGAGGAAGACGTCGCGGGGCACGACGGCGCTCGGGGATTCGTCGGAGAGGGCCGGGGACAGCGGTGGCCGCGGAATCAACCAACGCACGGCGGCGGTGGCGCTCGGGAGGAGTGAGCGCGTGAGGAAGAGGGGAAAGGTGGATCTGGGGGGGGGGAGAGGCGCAAGTGGGAGTGGGGAGCTGACGAGGCCAGGAGGCTCGGCCTTATCCCCTCGGCGCGAGCAGCGGGGTGGCGAGGTGGTCGGGCGGCGACCGCGCGGGCGCGTGCCTCGGTCGGGTGAACAGGGGAAGGGGATGACCGCGGGGAGGAGTGGGCTGGGCTGTGCACTGTAGCAATGGGCTACAAGTGCACAGTAGTAGCTAGGCCCTTTTCTATTTCCTTTTTTTTAGAGAGAGAAAGGGAATTATTTGGCCAACTATTTCACTTAGCAAACATTTGGGAGGTGTCCCATTAAATCCCTGGTGATCATAGGCATTGCCACAATTATTTTGGAGACCAGAAGAATTCATTTGTTTTTTTTTAAAGGATAGCATTTAAAAATGCTGAATTGGTGCTGTTATAATTGTTAATGTTCATCTTTGCACCAAAGTGATGTTGTGTTCCTTAACAAATAATTGTTATGGAATTTTCGACAGATGATGAACATTTTTCCGGCAACTTTTGATCAACTTCAACTTCACTTGTATTTGAATTGACTGGAATTTCAAATGGGATATTGGACAAAGATGATTAAGCACTGTTTGGATAAATGGTTAGCTTAATCACAGAGGGTTACTGTAGCATGACACTGGGGGTGTTACACGGTAACCCTCCGGCACTCCGATTTTCTCCGAAATCACCAGGAACACTTCCGGTGTCCGAATATAGTCGTCCAATATATCAATCTTTATGTCTCGACCATTTCGAGACTCCTCGTCATGTCCGTGATCACATCCGGGACTCCGAACAAACTTCGGTACAACAAAACTTATAAACTCATAATAAAACTGTCATCGAAACGTTAAGCGTGCGGACCCTACGGGTTCGAGAACTATGTAGACATGACCTAGAACTATTCTCGGTCAATAACCAATAGAGGAACCTGGATGCCCATATTGGTTCCTACATATTCTACGAAGATCTTTATCGGTCAAACCGCATAACAACATACGTTGTTCCTTTTGTCATCGGTATGTTACTTGCCCGAGATTTGATCGTCGGTATCCAATACCTAGTTCAATCTCGTTACCGGCAAGTCTCTTTACTCGTTTCGTAATGCATCATCCCGTAACCAACTCATTTGGTCACATTGCTTGCAAGGCTTATAATGATGTGCATTACCGAGAGGGCCCAGAGATACCTCTCCGACAATCGGAGTGACAAAACCTAATCTCGAAATACGCCAACTCAACATGTACCTTTGGAGACACCTGTAGTACTCCTTTATAATCACCCAGTTATGTTGTGACGTTTGGTAGTACCCAAAGTGTTCCTCCGGTAAACGGGAGTTGCATATTTCTCATAGTTACAGGAACATGTATAAGTCATGAAGAAAGCAATAGCAACATACTAAACGATCAAGTGCTAGGCTACCAAAATGGGTCATGTCAATCACATCATTCTTCTAATGATGTGATCCCATTAATCAAATGACAACACATGTCTATGGTTAGGAAACATAACCATCTTTGATTAATGAGCTAGTCAAGTAGAGGCATACTAGTGACTATATGTTTGTCTATGTATTCACACATGTATCATGTTTCCGGTTAATACAATTCTAGCATGAATAATAAACATTTATCATGATATGAGGAAATAAATAATAACTTTATTATTGCCTCTAGGGCATATTTCCTTCAGTCTCCCACTTGCACTAGAGTCAATAATCTAGATTACATAGTAATGATTCTAACACCCATGGAGTCTTGGTGTTGATCATGTTTTGCTCGTGAGAGAGGCTTAGTCAACGGGTCTGCAACATTTAGATCCGTATGTATTTTGCAAATCTCTATGTCTCCCACTTGGACTTGGTCCCGAATGGAATTGAAGCGTCTCTTGATGTGCTTGGTCCTCTTGTGAAATCTAGATTCCTTTGCCAAAGCAATTGCACCAGTATTGTCACAGAAGATCTTCATTGGTCCCGATGCACTAGGTATGACACCTAGATCGGTAATGAACTCCTTCATCCAGACTCCTTCATTTGCTGCTTCAGAAGCAGCTATGTACTCCGCTTCACATGTAGATCCCGCCACGACGCTTTGTTTAGAACTGTACCAACTTACAGCTCCACCGTTTAATAAAAACATGTATCCGGTTTGCGATTTAGAATCGTCCGGATCAGTGTCAAAGCTTGCATCAACGTAACCATTTACGACTAGCTCTTTGTCACCTCCATATACGAGAACCATATCCTTAGTCCTTTTCAGGTATTTCAGGATGTTCTTGACCGCTGTCCAGTGATCCACTCCTGGATTACTTTGGTACCTTCCTGCCAAGCTTATTGCTAAGCATACGTCAGGTCTGGTACACAACATTGCATACATGATAGAGCCTATGGCTGAAGCATAGGGAACATCTTTCATTATCTCTCTATCTTCTGCTATGGTCGGGCATTGAGTTTGACTCAACTTCACACCTTGTAGCACAGGCAAGAAACCTTTCTTTGCCTGATCCATTTTGAACTTTTTCAAAATTTTGTCAAGGTATGTGCTTTGTGAAAGTCCTATTAAGCGTCTTGATCTATCTCTATAGATCTTGATGCCCAATATGTAAGCAGGTTCACCGAGGTCTTTCATTGAAAAACTTTTATTCAAGTATCCCTTTATGCTATCTAGAAATTCTATATCATTTCCAATTAATAATATGTCATCTACATATAAAATCAGAAATGCTACAGAGCTCCCACTCACTTTCTTGTAAATACAGGCTTCTCCAAAAGTCTGTATAAAACCATATGCTTTGATCACACTATCAAAACGTTTATTCCAACTCCGAGATGCTTGCACCAGTCCATAAATGGATTGCTGGAGCTTGCACACTTTGTTAGCACCTTTTGGATCAACAAAACCTTCTGGTTGCATCATATACAACTCTTCTTCCAGAAATCCATTCAAGAATGCAGTTTTGACATCCATTTGCCAAATTTCATAATCATGAAATGCAGCAATAGCTAACATGATTTGGACAGACTTAAGCATCGCTACGGGTGAGAAAGTCTCATCGTAGTCAACCCCTTGAACTTGTCGAAAACCTTTCGCAACAAGTCAAGCTTTATAGACAGTTACATTACCATCAGCGTCAGTCTTCTTCTTAAAGATCCATTTATTCTCAATGGCTTGCCGATCATCGGGCAAGTCAACCAAAGTCCATACTTTGTTTTCATACATGGATCCCATCTCAGATTTCATGGCCTCTAGCCATTTTGTGGAATCTAGGCTCATCATCGCTTCCTCATAGTTCGTAGGTTCACCATGGTCAAGTAACATGACTTCCAGAATAGGATTACCGTACCACTCTGGTGCGGATCTTACTCTGGTAGACCTACGAGGTTTAGTAGAAACTTGATCTGAAGTTTCATGATCAATATCATTAGCTTCCCAACTAGTTGGTGTAGTTGTCACAGGAACCGGTTCTTGTGATGAACTACTTTCCAACAAGGGAGTAGATATAGTTATCTCATCAAGTTCTACTTTCCTCCCACTCACTTCTTTCGAGAGAAACTCCTTCTCTAGAAAGGATCCGATTTTAGCAACGAAAATCTTGCCCTCAGATCTGTGATAGAAGGTGTACCTAATAGTCTCTTTTGGGTATCCTATGAAGATACATTTCTCCGATTTGGGTTCGAGCTTATCTGGTTGAAGTTTCTTCACATAAGCATCGCAGCCCCAAACTTTAAGAAACGACAACTTTGGTTTCTTGCCAAACCACAGTTCATAAGGCGTCGTCTCAATGGATTTAGATGGTTCCCTATTTAACGTGAATGCGGCCGTCTCTAAAGCATAACCCCAAAACGATAGCGGTAAATCAGTAAGAGACATCATGGATCGCACCATATCTAGTAAAGTACGATTACGACGTTCAGACACACCATTTCGTTGTGGTGTTCCTGGTGCCGTGAGTTGCGAAACTATTCCGCATTGTTTCAAGTGTAGACCAAACTCGTAACTCAAATATTCTCCTCCACGATCAGATCGTAGAAACTTTATTTTCTTGTTACGATGATTTTCCACTTCACTCTGAAATTCTTTGAACTTTTCAAATGTTTCAGACTTATGTTTCATTAAGTAGATATACCCATATCTGCTCAAATCATCTGTGAAGGTGAGAAAATAGCGATACCCGCCGCGAGCCTCAACATTCATTGGACCACAAACATCAGTATGTATGATCTCCAACAAATCAGTTGCTCGCTCCATAGTTCCGGAGAACGGCGTTTTAGTCATCTTGCCCATGAGGCACAGTTCGCAAGTACCAAGTGATTCATAATCAATTGATTCCAAAAGCCCATCAGTATGGAGTTTCTTCATGCGCTTTACACTGATATGACCTAAACGGCAGTGCCACAAATAAGTTGCACTATCGTTATCAATTCTGCATCTTTTGGTTTCAACACTATGAATATGTGTATCACTACTATCGAGATTCAATAAAAATAGACCACTCTTCAAGGGTGCATGACCATAAAAGATATTACTCATATAAATAGAACAACTATTATTCTCTGATTTAAATGAATAACCGTCTCGCATCAAACAAGATCCAGATATAATGTTCATGCTCAACACTGGCACCAAATAACAATTATTTAGGTATAAAACTAATCCCGATGGTAGATGTAGAGGTAGCGTGCCGACTGCAATCACATCGACTTTGGAACCATTTCCCACGCGCATCGTCACCTCGTCCTTAGCCAATCTTCGCTTAATTCGTAGTCCCTGTTTCGAGTTGCAAATATTAGCAACAGAACCAGTATCAAATACCCAGGTGCTACTGCGAGCATTAGTAAGGTACACATCAATAACATGTATATCACATATACCTTTGTTCACTTTGCCATCCTTCTTATCCGCCAAATACTTGGGGCAGTTCCGCTTCCAGTGTCCAGTCTGCTTGCAGTAGAAGCACTCAGTTTCAGGCTTAGGTCCAGACTTGGGTTTCTTCTCTTGAGCAGCAACTTGCTTGCTGTTCTTTTTAAAGTTCCCCTTCTTCTTCCCTTCGCCCTTTTTCTTAAAACTGGTGGTCTTGTTAACCATCAACATTTGATGCTCCTTTTTGATTTCTACCTCCGCAGCTTTTAGCATTGCAAAGAGCTCGGGAATAGTCTTGTTCATCCCTTGCATATTATAGTTCATCACAAAGCTCTTGTAGCTTGGTGGCAGTGATTGGAGAATTCTGTCAATGACACTATCATCAGGAAGATTAACTCCCAGTTGAATCAAGTGATTATTATACCCAGACATTTTGAGTATGTGTTCACTGACAGAACTATTCTCCTCCATCTTGCAGCTATAGAACTTATTGGAGACTTCATATCTCTCAATCCGGGCATTTGCTTGAAATATTAACTTCAACTCCTGAAACATCTCATATGCTCCATGACATTCAAAACGTCGTTGAAGACCCGGTTCTAAGCCGTAAAGCATGGCACACTGAACTATCGAGTAGTCATCAGCTTTGCTCTGCGAGACGTTCTTAACGTCGTCAGTTGCATCAGCAGCAGGCCTGGCACCCAGTGGTGCTTCCAGGACGTAAATTTTCTGTGCAGCAATGAGGATAATCCTCAGGTTACGGACCCAGTCCATGTAATTGCTACCATCATCTTTCAACTTTGCTTTCTCAAGGAACGCATTAAAATTTAACGGAACAACAGCACGAGCCATCTATCTACAAACAAACATAGACACGCAAAATACTATCAGGTACTAAGTTCATGATAAATTTAAGTTCAATTAATCATATTACTTAAGAACTCCCACTTAGACAGACATCTCTCTAGTCATCTAAGTGATCACGTGATCCAAATCAACTAAACCATGTCCGATCATCACGTGAGATGGAGTAGTTTCAATGGTGAACATCACTATGTTGATCATATCTACTATATGATTCACGTTCGACCTTTCGGTCTTCGTGTTCCGAGGCCATATCTGTATATGCTAGGCTCGTCAAGTATGACCTGAGTATTCCGCGTGTGCAACTGTTTTGCACCCGTTGTATTTGAACGTAGAGCCTATCACACCCGATCATCACGTGGTGTCTCAGCACGAAGAACTTTCGCAACGGTGCATACTCAGGGAGAACACTTCTTGATTATTAAGTGAGAGATCATCTTAAAATGCTACCGTCAATCAAAGCAAGATAAGATGCATAAAGGATAAACATCACATGCAATCAATATAAGTGATATGATATGGCCATCATCATCTTCTGCTTGTGATCTCCATCTTCGAAGCACCGTCGTGATCACCATCGTCACCGGCACGACACCTTGATCTCCATCGTAGCATCGTTGTCGTTACGCCATCTATTGCTTCTACGACTATCGCTACCGCTTAGTGAAAAAGTAAAGCAATTACAGGGTGTTTGCATTTCATACAATAAAGCGACAACCATATGGCTCCTGCCAGTTGCCGATAACTTCGGTTACAAAACATGATCATCTCATACAATAAAATATAGCATCACGTCTTGACCATATCACATCACAACATGCCCTGCAAAAACAAGTTAGACGTCCTCTACTTTGTTGTTGCAATTTTTACGTGGCTGCTACGGGCTTAGCAAGAACCGTTCTTACCTACGCATCAAAACCACAACGATAGTTTGTCAAGTTGGTGTTGTTTTAACCTTCGCAAGGACCGGGCGTAGCCACACTCGGTTCAACTAAAGTGAGAGAGACAGACACCCGCCGGTCACCTTTAAGCAACGAGTGCTCGTAGCGGTGAAACCAGTCCCGCGTAAGCGTACGCGTAATGTCAGTCCGGGCCGCTTCATCTCACAATGCCGCTGAACCAAAGTATGACATGCTGGTAAGCAGTATGACTTATATCGCCCACAACTCACTTGTGTTCTACTCGTGCATATAACATCAACGCATAAAACCTAGGCTCGGATGCCACTGTTGGGGAACGTAGTAATTTCAAAAAAATTCCTACGTACACGCAAGATCAAGGTGATGGCATAGCAACGAGAGGGGAGAGTGTTGTCCACGTACCCTCGTAGACCGTAAGTGGAAGCGTTACCACAACGCGGTTGATGTAGTCGTACGTCTTCACGATCCGACCGATCCAAGCACCGAACGTACGGCACCTCCAAGTTCAGCACACGTTCAGCTCGATGACGATACCCGGGCTCCGATCCAGCAAAGCTTCGGGGATGAGTTCCGTTAGCACGACGGCGTGGTGACGATGATGATGCTCTACCGGCGCACGGCTTCACCTAAACTCCGCAACGATATGACCGAGGTGGAATATGGTGGAGGGGGGCACCGCACACGGCTAAGGAACGATCCGTAGATCAACTTGTGTGTCTATGGGGTGCCCCCTGCCCCCGTATATAAAGGAGGGAGGGGGGAGGCCGTCCGGCCCTTGTTGGGCGCGCCAGGAGGACGAGTCCTCCTCCTAGTAGGAGTAGGACTCCTCCTTTCCTACTCCTACTAGGAGGGGAAGGAAGGAGGAGAGGAGGGGAAGGAAAGAGGGGGCCGCCGCCCCCCCTCCTAGTCCAATTCGGACCAGAGGGAGAGGGGGCGCGCGGCCCTTCCCGGCCGCCGCTCTCTCTTCCCACCAAGGCCCATGTGGCCCATTAACTCTTCGGGGGGGGGGGGGGGTTCCGCTAACCCTCCGGCACTCTGTTTTTCTCCGAAATCACCCGGAACACTTCCGATGTCCGAATATAGTCGTCCAATATATCAATCTTTATGTCTCGACCATTTCGAGACTCCTCGTCATGTCCATGATCACATCCGGGACTCCGAACAAACTTCGGTACATCAAAACTTATAAACTCATAATAAAACTGTCATCGAAACGTTAAGCGTGCGGACCCTACGGGTTCGAGAACTATGTAGACATGACCTAGAACTATTCTCGGTCAATAACCAATAGCGGAACCTGGATGCCCATATTGGTTCCTACATATTCTACGAAGATCTTTATCGGTCAAACCGCATAACAACATACGTTGTTCCTTTTGTCATCGGTATGTTACTTGCCCGAGATTTGATCGTCGGTATCCAATACCTAGTTCCATCTCGTTACCGGCAAGTCTCTTTACTCGTTTCGTAATGCATCATCCCGTAACCAACTCATTTGGTCACATTGCTTGCAAGGCTTATAATGATGTGCATTACCGAGAGGGCCCAGAGATACCTCTCCGACAATCGGAGTGACAAAACCTAATCTCGAAATACGCCAACTCAACATGTACCTTTGGAGACACCTGTAGTACTCCTTTATAATCACCCAGTTACGTTGTGACGTTTGGTAGTACCCAAAGTGTTCCTCCGGTAAACGGGAGTTGCATATTTCTCATAGTCACAGGAACATGTATAAGTCATGAAGAAAGCAATAGCAACATACTAAACGATCAAGTGCTAGGCTAACAAAATGGGTCATGTCAATCACATCATTCTTCTAATGATGTGATCCCATTAATCAAATGACAACACATGTCTATGGTTAGGAAACATAACCATCTTTGATTAATGAGCTAGTCAAGTAGAGGCATACTAGTGACTATATGTTTGTCTATGTATTCACACATGTATCATGTTTCCGGTTAATACAATTCTAGCATGAATAATAAACATTTATCATGACATGAGGAAATAAATAATAACTTTATTATTGCCTCTAGGGCATATTTCCTTCATAACCGCCCCTCAACGTGCGATGAAGAATCACTCCAAAGTTCCTATCTAGCGAAGAACATAAGAAGAAATTGTTTGTAGGGTATGAAACCACCTCAAAGCTATTCTTTCCGATCAATCTATCCTAGAGTTCATACTAAAATAACACCAAGCTATTATTTCCGATCGATCTAACCAAAAGTTCATACTAAAATAACACCATACAATACATATCAACCAACTCTAATGTCACCTAGATACTCCAATGTCACCGCGAGTATCCGTGAGTTGATTATATGATATGCATCAAACAATTTCAGATTCATAATACTCAATCCAACACAAAGAACCTCAAAGAGTGCCCCAAGATTTCTACCGGAGAAACAAAGACGAGAAGGTGCATCAACCCCTATGCACAAATTACCCCAATGTCACCGCGGGAATCCGCAAGTTAAGTGCCAAAACACATATCAAGTGAATCAATATGATACCCCATTGTCACCACGGGTATTCATAGCAAGACATACATTAAGTGTTCTCGAATCCATAAAAGTATTCAATCTGATAAGAACGAAATCTCAAAGGGAAAACTCAATTCACAACAAGATAGAGAGGGGGAAACACCATATGATCCAACTATATTAAGAAAGCCCACGATACATCAAGATCATCACATCTCAAGAACACAAGAGAGATAGAGAGAGATTAAACACATAGCTACTTGTACAAACCCTCAAACCGAGGGTGGACTACTCCCTCGTCATCATGGTGGCCGCCGGGATGATGAAGATGGCCACCGTTGATGATTTCCCCCTCCGACAGGGTGCCGGAACGGGGTCTAGATTGGTTTTTCGTGGCTACAGAGGCTTGTGGTGGCAGAACTTCTGATCTAGGGTTATTTCTGATGGTTTCTCTATTTATAGGATTTTTTGTCGTTGGTTTCATGCGAAGATGGGCCTCGAGGTGAGCACAATCCACCTGGGCGTGCCTGGGCCTCCTGGCGCGCCCAGGTGTCTTGTGCTCATCTCATTCACCTTCTCGTCCTCCCACAAAGCTTCTAGTGCCTCTTTTGTTCCAAAAAAATCATCAAAAAGTTTCGTTGCATTTGGAGAACTCTTATTTCTGCACAAAAAACAACACCATGGTAGTTCTGCTGAAAATAGCGTCAGACCGGGTTAGTTCCATCCAAATCATACCAAAACCATATAAAATTGTTATAAACATGGCATGAATACTTCATAAATTATAGATAAGTTGGAGACGTATCAGCATCCCTAAGCTTAATTCCTACTTGTCCTCGAGTAGGTAAATGATAAAAGAAATAATTTATGAATTATGAATGCTAGCAAAGTGCATAAGTTTGATCAATGATAATTTCTATCGCTTTTCCTAGCATCACAACGACAATTCTTTCTCATAAAACTTCTGATGTTAAAGTAGCAACCAATTCACATGTTAAGGTTCAAACAATGAAATTCTCGTGAAACTCAAAAACCTATACTCTTAGTCACCAAACAATTGCAATTCAACTTATTCAACAGAGTCTAAGTAAGAGGTCCACATACTCAATCATCATATAGTGTTCTATGATTGCTAGTATTCAAAGCATATTTTTAGAACAAATGGCAACCATCGAACACAGAGAAATATAGGGGCTTAATCTTTTGCCTCCCAACTTATTTATCATAGAGATAATTATCAAATATAATAAATCAGGATCAAATATATTTGACTAGCCATATGTGCCTAGATCTTTCCCCACCACATGATGCTTGCTAACTAGAGAATAGTTGAGGTTGAAATGAGAATTCATACTATTGACTCTTTGCATAAAAGTAAATACTGAAAAGTAAAAGATAGGCCCTTCGCAGAGGGAAGCAGAGGTTGCCATGCGGTTTTTGGTTTTGTATGCACAATCCACAATCCCTTAATGCAAAAGAACTTCATGTTATATTGCCCCTTATGATAGCAACCTTCATTATGCAGTCTGTCACTTTTATTACTTTGCCATCACAAGTTCGTACAACGCTCATTTTTCTCTTACACTAAATGGTCAAACACATTTTGAAGCAATTTTTATTACCTTTTTGCACCGATGACAACTTACTTGAAGGATCTTATTCAATCCATAGGTAGGTATGGTGGACACTCATGGCAAGAAATTGGGTTAACGGGTTTTTGATGCACAAGTAGTATCTCTACTTAGTACAAATTTTTTGGCTAGCAAAAGATCCTAAGCAAACACCACATGTTGGAGGATCCATAACAATATAACTTCTATGCAAATATACAGAACCATAACTTATTATGTTGTCCTCCTTGTCCAACTTCAACTAATTGGCTCAAGTTTGAAATAATTAATGGGTATTCACAATCATAGAAGATGTCCAAGATAATCTATTTATATGTGAAAGTTCTCTTCCTTATACTAATCATTCATGAATTGCTTGTATGACCAATATTGTGATTGTCAAGCTTCAAAATATTTCACTTTATAAACCCAAAGAGAAGCTACTACTAAGAACATATAATTTAAACTTCATGATATTCAATTCATTCAACAATTTATTCATAGGATATAAGTGAAGCACAAGAGTAAATGGCAAACAACTCCAAAATGATATAAGTGAAGATCAAGTGAGTAGTTAAGTAAAGGGGTAGCTAATTGAGGACTCTCTCTTATTTTTGAACTTTCAGATCTAAATATTTTATTAAAACAGCAAGCAAAACAAAAAAATGACATTCCAAGGATAGCACAAATCCTGTGAAGAAGCAAAAACTTAGGCTCAACCGAGGCTAATCGATAATTGTTGATGAAGAAAGGTGGGACGCCTACCGGGGCATCCCCAAGCTTAGATGCTTGAGACTTCTTGAAATATTATCTTGGGATGCCTTGGGAATCCCCAAGCTTGAGCTTTTGTGTCTCTTAATTCCTTTTATATCATGGTTTCCCTAAATCTTAAAAACTTCATCCACACAAAACTCAACAAGAACTCGTGAGATAAGTTAGTATAAATCAATGCAAAAACCTTATCATTCTGTACTGTAGCAAATCACTAAAATTATTATTTAACATTTCATACTAAATGCCTATGTATATTTAATAGTCCTATCCTCAAATAGAATCATTAAACAAGCAAACATATGCAAACATAACAACAATCTGCCAAAACAGTACAGTCTGTAAAGAATGCAAGAAGACTCATACTTCTGTAATTCCAAAAATTCTGAAAAGTTACCACACTGTAGACAATTTGTTGTAGCTTATTGTGTAAAAATTTCAAGATTTTATCATGTTTTGACTCTCCAGAAGAATTCAGATAATGATAGCAAACTTTCTGTTTTCAAACATCAACATATAGACTTGCAAAATAAGCATGGTAAAGGCTATACTTGACATTTTTATTAAAGTAAAAGATGCAAAACATTATTCTAAATAGCAGCAAGAAAATGCAAATAAAATAGGACGGTGCTTCAAGCAAAACTCATATCATGTAACGAATAAAAATGTAGCTCAAAGTAAGGTTACCGATAATGTTGGAGACGAAAGAGGGGATGCCTTCCGGGACATCCCCAATCTTAGTTGCTTGGGTCTTCCTTGAATATTACCTTGGGGGTGGCTTGGGCATCCCCAAGCTTAGGGTCTTATCACTCCTTATTCTCCTCATATCGACATCTCACCCAAAACTTGAAAGCTTCAATCACACAAAACTTAACGGAATTTCCTAAGGTAGCTTAGTATGATAAAGACAAATCATTCACTTTGGTACTGTCAAAGACAGGATTCATAATTGTTCTCACACAATTCCTACTGTACCTTATCATTTCCACAATTTATATTGAGCAATATAAGCCATAGAAACAAGGAAACAAGCAAACTATGAATTGAAAACAAAATCTGTCAAAAATAGAACAGTCTGTAATGATCTGGACAACTACCATACTTCTACTACTCCAAAATTCTGTAAAATTAGGAAAACGTAGATAATTTGTATATCAATAATTTTTTAAAAATTCAGAATTTTATCACGTTCCAGTGAATTTACAAAATTCTGTTACTGGAAGCAAAAGTTTCTGTTTTTGCACAGAATCAAGTCACCGATCATCCATACTATCCCAAAGGCTTTACTTGGTACTTTATTGAAACAAAATCTATAAAACATGATTACTACAGTAGCTTAATCATGTGAACACATAAAAACGGTAGGTAAAAGTGTTGGGTTGTCTCCGAACAAGCGCTTTTCTTTAATGCCTTTTAGCTAGGCATGATGATTGAAAGCACAAGTGCTCCCTGGGTTATTTTGTTAATTAATGTCAACATATCTCTTGTTGGACTAATACCTTTACCTAGTGTATTTCAGATCAGTTCAACAATGGCATGGCAAGTACTAGAGGATGTGGAACCCCTTCAAAATGGTAAGGACAAAGATTGGCAAAAGCTCAAGACTCTTCTTTTTAATTTTAGTGATCCAAGATCACATTGAGTCCATAGGAAAGCCAATACTATTAAAAGGGGATGAGGTGTTGCATAATGGTCTACTTGCTCAAAGTGCTTAGTGATATTGCTCCAAAAACTCTCAGCCACTTTCTCATTTCCACATATGTCCAAAACCTGAAGTCAAACTCGTCCCCATCAATTTGATCTATCCAGCGCCACCGAGTTCATTTGGCCTAGCCACTCCAGAAACCCTAGACAATTCGGTCTCACCGATAGGGATCTTGGTCTCACCGAGATGGCCTTGCAAACTCTCTGTTACCTGGTGTAATTATTTTGATCTCACTGAAATGTGCAATCAGTCCCACCGAGTTTGCCTGACCAACTCTCTGTTTGCTCATTGCTGAAACCGTCCTCACTGAATTCATGCAATCGGTCTCACTGAGATGAGATTTTGCCCTAAACCTAGCACATCAGTCCCACCGAGTTGATCATGTCGGTCCCACCGAGATTCCTAATGTTCACATTTTGAACTAAATCGGTCTCACCGAGTTCTTCTATTCGGTCTGACCGTGTTGGGTCAAATTTGTGTAACGGTTGGATTTTGTGTGGAGGCTATATATACCCTCCACGCCTTCTCCATTTAAGAGAGAGCCATCAGAACGTGCTACACTTCCACTACTCATTTTCTGAGAGAGAGCCACCTACTCATGTGTTGAGACCAAGACATTCCAATCCAACCACAAGAATCTTGATCTCTAGCCTTCCCCAAGTTGCTTTCCACTCAAATCATCCTTACACCATAGCCAAATCTGTGAGAGAGAGTTTAGTGTTGGGGAGACTATCATTTGAAGCACAAGAGCAAGGAGTTCATCATCATCGCACCATCTATTACCTTTTGGAGAGTGGTGTCTCCTAGATTGGTTAGGTGTCACTTGGGAGCCTCCGACAATATTGTGGAGTTGAACCAAGGAGTTTGTAAGGGCAAGGAGATCGCCTACTTCATGAAGATCTACCCGAGTGAGGCAAGTCATTCGTGGGCAATGGCGATGGTGGGATAGACAATGTTTCTTCTTCATGGACCCGCACAACTGTTACCCTTCGTGGGTTGAAGTCTCCATCAACGTGGACGTACGATAGCACCACCTATTGAAACCACGCCAAAAATCTCTGTGTCTACATTGCGTTTGCACACTCCAATGCCATCCCTTTACTTTCTTGCAATTAGCATGCTTTACCCTTTCTGCTGCTCATACTCTTGCCATGCTTGCTTGAAATGTATTGTGAATGCTTAAACTTGTGCTAAAACTCCACCTCAACTTGAAGAACTTAAAAAACTGCCAGTTTTGCTTGTTGAGGTTCTAATCATCCGCCCTCTAGACACCTCTTCTCGATCCTTTCAATTGGTATCAGAGTGTTGGTTTCCATTGCTTTGGTTTAATCACCTTTGGAGGAATATGGATGAATCTATTGAAGGAAATATGCCCTAGAGGCAATATTAAAGGTTGTTATTTTATATATCCTTATTCATGATAAAGGTTTATTATTCATGCTAGAATTGTATTGATCAGAAACCTTGATACATGTGTGAATACATAAACAAACACTGTGTCCCTAGTAAGCCTCTACTAGACTAGCTCGTTGATCAAAGATGGTTAAGGTTTCCTAACCATTGACATGAGTTGTAATTTGATAATGGGATCACATCATTAGGAGAGTGATGTGATGGACAAGACCCATCCATTAGCTTAACATAATGGTCGTTCAGTTTTGTTGCTATTGCTTTCTTCATGTCAAATACATATTCCTTCGACTGTGAGATTATGCAACTCTCGGATACCGGAGGAATGCCTTGTGTGCTATCAAACGTCACAACGTAACTGGGTTACTATAAAGATGCTCTACAGGTATCTCCAAAGGTGTTTGTTGAGTTGGCATAGATCGAGATTAGGATTTGTCACTCCAAGTATCGGAGAGGTATCTCTGGGCCCTCTCGGTAATACACATCATAAGCTTGCAATAAAATGACTAAGGAGTTAGTCATGAGGTGATGTATTATAGAACAAGTAAAGAGACTTTCCGATAACGAGATTGAACTAGGTATGAAGATACTGACGATCGAATCTCGGGCAAGTAACATACCGATGGACAAAGGGAATTACGTATGTTGTCATAAGGTTCGACCGATAAAGATCTTCGTAGAATATGTAGGAGCCAATATGGGCATCCAGGTTCTGCTATTGGTTATTGACCGGAGAGGTGTCTCGGTCATGTCTACATCGTTCTTGAACCCGTAGGGTCCGCATGCTTAACTTTTGTTGACGATATAGTATTGTATGAGTTATGTATGTTGGTGACTGAATGTTGTTCAGAGTCCCAGATGTGATCACGGACATGAGGAGGAGCTCCAGAATGGTCCGGAGGTAAAGATTGATATATAGGATGATATGGTTAGGCCAAGGAGTTAAGCCCACGGGGATTTAGGTCGGTGCAAAAAGAGTTTTGCAGAGACCAGGGGGCCAAACTTCGGAGAACCTGGCGTCTGGCCCCCATGGCGTCTGGGCCAAACGCCAAGGATTGTGGCATCTGGTCCTGGATGTCCAAGAAGGACTCTTCCTTGCAGGAAAACCCGACTTTGAGGAGGCTCTTTCTCCAAGTTTCGACCCCAGGCTCAACATATAAATAGAGGGGCAGGGCTAGCACCCGGAACACGTTAAGAATCACCAAGTCGTGTGCCGGCAACCCCGTCCCCTCTAGTTTATCCTCCGTCATAGTTTCCATTGTGCTTGGCGAAGCCCTGCGGAGATTGTTCTTCACCAACATTGTCACCACGCCATCATGCTGCCAGAACTCATCTACTACTTCGCCCCGTCTTGCTGGATCAAGAAGGCGAGGACGTCATCGAGCTGAATGTGTGCTGAACACGGAGGTGTCGTACATTCGATACTTGATCGGGACGGATCATGAAGGTGTACGACTACATCAACCGCGTTGATAAAAGGTTCCAGTTAGCGATCTTCAAGGGTATGAAGATGATCTCCCCTTCTTGTTGCTATGCATCTCCATGGATATATCATTGCGTGTGCATAGAATTTTTTTCCATGCAATGATTTCCAACATCTATGATCGGGAGTATTAGACATAGAGTGCCTATTCTTGATGGGGAGTTCTATAGTGCTTGGAAAAATGAGATGCTTGAGATTTTTAATGAATATAATTTGAACAAGTTATTACTAGCCCTTGTGCGCCTCCTATTGATCCCTTGCATCCTACTGCCGATGAGTATCTTGACATGACTCGCAATCTTAGAGCTATTGATTTTATCATAAGAGGATTGCCTAGAAATTTGCTTGTGTGCTTGTCTACATTTGAATGTGCTTATACCATATGGAGATACCTTGAGGAGCGCTTTCCAAACTATTCCTTGAAAAATCTAGATGAGATTCTTCAAAAGTCCATTGCTTTTCATAAAATGCATCCTAGTGATCCTAAATTTGGTGATTGTCTATTTGAGCTCTGTGACCTCATGCATTCCAAAGGAGATGTTGGAGTCATTAGTAGCATCATTTCTCAAGTCATTAGAATTCATAAAGATGCACATTGTCATGGTCATAAATCTAACGAATCACTCTCTCTAGGTGATGATCAATTACAAGACAATGTTGAACATGGATATTATGATGAGGGTGAGGATAGTGACTTTGATCTTGATGAGTCAATAAGACTCTTTGGTCTTATGGCTAACCTTTGTTGTTACATGGCTGAAGGAAAGGAATGTGTTCTTGATAGTGGATGTACCGATCACATGACCGGAGATAAGGACATGTTTCGTGAGCTTGCTGAAAATAACGGTCCCCGAAAGTATGTCACTTTTGGTGATAACTCAAAGGGTAAGGTAGTTGGCATTGGTAAGGTGGCCATCTCACATGATAACTCTATCCAAAATGTTATGCTCATTGAATCTATTGGCTACAATTTACTTTCCATATCTAGACTACCGATTTTGGTTTCAATGTTCTATTTACTGAAGTAGATTGCCAAGTGTTTCGAAGAGATAATCATAATATGGTCTTTACTGGTATACATAGAGGTGATCTATACATTGTTGACTTCACTAAAAGAGCTTAACCTATAACTTTCTTAATTGCTAAATCTTCTAAAGGTTGGTTGTGGCATAGAAGGTTAGGTCACGTGGGCATGCGAAATTTTGATAAGCTTATTAAAGGTGATCATATCCTTGGTGTTAAAGACGTCATCTTTGACAAGGATAGACTTCGCAGTGCTTGTCAAGCAGGAAAACAAGTTGGAGGAATTCATCCCGTGAAGAACATCATGACCACGGGAAGACCGCTTGAGCTATTTCATATGGATCTTTTTGGTCCCAGTGCCTACAAGAGTCTCGGTGGTAAGTCGTTCGGATTGGTCATTCTTGATGATTTTTCAAGATTTACGTGGGTGTTCTTTCTTGATGATAAATCGCAGGTCCAAAAGATCTTCAAGAACTTCGCTAGGAAGGCCTAAAATCAATTTGAAGTGAAGATCAAGAAGGTTCGGAGCGACAACGGAACGGAGTTTAAGAACGCCAATATGGATACCTTTCTTGATGAAGAAGGGATTTCACATGAGTTCTCTGCTACATACACACCTCAACAAAATGGATTTGTTGAGAGGATGAACCGGACACTTATTGAGATGGCAAGAACGATGCTTGATGAATATAAGACGCCAAAACACTTTTGGGCGGAAGCGGTTGAGACAGCTTGCCATGCGACAAATTGATTATATCTTCACAAGCTTCTCGGCAAGACGACATACGAGCTTCTCACTAGTAACAAAACCCAAGTTGGATACTTTCGAGTATTTGGCTCAAAGTGTTACATTCTTGATAAGCATCCTCGTTCAAAATTTTCCCCTAAATCTCATGAAGGTTTCCCGAAGAACAAGATGAACACAAGAGAGAAAACAAGAGGAACACTCAAGAAAAAGTCCAATCACACATCCACTAGACCAACAATCACACAAGATCCACAAGGTACATGAACAATCAAAGGGAAACAAGATACATGGTAGAGTTCATCCCAAATCCTATGAAGGAGATGAGGGCTTGATGATTCACTTGGGGAATCCTTCTCCCTTAGGAGGGCTTGATGATCCTATGGATCCTTCTCCCTTAGGAGGGCTTGATGATACTAGGGATCCTTCTCCCTTAGGAGGAAACCCACAAGGGGAGATACATGAGCTAAGCTCTATGATTTGTGTCTATTCTTAGCCATCCTACAAATGAGCTAGGGGAGGTGCTTATATAGTCTAGGGACGAAATGAGAGGAAGAGGGGGATACAAGGGACCAAATCCCAAAAGTGCACGCAGGCACGCGGAGGGGTCCGGTCACCCGGAGTGCGAGGGACCGGGCACCCGGTTAGGACAGGGGTGATCACCAAGAGGTGGCCGGGCACCCGGGGCGTAGAAGGCCAGGCACCCGGACCGACCTGGGAGCCGGCTGGAGGGGGGCCGGGCACCCGGGCCCAACATGTCCTGGCACTCGGGAAGGGCCGAGGCCGTGCCAGGAGCTAGGCCGGGCACCCGGGAGTGATGGCCCGGGCACCCGGTGGGGGAATTGGGCCGGAGCGGGGGTGGCCCGGGCACCCGGAGTGGGCCGGGCCGGCGGCTGGAAGAGGCCCGGGCACCCGGGGCGTCCAGGGAGCTCCGACTCCTCTCATTCTTCTCGCTTCTCTCCTTCTGCTTCTTCTTGTGTGTCCGGGTCTTCGTCCTCGCCTCCACACAGTCATCTCCTCGGTACCTTAGAGTGCAAATATCTCCATTTGAGGTAGGACCCGGTTCACATGTGAAATCCAATGGAGTTTGAAGAGAAAAGAAGTGACCTCGTTCTCGATGGTGCGTGCGCGAGCTCTCGTTGTAGGTTCTCTCCGTGCTTGCAGTGGTGGTGTAACCTCCATGGTGATGGTCGAGGGATGCTCCGCATCACCGTGTCTACAACAATTTCCCCCGAAAGGTTGAAGAAACGGTAGACGTGAAGTTTGATGAATCTAACGGCTCGCAAGTAGAGCAATTGCCAATTGATGTAGGAGACAAAGACCCTTCGGAAGCAATTCAAGACTTGTTTATTGGCAAGATTCGCCCAACAGAGGCGAAGGAGAGTACCTCGTCTAATCAAGCAGAAGCCTCAACTTCACGACTAGGTGAACCACAAGTTGACTTGGAGGCATCCACAAGTGGAACACGTCAAGATGAAGGAAACAAGGAAATGCAACAAGATGAACCTCATTGACCTCCTTCTCCACCTCCACAAGAGAACAACAACGCCAACAACAATGAGGAAGGAAAACAACAAGAAGAGGATAATGAAGAGGATGTTCCACCCCGACCCAAACAAAAGCTCTCACGAGTTAGAGCTAGAGTCTCAAGAAATCATCCCGTTAAACAAATCTTTGATGATATTCAAACTAGGAGAATTACTCGCTCTAAAACTCGTTTGGCTAACTTTTGTGAACATTACTCATTCATTTCTAGTATTGAACCTATGAAGGTTGAATAAGCTCTTGATGATCCGGATTGGGTGAACACCATGCATGAAGAGCTACACAATTTCGAGAGGAATCAAGTGTGGCCATTGGTGGAAAAGCCGGACGACAACCAAAATGTCACTGGAACCAAGTGGGTGTTTCGGAATAAGAAAGACGGGGATGGACAAGTTGTATGCAACAAGGCCTGTCTCGTCTCCCAAGGCTACACTCAAGTCAAAGGTATGGACTATGGTGAGACATATGCCCCCATTGCTAGACTTGAGTCCATACACATCTTACTTGCTTATGCCAATCACCATGATATCACTTTATACCAAATGGACATTAAAAATGCTGTTCTAAATGGTGAAATTGAGGAGGAAGTCTATGTTAAACAACCACCCGGATTTGTTAATCCCAAGAAACCCAACCATGTTTACAAACTTCACAAAGCTCTTTATGGTCTTAAACAAGATCCTAGAGTATGGTATAAATGCTTGACCAAGTTCCTTATTGAAAAAGGCTTTGAAATTGGGAAGATCGACTCTACACTTTTTACTAAAGCGTTAATGGTGAATTATTTGTGTGCCAAATTTATGTGGATGATATCATATTTGGTTCGACTAACCCTCATTTTAGTGAAAAGTTTGGAAGGCTAGTGTCGGAGAAGTTTGAGATGTCTATGATGAGTGAACTCAAATTCTTTATTGGTTTGCAAATCAAGCAAACTAAGTAAGGTACCTTTATTTCTCAAACAAAGTATACCAAGGATCTTTTCAACAAGTTCAACATGCAAGAAAGCAAAGGTATGAAAACACCCATGCCTACTAGTGGACATCTTGACTTGACTAAGGATGGCAAACTGGTTGACCAAAAAGTTTGCCGCTCTCTGATTGGTTCATTGTTATATCTATGTGGCTCCCATCCCGATATTATGCTAAGTGTGTGCATGTGTGCACGATATCAAGCGCCCCCTAAAGAATGTCATCTTAAGCAGTGAAAAGGGTAGTGAGATATTTAATTCATACACCAAACCTTGGCATTTGGTATCCTAAAGGTCTTCTTTTGATCTTGTTGGCTACTCCAATTCAGACTATGCCAGAGAAAAGTGAGGTAGTCCTGGATTAGGGGGTATCCGAACAGCCGAACTATATGCTTTGGCCGGACTAATGGACCGTGAAGATACAAGAGTCAAGACTTCGTCCCGTGTCCGGATGGGACTCTCCTTTGCGTGGAAGACAAGCTTGGCGATACGGATATTATATTTCCTTCTTTGTAACCGACTCTATGTAAACCCTAGCCCCCTCCAGTGTCTATATAAACCGGAGGGTTCAGTCCTTAGAGGGACAATCATAATCATCATAGGCTAGCTTCTAGGTTTTAGCCTCTATGATCTCGTGGTAGATCAACTCTTGTAATACTCATATCATCAAGATCAATCAAGCAGGAAGTAGGGTTTTACCTCCATCGAGAGGGCCCGAACCTGGGTAAAACATCGTGTCCCTTGCCTCCTGTTACCATTAGCCTTAGATGCACAGATCGGGACCCCCTACCCGAGATCCACCGGTTTTGACACCGACATTGGTGCTTTCATTGAGAGTTCCTCTGTGACGTTGCTTCAATGCTCGATGGCTCCTTCAATCAACAACAACGCGGTCTAGGGTGAGACTTTTCTCCCCAGACAGATCTTCGTGTCCGGTGGCTTTGCACTGCGGGCCAACTCGCTTGGCCATCTGGAGCAGATCGACAGCTACATCCCTGGCCATCAGGTCAGATTCGGAAACTTGAACTACATGGCCGATGTCCGCGGAGACTTGATCTTCGATGGATTCGGGCCTACGCCAGGAGCGCTGAACAGTCATGATGATCATGGCTTAGACCTGCTGTCAGACAATACTCGGGATATCGCGCCCACAGGAACCCCGGACCTAAATCTGGGGCAGGTTGCGTCGTCCGAGGACGGGTGGATGGACCCCGCCCCGGAGGCCGCACACTCATGGGCAGAAGAGCCGAACACAGACTTCATCCCCAAGGAATCCTGTGTCTCCGAACCCCTGGACTTGTGTCTGGTTGTAGGTCCCAGACCGCGCACCCCCAAGCCCACCGATTCTAGCCGGACTCCGGTAATGGAATTTGCCGCTGCGGATATCTTCAAGCACTCGACCTTTGGCGACATGCTGAACTCACTAAAGTCTCTCTCTTTGTCAGGAGACTCTTGGCCAAACTATGTCCGGCTCAAGGGGGAAGAAGGCGACGAAGAAATTTGCTGCCCACCCACCACCCACTTCATAGCCACTGTCGACAACGTAACAGACATGCTTGACTTCGACTCTGATGACACCGACGGCATGGACGTCGGCGCAGGAGACAATTCAGAACCACCACCCACGGGGCGCTGGAATGCCACCTCATCATATGATATATACATGGTGGACACGCCTAAGGAGGACGATGGCGATAAAACGGAGGATAAAACCCCCGGACAAAAGCCAAAACGACGGTGCAGACGCCGTTCTAAGTCCAGCCACAGTAAAAATAGCGACAACAACGTTAGAAAGATCGACACCCCAGTCAACTCCGAAGGCAACAACGACCATATGGACCCAGCGATGGAGCAGGATGAGCCAGGTCACGCCGAACACAGCCCGGAGCAGACGCCCGATCATAGTGATCCCTAGGGACGAACTTATCAAACTGCCCCGGGACAGGAGCACAGTTCGGACAACGACGCATTCATCATCCCAGAAACACGTTTGGAACGAGATAACCTCCACAGAAGGCTTATGGCCACCGCGAGAAGTCTAAAGAAGCAGAAGCAAAGGCTTAAAGCCGCACAGGAAACGCTCAATCGTAGATGGAATAAAGTGCTAGACACTGAAGAAAAATACAGCGACGGTCACCACACAAAGAGCTACCCAAAGCACAAGCTGCTGCCAGAATTTGACGATGAGGCCATACCACCAAAGAACAATACGGCCAGTAGGCCGGACCAACCACTTCATAACCGCAATAGAGCAGCTACTGATGCCGCACACGATTTACGTGAGCTCCTGATATAAAAGGCCGGCGCGACAAGGTCCATCTACGGATCTAGAGGACACGCCCCGGCGCAGGACTATGGTCACCAAAACGATCAGACCGATCGAGTACCAGTTCGGAATCAGCACCAGACACAACAACAGCCGACGGCATGCCACAACAAGTCTAGATACAGAGGGCTGCTCACCCTCTATGCTTTACCGAAGAGGTACCGGACCACGAATTTCCACAGGGTTTCAAACCCATGAACATAGAGGCATATGACGGAACGACAGACCCTGGGGTCTGGAGGATTCTATCCTGCATATCCACATGGCTCGTGGGGACGACCTCCACACCATCAAATACCTTCCCCTCAAGTTGAAGGGACCAGCTCGGCACTGGTTGAAAAGCCTCCCCGAAAATTCAATCAGAAGTTGGGAAGAACTCGAGGATGCCTTCAGGGCCAATTTTCAAGGGACCTATGTCCGACCTCCGGGCGCGGACGATTTAAGTCACATAATTCAACAGCCTGGAGAGTCCGCCTGCAAGCTTTGGAACAGATTCCTCACTAAGAAGAATCAAATTGTCGATTGTCCGGATGCCGAAGCCCTAGTGGCCTTCAAGCACGACATCCGGGATGAGTGGCTTGCCAGACACCTCGGCCAAGAAAAGCCGAGGACAATGGCAGCCTTAACAAGCCTTATGACCCGCTTTTGCGCAGGTGAAGACAGCTGGTTGGCCCGTAGAAGCACCAGCGACCGAAGTACATCCGAAATAAGGGATGACAACGGGAAGCCACGACGCAATAAAAACAAACATCGAAACAAGGAAGAAAGTCCGGACAACACAACGGTCAACGCCGGATTCAGGGGCTCTCGACCCGGTCAACAAAAGAAGCCATTTAAAGGCAGCAAAGAAGGCTGTGCGGCCTAAACAAAGTCCTGGATAGACTGTGCCAAATTCATGGCACCCCCGAAAAACCTGCGAACCACACTCATAGAGAATGCTGGGTCTTTAAGCAGGCCGGCAAATTAAATGCCGAACACAAGGGAAGGGAAACAACAAGTGAAGATGAGGATGAGCCTCGCCTGCCGAACACTGGGGGACAGAAAAAATTCCCACCAGAGGTAAAAACAGTAAACATGATCCACGCGACTCACATACCCACAAGAAGGCGCGAACGCGCGCTCAGAGACGCATACGCTATAGAGCCCGTCGCCCCCAAACTTAGACACTGGTCGGCCTGCCCGATCACCTTCGATCACAGGGACCACCCGACTAGTATGCGGCACGAAGGATCAGCTGCCTTGGTGCTCGACCCAATAATCGACGGATACCATCTCACTCGCGTCCTCATGGACGGCGGCAGTAGTCTTAATCTAATATACCAGGACACTGTCTGCAGGATGGGGATAGACCCATCCAGAATCAGCCAAAGTAACACCACCTTTGAAGGTGTGATACCAGGCGTTGAAGCCTGCTGCAGGGGCTCCCTCGTACTAGAGGTGACATTCGGCTCCCCAGGCAACTTCAGAAGTGAAGAACTACTCTTCACCATCGCCCCCCTCCAAAGTGGTTATCATGCCTTGCTCAGGAGAACGGCCTTCACCCGCTTCAACGCAGTACCGCACTACGCCTACCTTAAACTCAAGATGCCCGGCCCACGTGGCGTCATCACCGTCAACGGAAATATAGAGCGTTCCTTACGCGCGGAAGAGTATGAGACGGCTCTAGCAGCCAGACTCTAAGCGGCCTCTAATACCAGAACGCATGATCGGTCGTTAAGACCACGGACACGGTTAGACGAGTCCGGCAGCCCAGATAAACCTGATCTGGGTGCCATGCATGTAATCCCATAGAGGACACCAGAGGCTATAGATATTTAATAAATCCCAGCTCTTGGCTTGACCTTATTAACAGGCCAATGCCTTTCACTTTTACTATCCATTGGTGATAGCCAACTATTCGCATGCCTATGTCATACTCTTCTATATGAGTTTTTCTTTTTACAGACACCATTCGTGCGACACCCTCCTAGGACACGGCACAATGGAGACAAAGGCGCAGCCGTGCAGCAGGGGCCGGCTCAAAGGTTTCTCTTTAGATTAAGCCCCTGTGTAAACCTTCTTTATTGTCTCTTGTTGCTTAAACATCCCATGGGTACTATACCCACAGAGGATACTGCCGTTATTGGCATTTCGCCACGACAGACTAATGCACGTACCTGGAAATACAAGGTTCATAATAAAGGGTGTTACTCAGCCCAGTATATGTTACAAAGTCCGAATACCTTCGGGAGTGTTTGGCGTCGCGAGTTTGGCCTTATATGCATCAACTCCGAATCATGTCTTTGGTCAAATGTTGGGTTTGCCCGGCTCCTGGGTTTGCCTGCCTTACGTTCCATTTTTATCGGCTAGGGCAACCAAAGGAGAACTACTGTGATTGTGCCCTGGTTATTCCTGATGAGCACCTCAGTAGAGAAAGCCGAAAACTGACTGTCATGATATAGCGAGAGACTGTTCAACCACTCAAAGACTTATCGGAATCTTTAGGATACCTCTGCATTAACGAAGGACCGTTTCCCGGTCATGTACACACATGCCCTTATTCCGATGCACGCAAAGGTACAAGGGGCTACATAGTAGCCCCACCGTCAAACTCCTATGGCTAAGTGAAAGTGTTGAAGCTATATAGTCCGGTTGCCTAGTTCGACGTGCGATCACCTCCTTAATGGACCAAGACATTGGATCAAGTGTGATTACGCATATTTTTGTGAACACCCCCGCATTATATGCGTGGAGGCTGAAGCCAACGACTACTAACTTTCAAAATTGCATATATACATAAAACGGCCGCACAGGAGGCACAATAACACTTTTGGGCGAAAAGTATAAACATAGCCTCCATAATTACAATAACATTGTTTTTACAATGAAACGATTTGTCACTCGAACATGACATTCTTCGAGCACTGAGCCTCTATTAAGCGAGCACCTTCTGCTACCTGCTCCAAGCAGTGATCTGCCGGATCCTGGCCTCCCGCCGGATTCTGGGTCGCAATCATGGTGGCCTCCATATCTGTCTAATATGCTTTAACATGGGCAAGAGCCATCCGTGCACCCTCTATGCACGCCGACCTCTTCATGGCATCGATCCGCGATACGACACCAAGGAATTGTTGCACTAAACCAAAATAATTGTCCAGCTTAGGCCCCTTCGGCCATAGATGGTCTATTACAGACCACGTTGCAAGGCCGGACAGCCTATGGAGCTCGGCCATAGCAGCCATCCTCTCACTCAACGGTAATGGGCGCGTTGGAGCACTGAATTGTGACCAGAACAACTTTTCCACTTCATTATCTTTTTGATCCTTGAAAAACTTGGCCGCATTAGCCCTACTCTTCGCCAAATCCTCATACGCGTCTGCAGGGCTCCAGCGTCGATCCAGAGGAGCGTACTTTGGATCTAAAAACTTCATCCACAATAAATAGGGGTTTCCACCCGTGATTTCTCCGGCCTGTCGAAGCTCCTCCCGCGCATCCGTAATTTCGGACCGCGTCTCCTTGGGCGCGTCAAGTGCCTTCTTCAGGTCAGCCAAATTAGCCTGATTCTCTTTTTCGAGGAGCTCATACCGGTCGGCGGCATTTTTCAGCTCCACAGCCATCTCAGCTATTTTGTCTTTGCTTCGGCGATGAGCAGCCTGTTCGGCTCTCAACTCTTCGGCCGTCTTTAGGGCAGCCGCATTGCTAGCCCGGGCTTGTTCCTTGGCCAGGGCAAGTTCTGCCCTCAGGGCTTCCACGGCAGCAGCACCATCTGCAGTCGAAGCATGTCCCATTAATATTATGCTCCTCTCAACTTTTTTTATAGAAAATAAGGAAAGTAGAGCATAGACCTTGTGACTCGTTAAGCCGCTCGTTCACAAGTGTGATATCGGCATCAATAACTCCAATTTTCCTCCTCAGTTTGGCAACTTCAACGGACCGGTCGGCTGCCGGATCCTTAGACACTTGCGCATAAATACAGCACGATCATTACTTAAAAATGTGATCCTCCGTTCGCTGCCTAGGGCTGGCAACCAGAGTCTCAGGGGCTACTATTCATATGGAGCACACCTAGCGCGTGCGTCACAGTCAAAAATTATGTATTTTCATTACATACCTCAAAGCCTCTGAGCAGGCTCGTAAAAGCTTCATTCAACCCGCTTGTGGCGGATGAAATCTTCTCAAGCACCGTGCTCATTAATGAATGGTGCTCCTCCGAGAGAGCGGCTCGCTCCAGAAGGCCCGTCAATGTGAAGACGAACTCTGTCGAGAAAATCTGCTAGCCGGACTGCAAAGAATGGATCCTGGTTATTGTTCTCGGAGGAGGAAGCAGTACCTTCGTATCTACGATTAACTTACAGCTCGGCTGAGGGCTGGCCCGTTGGTGGGCATGGCGTGGTGAGGACGCCCCTCGAGGCAGGGCCCCACGGTGAAGTTTTCTTCCCTTGTCTGGGTACCTCCGTCTCCAAGTCTTCGGAGGCGGCCCTCTTCTTCCCGCGAGGGGAGGAGACCTCAGATTCCCCTCCTCGACTATCCTCCTTTGGAGAGGAAGCAATTCCCCTGGTTTGGATGTGCAATGTGTGGAGTTCTGCTTCTCTATTCTTCCCTTTGTCTTTCCCTGAGGGCACTTTACTTAGCACACGACCAAGCATCTTGGCTATGGTGGGGTTAGGCGAGCCTTCGGGAAGTGGCGCCGGACACCTGATTCTCTCCGCCTTGCTGAGCCATTCCTGGCCATGGAGGATTTCCAGAATAATGTTATGATAAAAATAAACAAAGTGTTCGGTTTCGGGTTACTTACTCGGGTATCTGGGTGGTTGCAGCTCAGGCCCGCATCCTCGATGGTGTCCGGACACTTTACTTGTGGTCCGAAGAATAACTTACACATCCCTTCGAGCGTGACACCGAAGAAGTGCAGAATAGTCCGCGGACCTTCCGGATTGAACTCCCACATCCGGAGAGGCCGACGTTTGCACGGCAAAATCCGTCGGACTAGCATTACCTGAATTACGCTTACAAGGCTGATGTCCCTCTCAAGAAGCTCCAGTATGCAGCTTTGCAACGTTGGTACATCATTAGCAGCCCCCCTATCCCTTCCTACGTTGGCCCATGACGCCAGTTGAGGCGGAGGGCCAAAACGGAAGTCGGGGGCAGCCACCCACTTTGTGCCTCTGGGAGCCATGACGTAAAACCACCTCTGCTGCCATAGATCGGACACCTCCGGGAAGGAGCCCTCTGGCCATGGGGCGTCGGTGTTCCTGCTTATTACAGCACCTCCACACTCCGCGTGTCGCCCCTCAATCATCTTCGGCTTCACATTGAAGGTCTTGAGACATAAGTCGAAATGCGGGGTGACATGGAGAAAGGCTTAGCACACAACGATGAACGACGAGATGTGAAGGATGGCGTCCGGAGCTAGATCATGAAAATCTAGCCCGTAAAAGAACATGAGACCTCTCACAAAGGGGTCAAGGGTGAAGCCTAAGACGCGGGGGAAGTGAGAAACAAATACGACACTCTCGTTGGGCTCAGGAGTAGGGATGACCTGCCCTGGAGCAGGAAGCCTGTGCTTGATGTCGGTGTTCAGATAACTGACCTCCCTGAGCTTCGCAATGTCCTCCTATGTGACGGAGGAGGCCATCCACCGGCCTTTTTTTGACAAAAACAGTGGGGAAGACCCCCACTGTGCTTCTCATTTTCATTTATAATAAGGGAACAGTTACATATGGATTTACATGATGGATATAGTACAAGACAATAAGAAGTCTACAAATGATCTAGCCAACTTTGCATGCCCTCTTTCAATCCAGGTTTTGCCTTCTTTATAATCATGCTGAAGTGCTCCTTGAAAGTGGCAATGCAATATGCCATATTATTGACCTTGTGATCAAAAATAATGCTATTCCTGTGTTTCCAGAGACTCCAGCAACCAGCAATCAAACTTTCTTTAAAACAGCCATGGGTATCTTGCTTCCTTCCCTCCAAGAGCATTTCCATAAGGTTATGATCAGTGTTCCATTGGTAACCAATGTTCATCCAGAAGATTTGGCTGAAATCACAGCTAAAAAAGAGATGCATTAGGTGTTCATTAGGTTCATCATCACATAATTCACACTTACTAGTCTCAATGTAGAAATTCTTCCTGTTGAGTAGGTCTCTAGTGTTTAGTCTATCTTGCAACAGAAGCCAGAAGAAGAATTTATGCTTGGGTAATGTGCATGATTTCCATATCCATTGATAAGGTTTAGGAGCATCAACAGGATTTCCCATAAGTTCAAGGTATATTCTCTTATTAGAGTACTTTGTGTCACCCCAATAAAATTTCCAATGATCTGATAGATGCTGGTTCTCTCTGTTATTGATCAGCTCTCTAAGGTTGATGCTCTGTTGTACTGCAATAGAAGACATAGGCAAGTGGAACAATTCATAAAATTCACTGTCTTCCATATTGCTGACAGATGCAAGAGTTGTGTCAGCCTTCTTTGCATAAGAGGATAGTTGAGGCATTGACTGTGATATTGTGTGAGAACACCATTTATCTGACCATAGCTTAATTGTATCACCATTCCCAGCATAGCATATAGTCATATTTTTGAAATCTTGCAAATTAGAGCAACAATCTCTCCACCAAAAAGATCCCACCATGGTAGGGAAACTAGGTACCTCATCATTGTTATAGTAGTTGTTCCATATAAGGTTAACCCAGGGAATATCATTCTTGTTGAAGAATTTGTAGAGAAATTTAATAAGCAGAGTTTTGTTTTGTGTTCTCAGATTTAACACACCCAAGCCCCCTGCCTTCTTTGGCAAACAAACATTATCTCATTTAACAAGACAATTTCCTTTTTTGTTGATATCCTTACCATACCAAAGAAAATTCCTTCCAGACTTTTCAAAGTGGTCCGGTATGGTGAATGGTACTCTGATACAACACATAGCAAATATTGGCAGAGCAGCAACTATGGATTTGAGATGGACAAGTCTTCCAGGGTATGACATTAAGGAAGCAATGCCAGAAAGTCTATGGTCAAGTCTAGATACCATGGGCATCAAATCAGCTACTTTGGGTCTTGTAGAACCCATTGGTAGGCCAAGATAAGTGAAAGGCATGGCTTCTTTTTTACAGTTGAAGGTATTTGCCAGTTCCTGAGCTTTTTCATCAGTCATATTGATTGGTACCATCCACCGGCCTTGAAGGTTGGATCCAGACATGATTGAAGATCCGAAGTGCTTGAGCTTGGGCTTCGGGTGTTGGAACTCGAGATGCGAAAAGGCGCAAGCGTGGTGGAAAAGAGGGATAGGCCTCGGCCCCTCTATAAAGGGGGTGAATATCAAGCGTCCTCAGCGTAACCGCTTGGGACTTACCTAAAAACACGGAGTCATACTAACAGGCTTCATGGGGTTGCACGCGCCCATATTGATGGAAGATCCCGCGATAAGGGGAACAGGATCTCTGCCGTGGCAAGGCGTGCCAATAAAACCGCCTCGCAACGCGTATCGAGGCAGGCCAAGAAAAATCAGTTTGTGTTGGACCAGGCAATGGTGCAAGAACACACCGTACAAAAATTGTCAGTAGATCAGACTTATGAAGCACTATGCTCTCTACGGAGGTGTGCGAAAATTATCTCGCAAAGCTGGACACAATCCTTAAATCTGCTTCGGAGTATTCAGAGATGGAACCCGCCTTGCAATGCCAAAGACAATCTACGCGCCGGACTCATCGTCATTGAAGCCTGGTTCAGGGGCTACTGAGGGAGTCCTGGATTAGGGGGTATCCGGACAGCCAGACTATATGCTTTGGCCGGACCAATGGACCGTGAAGATACAAGACTCAAGACTTCATCCCGTATCCGGATGGGACTCTCCTTTGCGTGGAAGACAAGCTTGGCGATCCGGATATTATATTTCCTTCTTTGTAACCGACTCTGTGTAAACCCTAGCCCCCTTCGATGTCTATATAAACCGGAGGGTTCAGTCCTTAGAGGGACAATCATAATCATCATAGGCTAGCTTCTAGATTTTAGCCTCTACGATCTCGTGGTAGATCAACTCTTGTAATACTCATATCATCAAGATCAATCAAGCAGGAAGTAGGGTTTTACCTCCATCGAGAGGGCTTGAACCTGGGTAAAACATCGTGTCCCTTGCCTCCTGTTACCATTAGCCTTAGACGCACAGATCGGGACCCCCTACCCGGGATCCGCCGGTTTTGACAGCGACAACAAGGTTGATAGAAAGTCCACTTCGGGTACTTGTCAATTTCTTGGTAGATCTCTTGTATCTTGGTCCTCTGATACGTCTCCAACATATCTATAATTTTTGATTGTTCCATGCTATTATATTATCTGTTTTGGATGTTTAATGGGCTTTATATGCTCTTTTATATTATTTTTGGACTAACCTATTAACTAGAGGCCCAGTGCCAGTTTCGTTTTTTTCCCTATTTTAGAGTTTTGCAGAAAAGGAATACCTAACAGAGTCCAAACGGAATGAAACCTTCGCGATGATCTTTCTTGGACCGAAAGCAAACCAGAAGACTTGGAGTTGAAGTCTGGAACTCCGCGAGGCGGCCACGAGGCAGGGGGGCACTCCTACGGAGGTAGGCGCGCCCCCACACTCGTGGGCTCCATGGAACTCCACCAACGTACTTCTTCCGACGTACTTCTTCCGCCTATATATACTCTTATACCTTAAAAACATCGGAGGAGCCACGAAACCACTTTTCCACCGCCGAAACCTTCTGTACCCGTGAGATCCCATCTTGGGGCCTTTTCCGGTGATTTGTCGGAGGGGGAATCGATCATGGAGGGCTTCTACATCAACACCACAACCTCTTAGATGAAGCGTGAGTAGTTTACCATAGACCTTCGGGTCCATAGTTATTAGCTAGATGGCTTCTTCTCTCTCTTTGAATCTCAATACAAAGTTCTCCTCGATGTTCTTGGAGATCTATTGGATCTAATACTCTGTTGCGGTTTGTTTGCCAAGATCTAATGAATTGTGGATTTATGATCAGGTTTATCTATGAATATTATTTAGTTCTTCTCTGAATTCTTATATGCATGATTTGATATCTTTGCAAGTCTCTACGAATTATCTGTTTAGTTTGGCCTACTAGATTGATCTTTCTTGCAATGGGATAAGTACTTAGCTTTGGGTTCAATCTTGCGGTGTCCTTTCCCAGTGACAGTAGGGGCAGCAAGGCACGCATTGTATTGTTGCCATCGAGGATAAAAATATGGGGTTTATATCATATTGCTTGAGTTTATCCCTCTACATCATGTCATCTTGCCTAATGTGTTACTCTGTTCTTATGAACTTAATACTCTAGATGCATGCTGGATAGCGGTCGATGTGTGGAGTAATCATAGTAGATGCAGAATCGTTTCGATCTACTTGACACAGACGTGTTGCCTATATTCATGATCATTGCTTAGATATTCTCATAACTATGCGCTTTTCTATCAATTGCTCGGCAGTAATTTGTTCACCCACCATAATATATGCTGAGAGAAGCCACTAGTGAAACCTATGCCCCCCGGGTCTCTTTCTTATTATATTGCATCTCTTTTATTTACATCGCATCTCATTTACTATTTTGCCATCTTTACTTTCCAATCTATACAACAAAAATACCAAAAATATTTACTTTACTATCTTTATTAGATCTCACTTTTGCGAGTGATCGTGAAGGGATAGACAACCCCTTTATCGCGTTGGTTGCAAGGTTCTTGATTGTTTGTACAGGTACTAGGTGACTTGTGTGTTATCTCCTACTGGATTGATACCTTGGTTCTCAAAACTGAGGGAAATACTTACTCTACTTTGCCGCATCACCCTTTCCTCTTCAAGGGAAAACCAACGCATGCTCAAGAGGTAGCATCCTCCAAGAAACAAAACTCGGTATCCTCATCTACCGCCGAAGCGGAATATATTGCCGCCGGATCATGTTGGGCTCAATTACTTTGGATGACCCAAACTCTTAAGGAGTATGGGGTATATGTGAAACATGTTCCATTGCTTTGTGATAATGAGAGTGCTATTAATATTGCTCATGATCCCGTACAACATTCTCGAACTAAAAATATTGAAGTTCGTCATCATTTCATTCGAGATCATGTTGCTAAAGGAGACATCAATCTTAAGCATGTTCATACCGATAAGCAATTGTCGGATATATTCACCAAACCACTTGATGAGAAAGTATTTTGCCGTTTGAGAGGTGAATTGAACATCATTGATGCCTCGAACTTGGAGTAGAAACTCCATTTGGATACATGCAAGGCATGAGCCCTTTATGACTAATCCTTGATATTCTCTTATGAAGATGATCTTATGTCTTGGATCTATATTAGTACCCTTGAGTGTTATATAACCCTTGTAGGTACTTGGATGGGTCCAAATCTATGAGATTGCAAGCCACTCACATCTTGAGCAATCTCTACATCACCAAGTTTCTACTATATGGTTGTTGAATACATGGGAGCATGAATCCACTCAACATATCCTTTGACAATTTCTATATATCAAATTTCATTTGGTATCAAGCTTCATTATTGTCATTTTGGATACACAAGTGCTCTTCCTTGCAAGACTAACCCATGTAGGAAGATGAACTCAAACTACAAGTGGTGCTCCAAACTCTTGATGAACTACATCAACCTTGAGCATCCGACACAAGTTCGACTACATGATCAAGATCGACACCACCCAAGGTATGTTATTCCATCTTAGAGAAGCTTTACTCCAAGTCATGGGTCAAAGCAACTCAACGAGATGTGAATACATCAAAATGCTTAAACAAAAAATGGTAACCCCATTTTGGGCTTAAAGGATGAGAATGACCTACGATCAAGTGTTATCACTTGACTCCTCATTCAATATACTCTAACATAGGTGACTTTGTCGCTGACCCCTTCTAGATGAAGTTTCTCTAGTGTTTTTGCAGATGTTTCTTGCTATTTTGCTCCCTATATTAAAAAACTTCATCTAGATCTCATTTTTCTGTATGTTTTTCTCTACTTTTTTTGTGTCTAATTCATTGCAAATCTTTTAGTTAATTCCTTGCAAACCTTTGTGAGATTTCAATTGCCAAGTGAGCTGAGTTGACAAAAAATTTCCTCTGCATTGAACTCGGACTCACCGATTCATGCCTATCGGCTAGACCAAACTACATGAACTACTTGTAGATAGTTTATCGGTGCAACCGACGCAAACTAACCCGGCCTAACTGATATGCATCATCTATGACACTGCCAACTCGGTGTCACTGATGAAAACGGATCGGCGCTACCGATTTCACTACTGAGAAAACTTTTGCCATTGCATATTTCATTTCTTCGCCAGCTCCACTCGATGATTCTAATCCTCTACATGCATCTAAAATTACATGCTGCTTTGTAGTGTGTCTCAAGGACCAAACCTATTTGACTCGGCCTTCAGAAGTTCCCTTCTTGGAAATTGATGTCAAGGGGGGGGGGAGAGCACATCAAAGCTGATCACATGGGAGAGAGATGCTACCTCTGGGGCACTGCGTTTGTTTTCCCTTGAAGAGGAAAGGGTGATGCAGCAAAGTAGCGTAAGTATTTCCCTCAGTTTTTGAGAACCAAGGTATCATTCCAGTAGGAGGCTACACGCAAATCCCTCGTACCTGCACAAACAAATAAGAACCTTGCAACCAACTTGATAAAGGGGTTGTCAATCCCTTCACGGCCACTTACAAAAGTGAGATCTGATAGAGATAATAAGATAAATATTTTTGGTATTTTTGTTGTATAGATTGAAAAGTAAAGATTGCAAAACAAACAGCGACATAAATAGCTAGTTGACAGGAGATTAATATGATGGAAAATAGAACTTGGGGCCATAGGTTTCACTAGTGGCTTCTCTCAATATAGCATAAGTATTACGGTGGGTGAACAAATTACTATCGAGCAATTGATAGAATAGTGCATAGTTATGAGAATATCTAGGCATGATCATGTATATAGGCATCACGTCCGCGACAAGTAGACCGAAACGATTCTGCATCTACTACTATTACTCCACACATCGACCGCTATACAGCATGCGTCTAGAGTATTAAGTTCATAAGAACAGAGTAACGCATTAGGCAAGATGACATGATGTAGAGGGATAAACTCAAGCAATATGATATAAACCCCATCTTTTTATCCTCGATGGCAACAATACAATATGTGTCGTTTCCCCTTCTATCACTGGGATCGAGCACCGCATGATTGAGCCCAAAGCTAAGCACTTCTCCCGTTGCAAGAAAGATCAATCTAGTAGGCCAAACCAAACTCATAATTAGAAGAGACTTGCAAAGATAACCAATCATACATAAAAGAATTCAGAGGAGATTCAAATATTGTTCATAGATAATCTTGATCATAAACCCACAATTCATCGGATCTCGACAAACACACCGCAAAAAGAATTACATCGAATAGATCTCCAAGAAGATGGAGGAGAACTTTCTATTGAGATCCAAAGAGAGAGAAGAAGCCATCTAGCTAATAACTATGGACCTGAAGGTCTAAGGTAAACTACTCACACATCATCGGAGAGGCTATGGTGTTGATGTAGAAGCCCTCCATGACCGATGCCCCCTCCGGCAGAGCGCCGGAAAAGGCCCTTAGATGGGATCTCACGGGTACAGAAGGTTGTGGGGGTGGAAATAGGGTTTCGTGGTGCTCCTGGATGTTTTCGGGGTATATGGATATATATATAGGAGGAGGAAGTAGGTCGGTGGAGCTGTGAGGGGCCCACGAGGGTGGGGGCGTTCCCGAGGGGCAGGCGTGCCTCCCTGCCTCATGGCCTCCTCGATTCTTTCTTGACGTCCACTCCAAGTCCTCTAGATCACGTTTGTTCCAAAAATAACTCTCCCGAAGGTTTCATTCCGTTTGGATTCCGTTTGATATTCCTTTTCTGCAAAACTCTGAAATAGGCAATAAAAGAGCAATTTGCACTGGGCCTTCGGTTAGTAGGTTAGTCCCAAAAATAATATAAAAGTGTATAATAAAGCCCATTAAACATCCAAAACAGATAATATAATAGCATGGAACAATAAAAAATTATAGATACATTGGAGACGTATCAAGCATCCCCAAGCTTAATTCCTGCTCGTCCTTGAGTAGGTAAATGATAAAAATAGAATTTTTGATGTGGAATGCTACCTAACATAATTCTCAATGTAATTTTCTTTATGGTGGCATGAATGTTCACATCCGAAATATTCAAGATAAAAGTTTAATATTGACATAAAAATAATAATACTTCAAGCATACTAACAAAGCAATCATGTCTTCTCAAAATAACATGGCCAAAGAAAGTTATCCCTACAAAATCATATAGTCTGGCTATGTTCTATCTTCATCACACAAAATATTTAATCATGCACAACCCCGATGACAAGCCAAGCAATTGTTTCATACTTTTAATGTTCTCAAACCTTTTCAATCTTCACGCAATACATGAGCGTGAGCCATGGACATATCACTATATGTGGAATAGAATGGTGGTTGTGGAGAAGATAAAAAGGAGAAGATAGTCTCACATCAACTAGGCGTATCAATGGGCTATGGAGATGCCCATTAATAGATATCAATGTGAGTGAGTAGGGATTGCCATGCAACGGATGCACTAGAGCTATAAGTGTATGAAAGCTCAACAAAAGAAATTAAATGGGTGTGCATCCAACTTGCTTGCTCACGAAGACCTAGGGCATTTTTGGGGAAGCCCATCATTGGAATATACAAGCCAAGTTCTATAATGTAAAAATTCCCACTAGCATATGAAAGTGACAACATAGGAGACTCTCTATCATGAAGATCATGGTGCTACTTTGAAGCACAAGTGTGGTAAAAGGATAGTAACATTGTCCCTTCTCTCTTTTTCTCTCTTTTTTTGGGGCCTTCTTTTTTTTTATGGCCTCTTTTATTTTTAATTTTAGTCCGGAGTCTCATCCCGACTTGTGGGGAAATCATAGTCTCCGTCATCCTTTCCTCACATGGGACAATGCTCTAATAATGATGATCATCACACTTTTATTTACTTACAACTCAAAAATTACAACTCAATACTTAGAACAAAATATGACTCTATGTGAATGCCTCCAGCGGGGTAGCAGGATATGCAATGAATCAAGAGTGACATGTATGAAAGAATTATGAATGGTGGCTTTTCCATGAATACGATGTCAACTACATGATCATGCAAAGCAATATGACAATGATGAAGTGTGTCATAATAAACAGAACGGTGGTAAGTTGCATGGCAATATATCTCGGAATGAATATGGAAATGCCATAATAGGTAGGTATGGTGGCTGTTTTGAGGAAGGTATATGGTGGGTGTATGATACCGGCCAAAGGTGCGCGGTATTAGAGAGGCTAGCAATGGTGGAAGGGTGAGAGTGCGTATAATCCATGGACTCAACATTAGTCATAAAGAACTCACATACTTATTGCAAAAATCTATTAGTTATCGAAATGAAGTACTACGCGCATGCTCCTAGGGGGATAAATTGGTAGGAAAATGTGACGCCCTCGATTCAATCGTACACTAATGATACACGCAAATGTTTATGATCAAGATCAAGGACTCACGGGAAGGTATCACCACACAACTCTAGACACAAATTAAAATAATACAAGCTTTATATTACAAGCCAGGGGCCTCTGGGGCTCGAATACACAAGAGTCAGTGGAAGCAACAATATCTGAGTACAGACATAAGTTAGACAAGTTTGCCTTAAGAAGGCTAGCACAAAAGCATCTACGATCGAAAAGGCAAGGCCTCCTGCCTGGGAGCCTCCTAACTACTCCTGGTCGTCAGCAGTCTCCACATAGTAGTAGGCACCGGCGGTGGCATCTGGCTCCTTGGCTCCAACATCTGGTTGCATCAATCGGAAAGAAGAAGAAAGGGGAAAAGGGGGAGCAAAGCAACCACGAGTACTCATCCAAAGTACTCGCAAGCAAGGATCTACACTACATATGCAACATTATCAAAGGAAGGATGTATATGTGGACTGGGCTGCAGAAATGCCAGAATAGAGAGAAGGCCTAGTCCTATCAAAGACTATCATCTTCTGGAAACCACCATCTTGCAGGAAACAGGGGGGAGTAGAGTAGCATAAAGTAAAGTACTCCATCCTTCCATCTATATAGGGCCTAATGCATTTTTCGATGCTAACTTTGAACAAATATTAGAGCAATAATATATGACATGCAACTTACACAAAGCACACCGTTAAATTCGTGTGTGGAAGGAGCTTTCAATGATATAATTTTCACATTGTGCATGTCATGTACTATTAATCTTGTCAATAGTAAAAGGCAGTCTTAAAAAATGCATTAGGCCCTATATAGATGGAAGGAGGGAGTAGTAGTAGTGTTATCAACCTCGGCCAGAGATCCTTTCTCGACTCCTTGCGAGAAAGTAATCCCAGAGCCATACTATCCAGTTATCATCACAACACATTTCTCATCACAAGTATCCAGTTCTAGTTGTATCGATCGGGATACAACTCCAAGTGTCTGTTACCGTAGGACAGGCTATCGATAGATGTTTTCTTCCCTACAGGGGTGCACCAACTTACCCACCACGCTTGATTAACTCCGGCCGAACACACTTTCCTGGGTCAGGCCCGGCCTCGGCCAAACAATATGCCGCAACCCGACCTAGGCTTAATAGAGAGGTCAGCACGCCGGACTAAACCTATGCCCCCAGGGGTCATGGGCCATCTCCCCGGGAACCCCTGCATGTTGCATGGGTGGTCGGTGAGCAGACCTAGCTACCTTCTTAAAAAAGGCAGGAGATGACCAGTCCAACCCGGCGTGCACCGCTCAGTCGCTGACGTCTATTAAGCTTCGGTTGATGTATACGACGCAGAACACCCATACTATGCCCACGTGATGGTTAGTGCTATCAGGCCAGAGGCCCCTCGGATCAAATATCCAAATCATAGTGGACTAGGAACGTGCGGTAACAAGCAAAGACCCGCGAAATATGTGACCTCGTTGCCCCGTCTCGAGGACTTGCGGCAAGGGCTAGGAATGCCCGACCACACCTCGTAATTATCTCGCGGGCACCTTCCAGGTCAACCCGACTCCACATCACTCGCAATTATACTCGCGCAGGTACCCCTCAGGGTCGACCCGTCTTTAGTAACAAGGTTCAGTGTAAAGTCATAGTAATCATTGTAACGGTGTGTGTAAACATCAACGGGAAAACCCGAGGAATCACCCTCGGTGAATTCCACTCGATGTAATCATCAAGGTGAACATAAGAGGGACCACCCTCGAGGTTCACACTTGAGGGGTTGCACGACAAAGTCGTATCGGAAGTGGTTAAAGAGGAAATCACCCTCGATGACCACGACCGAATAGCTACACTATAGGGTTAACATCAGAAGTGTTGTAGAGGTCTCACCCTCGGCACTCGATAGTAACCCAGTAGTGTCGAGCAACTAAGGGGAAAGTGATGTGCGGTGTCAGGGCCTGGTCTTCGATCCCGTTGATCGGGTCTTCAATGATGAAGCAGGGGCAACAAGGACAAGGTGGGGGTCACTGATGGATCACTAACCAACCTATACTAAGCAATTTAGGATAAGCAGGTAAGGTAACAGTAAGCAGGTTACAAAAGCAGGCTATGCATCAGAATAGGAGCCAACAATAACAGTAGCAAAATCTAATGCAAGCATGAGAGAATGGAATGGGCCATATCGGGATGATCAGAGGGGGGCTTGCCTGGTTGCTCTGGCAAGGAGGGGCCGTCGTCGACGTAGTCGATCATAGGGGCAGCATCGGTCTCAGGGTCTACCGGAGAGAAGAGGGGGAAGAAACAGTAAATATAAAGCAAACATAGCATCACAAAGCATAACATGGCAATATGCTGTGCCGGGAGTGACCTAACGCATGGCTACACGATATAGGTGAAGGGGCAATTCAACCGGGAATGTATTCCCGGTTCTGGACCTGTGTCACACAAACGACTGGAGGGGGAATGTTCCAAGTTCAGATTGTTAAAGGCATCTGACAGGTAAACGGACCGCGTATCCAGAGTCGTTGGATTTTTCTGAGCAACTTTCATGTAGAAAACATTTTCATCCGAGTTGTAGTTTAATTTCTATGATTTTTCAAAGATTAAACCATTTTCTGGATTTATTTATATTAACAGAAAAGAATTACTATGTCAGCATGACATCATTGTGACGTCAGAAGTCAACAGTCCGGTTGACTGGTTAAAACTGACATGGGGGACCCACCTGTCATAGACAGTGGGTTAAACAGAGTTCAAACTAATCTAAATTTAGTTAGTAAAACTACTGGACCCACCTGTTAGTGTCTAGTAAAGCTAATTAATTTATTTTAATGTCCTTTAGCTAATTAGTGGAGGTGGGGCCCATTTATCAGCAGCTGTGCTGGTCCAGTCAGCAAAGCTGACCGGTCAACAAGGCGACCGGGCCCCTGGGGCCCATCGGTCAGTGACCTAAGTGGTGGCCCAGGGGGACCCCGCCACTGTGCCAGCTCAGCGGAGCCACCGGAGTGGCTCCGGCGAGCTCGTGTGCAGCGGCCGAACGCCGACAAGGTTGGAAATCGCATACGGTTCACCGTTTCACGCGTTTTTTTGCGCTCGAACGAGTGGAGCAGCGCGCATCGCGTGGTGCCAGCGGTTGGACGCGGAGCTGGCCGGAGCGACGCTGGCGACGACGGCTGGCGACGGATCTATCAGGCTTGAGCAGGTTCGGTGTTAGAGAGAGGAGCGGCCAAAATAACCAACTAGGCGGGGTCTAGGGCGCACTAGGAGCACGCTAGGGCAGTCGGCCGAGCTCGTAATGGCTCGGGAGCACTACAACGACAGCAATGGCGGCGGCCGAAGCACGGTTGTGGTGGCAGTTGCGCACGTGCCCGAAGGCGAGCAAGAAGAGGAGGGAGGAGAGGTGGAGCTCACCGTGCGGGCGCAAGGAGGCCCCGTGAGTGAACGGGAGCGCAGAGGGAGGCCGTGGTCGACGAGAATCACCAGCAGCCGAGGTGGAAGGGGACGATGGTGATCGGCAACTACAGGGGCTCTCGGCTCTACAGAGGACCCTAGGTGATGTGGATGAGGACGGCGGAGCGGACGGACAGGGTCGGTGGCCTCGGGGCCGCCGGTGGCCGCGGGATCGACGGAGAGCGGCGGCGACTGCGCTTGGAGGTGGACGGGGAACGAGGGGGGAGGCAAGGAGGAATCTGGTGGGGGAGAGGGAGGAGGAGTGGATCTGGGAGGTGGGCGTCGAGGAGGGGTGAGGCCAGGGGGGCAGGGGAGGCAGGGCGTCGCCCTTATCCCTTCCCCGACGGGGACGACGAGAGGGTTCGGTGGTGACCGGCGAGCGCGGTCTTTGGGTCGGGTGAATAGAGAGGAGGGAGGCGACCAGGGGAGGTGGGCTGCTGGGTTGGGCCGCACAGTTGACTAAGGCCCAGGGAGGTCAGGTTTTTTTCCTTTTCTTCTTCTTTTTTGCATTTCTATTTCTTTTCCCTTTTTACAGAAAATGCTTTGCAAATTTTTGGAGCAACCAAAAGGATTCTGTAAAATGTGGGACTTGGCCACATAATTACAATGCAATGTTTGACACAGCCACAAAAAGTTTGGAAGAAGTTTGAATTAGATGGAATTTGCAAAAACATGGAAAGGCAATTAATTTGCTGAGTTGGCACTGTTTTAATTTGCTATTGTCCATCTTAGCTTCAACCTGGTAGTTAATCGTTTGTTGCCTGAAACAAGGAGTGAAAGGGGTTCAGGGCAATGGGAATAAGTATTGCGTCTGATACCAGAATAGGTCGTCTCTCGGGAGGCGGCTCGGGATTTTCATATGAAATCAAGCATGAGAAATAACCTTAGAAACAAGGGTGTACAGGAGAGTCAGGTTTCGATCTTGTGGAACTGTGGGTTATGGGCCCACCATGTGGGTTAAAAGTAGGAAGAGTGGTGACATCTTGCACGACCATGATGGAAGGGCGGGTCAGAGGATAGCCTGTCAATTATGTTGGCAACAACATCGGTACCAAGGGCGAGGGACGAAGAGAACCATTTTCCTGCTCGTTAAGACGAGGCGAACCAATAGGCAAAGTTCTCGTCCATCAGTGGTTACCGGAATGTCATCAACAATAGTAACAAGGTCTTACTGAAAAGTTGTACACCGAGGTGTTTACATAAGCAGGGAATTATTTCTGCTCAGACAAGTTAAATTACAAGAAAGGTGAAACAAAACAATGGAAAGAAAAATTTGATTACTATGATAATCAGACCAATGGAAAGGAAAGGTGTTCATACCCGAGTATTAGAGTGTATCTCCTTCCCAGGAGCAAGCAGAGTGGGATAATCATGACAGGACTGCAAGTAGTTAACCAACTAGGGAAAAGGGGGGAAACTCATGATGTTACCCATACAATGGTGTTTGGATAGCTGATAAGGAAACATTTAGCATTAAGCTTCCAATGTTCTTGTTGATGAACGAAGTACCACAGTCATGCTTCGGGATAGCACTGCCATGGTCACCAGGTAAAGGTTAGACTTTGGATACACAAATGATCCATCGGAAACAACTTATAAAGTAAGTCGTACAATTTCAGCAAGGAAAAGATGAGGATGGGGCCCACGGGCTCAGCAACAACTCATCGAGGGGGCAAGGATGGTATTTCTCATCATGAATTCGATTGATAACCTGGAAGAGCTCATAATGTTGATGATGATCATGACATATTTGTCGATAGGTTTCATGAAAATGTAATCGATCAGCGATGACATCAAGTCAAAGGAATGATGAAGCGAAAGGTTATTGGAACCACGGGTACAACACAAACTCAAAATCAAGCTTGTTGTTCAAGGTGAAATGATATGACGAGGAAGATCGACGTAGGCTTAGCTCATCGTCAAAAATTGTGCTCCGGGAAGAAGGCCCAGATAGCACAGTTAAAATATAGCATGATAATGATATAGTCGATCAGACTAGGAATGCCTTGAAGGATTATTAAACTCATAAGAAATGAAAATTACTTAAGAGTTATTGAATTAGAGTGCAGACTCGATTCGGTTATCGGTGTCCTAGAGTGTCTAACAACTCAGAACCCGTGGAAAATTGTAATCGGTGAGAAAAATAGTGGAGGAAGAACTCATAAGAAGTTATGTAGTTCTGTAATATTCTCGAGATACCAAAGGGTAATACTCGAAGGTAGAGCAGAATCGAGGTTGGACAGGCGTATTGATCTGCAAAAGACAAGCGCTTTAACTTGTCTGAGAAATGGGATCAAAGAAAAACAATCGTGGTTGGAACCACGGTCGCAAAGGACCAAGCATAGATACAAGATGAACTTATAACAAGTGGATTATTATTATTTTTTACAAGAAGCCTCCATGATAAGTTACACATCGGGTCCATGGGCATGAACACAAAGTTCAAGGTCGACTCCCACTTCTTCAATGCATAACCTTCCATTCACTTGTCGCTTTCAACGAAGTTATAGTGTCTAAATTATATCTAGCAAAACACGAGAAGAGTATGACTCGTGAAACCTCTCGGGTTCACACGGATTAGGGAAGGCATAGGTTCAACCCATATGGGCATCTTTACGAATCTATACAACCATCAACCAAGCAAAAGATACGAGTTCGAAAGCAGAGTATCAAAGTCAAAGCAGATGATACAATTTACCGAAGGTATTATGTATCAGGGAAAAACTCACAAGATTTTGGATGTGAAGGAAATTGTTGGATAACAACCCAACAATGGATCTGGCGATTCACGACAGAGTTGAAGTGAGTATCAGTAATCAATCAGATGAAGAAGGGGATGCAAAGGTATCGTCCTATAGAAACGTCTGAATAATACGATGCTTGAGTACAAAGGAGTTATGATTTCAAGATGAAGGATCAGAAGCAGAGGCTCTGATCAAAAGATGAGTAAGTTGAATAGGCTTAGAGGTGCACCCGATCAAATCTTGATTGGGCAAGAACCAACTCATATCCGGAGCGATGTCGGAGCTGGAAAGGAAACTTCCAAGGATTAATTGATGATTGCGAGTATTTTCTCACACGTTGAATCCATTGGAACAAAATGACAATCACAAAGAATTTTAAAGAATATTGCTAGACATATGGAATTAATCCTAATGCAAGCAGGCAAGGTGAATCAAGAGCAATAGGTTGTAGAGGATTTTTGAAGATCAGATAGTATTTCCAAGTATTTTGGAAAGCATATGAACAACTGGGAATGAAGGTACAAGCGGCAAGGATATTATTCACGGGGATTATCGGTGGTCAGGAACTGCAAGGCAGTTGGCACACTGTCTCAAGAAACATCGATGAGTATCTGCAAAATCTTCTGGTGAAGCAAGCGATCATCGACAATGTCGTGGCTCTTGGAAGTGGGTACGAGAGCCTAATGTCAGACTTAGTAAAATGTTTAACCCGTATAGACGGGAGATCAAAGTCCAGAGTATAGACGAGGAATAAAAGATCCTAATACCACCCGATGGCGACGTGGGCCCGTAAGCCACACAACCAAGTTAGTAAAACAGTTTTGGACGACTAGACTCAACTTCGGCCAAGGAGTTGGAAAGGGGGCTACCTACAGGCAGTCGGCTTTGATACAAAGCTGTCACGCCCTTGATTCAATCATACACTAATCATACACGCAAATGTGTACGATCAAGATCAAGGACTGACGGGAAGGTAGCACAACACAACTCTAGACACAAATTAAAATAATACAAGCTTTATATTACAAGCAAGGGGCCTTGAGGGCTCGAATACATAAGCTCAAATACACAAGAGTCAGCAGAAGCAACAATATCTATGTACAAACATAAGTTAGACAAGTTTGCCTTAAGAAGGCTAGCACAAAAGCATCTACGATCAAAAAGGCAAGGCCTCCTGCCTGGGAGCCTCCTAACTACTCCTGCTCGTCAGCGGTCTCCACATAGTAGTAGGCACCGGCGGTGGCATCTGGCTCCTGGGCGCCGACATCTGGTTGCATCAACCAGAAAGAAGAAGAAAGGGGGAAAATGGGGAGCAAAGCAACCATGAGTACTCATCCAAAGTACTCGCAAGCAAGGATCTACACTACATATGCAACATTATCAAAGGAAGGCTGTATATGTGGACTGGGCTACAGAAATGCGAGAATAGAGAGAAGGCCTAGTCCTATCGAAGACTAGCATCTTCTAGAAACCACCATCTTGCATCAAACAGGAGGGAGTATAGTAGCATAAAGTAAAGTAGTTGTAGTGTTATCAACCTCGGCCAGAGATCCTTTCTCGACTCCCTGCGAGAAAGTAATCCCAGAGCCATACAATCCATTTATCATCACAATCCATTTCTCATCACAATTATCCAGTTCTAGTTGTATCGATCGGGATACAACTCCAAGTGTCCGTTACAATAGGACAGGCTATCGATAGATGTTTTCTTCCCTGCAGGGGTGCACCAACTTACCCACCACGCTCGATTAACTTTGGTCGGACACACTTTCCTGGGTCATGCCCGGCCTCGGCCAAACAATACGCCGCAACCCGACCTAGGCTTAATAGAGAGGTCAGCACGTCGGACTAAACCTATGCCCCTAGGGGTCATGGGCCATCTCCCCGGGAACTCCTGCACGTTGCATGGGCGGCCGGTGAGCAGACCTAGCTACCTCCTTAAAAAAGGCAGGAGCTTACCAGTCCAACCCAGCGCGCGCCGCTCAGTCGCTGACATCTATTAAGCTTCGGTTGATGTATATGACGCAGAACGCCCATACTATGCGCACGTGATGGTTAGTGCTATCATGCCAGAGGCCCCTCGGATCAAATATCCAAATCATAGTGGATTAGGAACGCGCGGTAACTAGCAGAGACTCACGAATGATATGACCCCGTTGCCCCGTCTTGAGGACTTGCGGCAAGGGCTAGGAATGCCCGGCCATGCCTCGTAATTATCTCGCAGGCACCTTCCAGGTCAACCCGACTCCACATCACTCGCAATTATGCTCGCGCGGGTACCCCTCAGGGTCGAACCGGCTTTAGTAACAAGGTTCATTGTAAAGTCATAGTAATCATAGTAACTATGTGTCTAAACATCAAGGGGAAAACCCGAGGAATCACCCCCGGTGAATTCCACTCGATGTAATACTCAAGGTCAACGTAAGAGGGACCACCCTCGAGGTTCACACTTGAGGGGTTGCACGACAGAGTCGTATCAGAAGTGGTTAAAGAGGAAATCACCCTCGATGACCATGACCGAATAGCTACACTACAGGGTTAACATCAGAAGTATTGTAGAGGTCTCACCCTCGGCACTCGATAGTAACCAAGTAGTGTCGAGCAACTAAGGGGAAAGTGATGTGCGGTGCGAGGGCCTGGTCTTCAATCCCGTTGATCTGGTCTTCAATGATGAAGGAGGGGCAACAAGGACAAGGTGGGGGTCACTGATGGATCACTAACCAACCTATACTAAGCAGTTTAGGATAAGCGGGTATGGTAACAATAAGCAGGTTACAAAAGCAGGCTATGCATCAGAATAGGAGCCAACAATAACAGTAGCAAAATCTAATGCAAGCATGAGAGAATGGAATGGGCGATATCGGGATGATCAAAGGGGGGGCTTGCCTGGTTGCTCTGGCAAGGAGGGGTCATCGTCAACGTAGTCGATCATAGGGGCAGCATCGGTCTCAGGGTCTACCGGAGAGAAGAGGGGGAAGAAACATTAAATATAAAGCAAACATAGCATCACAAAGCATAACGTGGCAATATGCTGTGCCGGGAGTGACCTAACGCATGGCTACACGATATAGGTGAAGGGGCAATTCAACCGGGAATGTATTCCCGGTTCCGGACCTGTGTCACACAGACGACTGGAGGGGGAATGTTCCAATTTCAGATTGTTAGAAGCATCTGACAGGTAAATGGACCGCGTTTCTGGATTCGCTCATGTAGAAAACATTTTCATCCGAGTTATGGTTTAATTTCTATGTTTTTTCAAAGATTAAACCATTTTTTGGATTTATTTATATTAACAGAAAAGAATTACTACGTCAGCATGACATCACTGTGACGTCAGCAGTCAACAGTCCGGTTGACTAGTCAAAACTGACATGGGGGACCCACCTGTCATAGACAGTGAGTTAAACAGAGTTCAAACTAATCTAAATTTATTTAGTAAAACTACTGGGCCCACCTGTTAGTGTCTAATTAAGCTAATTAATTTATTTTAAAATCCTTTAGCTAGTTAGTGGAGGTGGGGACCATTTGTCAGCAGCTGGGCTGGTCCAGTCAGCAAAGCTGACCGGTCAACAGGGCGGCTGGGCGGCTGGGGCCCATGGGTCAGTGACCTAGGTGGTGGCCCTGGGGGACCCCACACGGTGCCAGCTCAGCGGAGCCGCCGGAGCGGCTCCGATGAGCTCGTGCACAGCGGCCGAACGCCGACGAGGTCGGAAATCGCCTATGGTTCACCGTTTCACGCGATTTTTCTTGCGCTCGAACGAGTGGAGCAGCGTGCATCGCGTGGTGCCGGCGGTTGGACGCGGAGGTGGCCGGAGCGACGCCGACGATGACGGGTGGCGACAGAGCTCTCGGGCTTGAGCGGGTTCGGCGTTAGAGAGCGCGAGCGGCCAAAGTAACCAACTAGGCGGGGTCTACGGCGCACTAGGAGCACACCAGGGCAGTCGGCCGAGCTCGTAATGGCTCAGGAGGACGACAACGGCAGCAATGGCAGTGGCCGGAGCACAGTTGCGGTGGCGGTCACGCACGTGCCCGAAGGCGAGCAGGAAGACGAGGGAGGAGAGGCGGAGCTCACCGTGCAGGTGCAAAGAGGCCCCGTAAGTGAACATGAGCGCAGAGGGAGGCCGTGATCGACGGGAATCACCGGCAGCTGAGGCAGAAGGGGATGACGGCGATCGGCAGCTGCTGGGGATCTCGGCTCCAACGGAGGACCCCAGGCGACGTGGATGAGGACGGTGGAGCGGACGGACAGGGCCGGTTGCCTCGGGGCCGCCGGTGGCTGCCGGATCGACGGAGGGCGGCGGCGACTGCGCTCGGAGGTTGACGGCGAACAAGGGGGGAGGCGAGGAGGAATCTGGTGGGGGAGAGGGAGGAGGAGTGAATCTGGGAGGGGGGGCGTTGAGGAGGGGTGAGGCCAGGGGGGCCAGGGGAGGCAGGGCGTCGCCCTTATCCCTTCCCCGACGGGGGACGGCGAGAGGGTTCGGTGGCGACCGGCGAGCGCGGTCGCTGGGTCGGGTGAACAAAGAGGAGGGAGGTGACCGGGGGAGGTGGGCTGCTGGGTTGGGTCGCCCAGATGACTAAGGCCCAGGGAGGTCAGTTTTTTTCCTTTTCTTCTTCTTTTCTGCATTTCTATTTCTTTTCCCTTTTTACAGAAAATGCTTTGCAAATTTTTGGAGCTGCCAAAAGGATTCTGTAAAATGTGGGACTTGGCCACATAATTACAATGCAATGTTTGACAAAGCCAAAAAAAGTTTGGAAGAAGTTTGAATTAGATGGAATTTGCAAAAACATGGAAAAGCAATTAATTTGCTGAGTTGGCACTGTTTTAATTTGCTATAGTCCATCTTAGCTTGGAGGTGATGTTGTTTTCCTTGACAATCATTTGTTATGGAATTTTTACTAAATGATGGACTATTTTGCAGCAACTTTTGTGCAAGTTAAAAAATCACTTGCAAATTAAATTTGATTCCAAAGTGGAATTTCCAATGAGATATGAATCGAAGGTGATTAAGCATTGTTTGAAAAAAATGATTAGCTTAATCATAGAGGGTTACTGTAGCATGACACTGGGGGTGTTACAAATCTCCTCCACTACAAGAAATCTCGTCCCGAGATTTAAGAGGTGGAGTAAGGGGAAAGACTCGGGAAGGGCGGAGCTTAACACAAGATAGGTACGTGGGGACTATGTCAGTGAACGTGGCACAGAGGCATCTCTCGAGTTGAAATTCAAGAAAGTCATCAAGAGCAAGGTGAGGTGCAATAAGAAGCCTCAACCTGGTAGACAATCGTTTGTTGCCTGAAACAAGGAGTGAAAGGGGTTCAGGGCAATGGGAATAAGTATTGCGTCTGATACCAGAATAGATCGCCTCTTGGAAGGCGGCTCGGGATTTTCATATGAAGCCAAGCGTGAGAAATAACCTTAGAAACAAGGGTGTACCGGAGAGTCAGGTTTTGATCTTGTGGAACTGTGGGTTATGGGCCCACCATGTGGGTTAAAAGTAGGAAGAGTGGTGACATCTTGCACGACCATGATGGCAGGGCAGGTCAGAGGATAGCTTGTCAATTATGTTGGCAACAACATCGGTACCAAGGGCGAGGGACGAATAGAACCATTTTCCTGCTCTTGACGACGAGGCGGACCAACACGCAAAGTTCTCGTCCATCGGTGGTTACCGGAATGTCATCAACAATAGTAACAAGGTCTTACTGACAAAGTTGTACACCGAGGTGTTTACATAAGCAGGGATTTATTTCTGCTTAGACATGTTAAATTACATGAAAGGTGAAACAAAACAATGGAAAGAAAAATTTGATTACTATGATAATCAGACCAATGGAAAGGAAAGGTGTTTATACCCGAGTATTAGAGTGTATCTCCTTCCCAGGAGCAAGCAGAGCGGGATAATCAAGACAGGACTGCAAGTAGGTAACCAACTAGGGAAAAGGGGGGAAACTCATGATGTTACCCATACAATGGTGTTTGGATAGTTGATAAGGAAAGATTTAGCATTAAGCTTCCAATGTTCTTGTTGATGAACGAAGTACCACAGTCATGCTTCGGGGTAGCACTAACACGGTCACCAGGTAAAGGTTAGACTTTGGATACACAAATGATCCATCAGAAACAACTTATAAAGTAAGTCGTACAATTTCAGCAAGGAAAACATGAGGATGGGGCCCACAGGCTCAGCAACAGTTCATCGAGGGGGCAAGGATGGTATTTCTCATCATGAATTTGATTGATAACCTGGAAGAGCTCATAATGTTGATGATGATCACGACATATTTGTCGAGAGGTTTCATGAAGATGTAATCAATCGGCGATGACATCAAGTCAAAGGAATGATGAAGCGAAAGGTTATTGGAACCACAGGTACAACACAAACTGGAAATCAAGCTTGTTGTTCAAGGCAAAATGATATGACGAGGAAGATCGACATAGACTTAGCTCATCGTCAAAAATTGTACTCCGGGAAGAAGGCCCAGATAGCACAGTTAAAATTTAGCATGATAATGATATAGTCGATCAGACTAGGAATGACTTGAAGGATTATTAAACTCATAAGAAACAAAAATTACTTAAGAGTTATTGAATCAGAGTGCGGACTCGATTCGGTTATCGGTATCATGGAGTGTCTAACAACTCAGAACCTATGGAAAATTGCAATCGGTGAGAAAAATAGTGGAGGAAGAACTCATAAGAAGTTATGTAGTTCTGTGATATTCTCGAGATACCAAAGGGTAATACTCGAAGGTAGAGCAGAATCGAGGTTGGACAGGTGTATTGATCTACAGAAGACAAGCACTTTAACTTGTCCGAGAAATGGGATCAAAGAAAAACAATCGTGGTTGGAACCACGGTTGCAAAGGACCAAGCATAGATACAAGATGAACTTTTAACAAGGGGATTATTATTATTTTTACAAGTAGCCTCCATGATAAGTTCCACATCGGGTCCATGGGCATGAACACAAAGTTTAAGGTCGACTCCCACTTCTTCAATGCATAACCCTCCATTCACTTCTCGCTTTCAATGAAGTTATAGTGTCAAAATTATATCTGGCAAAACACGAGAAGAGTATGACTCATGAAAACTCTCGGGTTCACACGGATTAGGGAAGGCATAGGTTCAACCCATATGGGCATCTTTACGAATCTGTACAACCATCAACCAAGCAAAAGATACGAGTTCGAAAGCAAAGTATTGAAGTCAAAGCAGATGATACAATTTACCGAAGGTATTATGTATCAGGGAAAAACTCACAAGATTTTGGATGTGAAGGACATTGTCGGATAACAACCCAACAATGAATCTGGCGATTCACGACAGAGTTGAAGTGAGTATCGGTAACCAATCAGATGAAGAAGGGGATGCAAAGGTATCGTCCTATAGAAACGTCTGAATAATACGATGCTAGAGTACAAAGGTGTTATGATTTCAAGACGAAGGATCAGAAGCAGAGGCTCTAATCAAAAGATGAGTAAGTTGAATAGGCTTAGAGGTGCACCCGATCAAATCTTGATTGGGCAAGAACCATCTCATATCCGGAGCGATGTCGGAGCCGAAAAGGAAATTTCCAAGGATTGATTGATGATTGCGAGTATTTGCTCACACGTTGAACCCATAGGAACAGAATGACAATCACAAAGAATTTTAAAGAATATTGCTAGACATATGGAATTAATCCTAATGCAAGCAGGCAAGGTGAATCAAGAGCAATAGGCTGCAGAGGATTTTTGAAGATCAGATAGTATTTCCAAGTATTTTTGAAAGCATATGAACAACTAGGAATGAAGGTACAAGCGGCAAGGATGTTATTCACGGGGATTATTGGTGGTTAGGAACTGCAAGGCAGTTGGCACACTGTCTCAAGAAACATCGATGAGTATCTGCAGAATCTTCTGGTGAAGCAAGCGGTCATCAACAATGTCATGGCTCTCCGGGAGGAAGTGGGTATGAGAGCCTAATGTGAGAGTTAGTAAAATGTTTAACCCGAATAGACGGGAGATCAGAGTCTAGAGTATAGACGAGGAATAAAAGATCCTAATACCACCCGATGGCGACATGGGCCCATAAGCCACACAGCCAAGTTAGTAAAACAGTTTTGGATGACTAGACTCAACTTCGGCCTAGGAGTTGGAAAGGGGGCTACCTACAGGTAGTCGGCTCTGATACCAACTTGTGATGCCCTCGATTCAATCATACACGCAAATGTGTATGATCAAGATCAAGGACTCACGGGAAGGTATCACAACACAACTCTAGACACAAATTAAAATAATACAAGCTTTATATTAAAAGCCAGGGGCCTCGAGGGCTCAAATACATAATCTCGAATACACAACAGTCAGCGGAAGCAACAATATCTGAGTACAGACATAAGTTAGACAAGTTTGCCTTAAGAAGGCTAGCACAAAAGCATCTACGATCGAAAAGGCAAGGCCTCCTGCCTGGGAGCCTCCTAACTACTCCTGGTCGTCAGTGGTCTCCATGTAGTAGTAGGCACCGGCAGTGGCATCTGGCTCCTCGGCTCCGACATCTGGTTGCATCAACTGGAAAGAAGAAGAAAGGGGGAAAAGGGGGAGCAAAGCAACCGTGAGTACTCATCTAAAGTACTCGCAAGCAAGGATCTACACTACATATGCAACATTATCAAAGGAAGGCTGTATATGTGGACTGGGCTGCAAAAATGCCAGAATAGAGAGAAGGCCTAGTCCTAAAGAAGACTAGCATCTTCTCGAAACCACCATCTTGCAGCAAACAGGAGGGAGTAGAGTAGCATAAAGTAAAGTAGTAGTAGTGTTATCAACCTCGGCCAGAGATCCTTGCTCGACTCCCTGCGAGAAAGTAATCCCAGAGCCATACTATCCAGTTATCATCACAATCCATTTCTCATCACAAGTATCCAGTTCTAGTTGTATCAATCGGGACACAACTCCAAGTGTCTATTACCATAGGACAGGCTATCGATAGATGTTTTCTTCCCTGCAGGGGTGCACCAACTTGCCCACCACGCTCGATTAACTCCGGCCGGACACACTTTCCTGGGTCATGCCCGGCCTCGGCCAAACAATACGCCGCAACCCGACCTCGGCTTAATAGAGAGGTCAGCACGCCGGACTAAACCTATGCCCCCAGGGGTCATGGGCCATCTCCCCGGGAACTCCTGCACGTTGCGTGGGCAGCCGGTGAGAAGACCTAGCTACCTCCTTAAAAAAGGCAGGAGCTTACTAGTCCAACCCGGCACGCGCAGATGTATACGATCGTAGTACTATGCCCACGACCGTGAGTACTCAACCTGACGTCTATTAAGCTTCGGCTGATGTATACGATGCAGAACGCCCATACTATGCCCACGTGATGGTTAGTGCTATTAGGCCAGAGGCCCCTCAGATCAAATATCCAAATCGTAGTGGATTAGGAACGCGCGGTAACAAGCAGAGACTCACGAAAGATGTGACCCCATTGCCCTGTCTCGAGGACTTGTGGCAAGGGCTAGGAATGCCCGACCACACCTCGTAATTATCTCGCGGGCACCTTCCAGGTCAACCCGACTCCACATCACTCGCAATTATACTCGCGCAGGTACCCCTCAGGGTCGACCCGTCTTTAGTAACAAGGTTCAGTGTAAAGTCATAGTAATCATTGTAACGGTGTGTGTAAACATCAAGGGGAAAACCTGAGGAATCACACCCGATGAATTCCACTCGATGTAATCATCAAGGTGAACGTAAGAGGGACCACCCTCGAGGTTCACACTTGAGGGGTTGCACGACAGAGTCGTATCGGAAGTGGTTAAAGAGGAAATCACCCTCGATGACCACGGCCGAATAGCTACACTACAGGGTTAACATTAGAAGTGTTGTATAGGTCTCACCCTTGGCACTCGATAGTAACCCAGTAGTGTCGAGCAACTAAGGGGAAAGTGATGTGCGGTGCCGGGGCTTGGTCTTCGATCCCGTTGATCGGGTCTTCAATGATGAATCAGGGGCAACAACGACAAGCTGGGGGTCACTGATGGATCACTAACCAACCTATACTAAGCAGTTTAGGATAAGCAGGTAAGGTAACAATAAGCAGGTTACAAAAGCAGGCTATGCATCAGAATAGGAGCCAACAATAATAGTAGCAAAATCTAATGCAAGCATGAGAGAATGGAATTGGCGATATCGGGATGATCAAAGGGGGGCTTGCCTGGTTCCTCTGGCAAGGAGGGGTCGTCGTCGACGTAGTCGATCATAGGGGCAGCATTGGTCTCGGGGTCTACCGGAGAGAAGAGGGGGAAGAAACAGTAAATATAAAGCAAACATAGCATCACAAAGCATAATGTGGCAATATGTTGTGCCGGGAGTGACCTAACGCATGGCTACACGATATAGGTGAAGGGGGAATTCAACCGGGAATGTATTCCCGGTTTTGGACCTGTGTCACACAGACGACTAGAGGGGGAATGTTCCAAGTTCAGATAGTTAGAGGCATCTGACAGGTAAACGAACTGTGTTCCTGGATTCGTTGGATTTTTCTGAGCAACTTTCATGTAGAAAACATTTAGATCCGAGTTACGGTTTAATTTCTATGATTTTTCAAAGATTAAACCATTTTCTAGATTTATTTATATTAACAGAAAATAATTACTACGTCAGCATGACATCAGTGTGACGTCAGCAGTCAACAGTCCGGTTGACTGGTGAAAACTGACATGGGGGACCCACTTGTCATAGACAGTGGGTTAAACAGAGTTCAAACTAATCTAAATTTAGTTAGTAAAACTACTGGGCCCACTTGTCAGTGTCTAATTAAGCTAATTAATTTATTTTAAAATCCTTTAGCTAATTAATGGAGGTGGGGCCCATTTGTCAGCAGCTGGGCTGGTCCAGTCAGCACAGCTGACCGGTCAATAGGGTGGTCGGGCCCCTGGGGCCCATGGGTCAGTGACCTAGGTGGTGGCCCAGGGGGACCCCACTCGGTGCCAGCTCAGCGGAGCCGCCGGAGTGGCTCTGGCGAGCTCGTGCGCGGCGGCCGAACGCCGACGAGGTCAGAAATCGCCTACAGTTCACTGTTTCACGCGATTTTTCTTGCACTCGAACGAGTGGAGCAGCGCGCATCGCGTGGTGACAGTGGTTGGACGCGGAGGTGGCCAGAGCGACGCCGGCGATGCCGGGTGGCGACGGAGCTCTCGGGCTTGAGCGGGTTCGGCGTTATAGAGCGTGAGCAGCCAATGTAACCAACTAGGTGGGGTCTACGGCACACTAGGAGCACGCCAGGGCAGTCGGCCGAGCTCGTAATGGCTCGGGAGCACGACTACGGCAGCAATGGAGGCGGCCGGAGAACAGTTCCGATGGCGGTCGCGCACGTGTCCGAAGGCGAGCAGGAAGAGGTGGGAGGAGAGGCAGAGCTCACCGTGCGGGAGCAAGGAGGCCCCGTGAGTGAACAGGAGCGCAGAGGGAGGCCGCGGTCGACGAGAATCACCGGCAGCCGAGGCGAAAGGGGAGACGGCGATCGACAGCTGCAGGGGCCTCGGCTCCAATGGAGGACCCCAGGCGACGTGGATGAGGACGGCGGAGTGGACGGACAGGGCCGGTGGCCTCGGGGCCGCCGGTGGCCACGGGATCGACGGAGGGCGGCGGCGACTGCGCTCGGAGGTGGACGTGGAACAAGGGGGAGGCGAGGAGGAATCTGGTGGGGGAGAGGGAGGAGGAGTGGATCTGAGAGGGGGCATCGAGGAGGGGTGAGGCCAGGGGGTCCAGGGGAGGCAGGGCGTCGCCCTTATCCCTTACCCGACGGGGACGGCGAGAGGGTTCGGTGGCGACCGGCGAGCGCGGTCGCTGGGTCGGGTGAACAGAGAGGAGGGAGGCGACCGGGGGAGGTGGGCTGCTGGGTTGGGCCGCCCAGATGACTAAGGCCCAGGGAGGTCAGGTTTTTTTTCCTTTTCTTCTTCTTTTTTGCATTTCTATTTTTTTCCCTTTTTACAGAAAATTCTTTGCAAATTTTTGGAGTTGCCAAAAGGATTCTGTAAAATGTGGGACTTGGCCACATAATTAAAATGCAATGTTTGACGCAGCCACAAAAAGTTTGGAAGAAGTTTGAATTAGATGGAATTTGCAAAAACATGGAAAAGCAATTAATTTGCTGAGTTGGCACTATTTTAATTTGCTATAGTCCATCTTAGCTTGGAGGTGATGTTGTTTTCCTTGACAATCATTTGTTATGGAGTTTTTACTAAATGATGAACTATTTTGCAGCAACTTTTGTGCAACTTAAAAAATCACTTGCAAATTGAATTTGATTCCAAAGTGGAATTTCCAATGAGATATGAATCGAAGGTGATTAAGCATTGTTTGAAAAAAATGATTAGCTTAATCATAGGGGTTACTGTAGCATGACACTGGGGGTGTTACAGAAAAGACCGTTGCTCGTCCCCGACCGCCACTCATAAGGAAGACAATCAATAAATAAATCATGCTCCGACTTCATCACATAACGGTTCACCATACGTGCATGCTACGGGAATCACAAACTTTAGGACAAGTATTTCTCAAATCCACAGCTACTCAACTAGCATGACTCTAATATCACCATCTTCATATCTCAAAACAATTATCAAGTATCAAACTTCTCATAGTATTCAATGGACTTATCATGCTGTTTTTATTATACCTATCTTGGATGCTCATCACTTTAGGACTAAAATTTTAACCAAAGCAAATTATCATGCTGTTCTAAAAGACTCTCAAAATAATATAAGTGAAGCATGAGAGATCAATAATTTCTATAAAATAAAACCACCACCGTGCTCTAAAAGATATAAGTGAAGCACTAGAGCAAAACTATTTAGCTCAAAAGATATAAGTGAAGCACATAGAGTATTCTAGTAAATTCCGATTCATGTGTGTCTCTCCCAAAAGGTGTGTTCAGCCAGGATGATTGCGGTAAGCGAAAAATCAAAGACTCAAATCATACCATACGCTCCAAGCAAAACACATATCATGTGGTGAATAAAAATATAGCATCAAGTAAAGTTACCGGTGGACGAAGACGAAAGAGGGGATGCCTTCTGGGGCATCCCCAAGCTTAGGCTTTTGGTTGTCCATGGATTTTACCTTGGGGTGCCTTGGGCATCCCAAAGCTTAGGCTCTTGCCACTCCTTGTTCCATAATCCATCAAATCTTTACCCAAAAACTTGAAAACTTCACAACACAAAACTCAATAGAAAATCCCATGAGCTCCGTTAGCGAAATAAAACAAACCACCTCTTTAAGGTACTATAATGAACTCAAACTTTATTTATATTGGTGTTAAACCTACTGTATTGCAACTTCTCTATGGTTCATAACCTTCGATACTAGCCATAGATGCATAAAAATAAGCAAACAACACACGAAAAACAGAATCTGTCAAAAATAGAACAGTTTGTAGTAATCTGTATCTAACGCAAACTTCTGTAACTCAGAAAAACCTAAAAAATGGGACGACCTAGATAATTTGTTTATTGACCTACGGCAATTGGAATCAGTATTTTATCACGTTCTAGTGATTTTTTTCGTGAGCAGAAAGTTTCTGATTTTTTCAGCAAGATCAAATAATTATCATCCAAGAAGATCCTATAGGTTTTACTTGGCACAAACACTAACTAAAACATATAACCACATCTAACCAGAGGCTAGATCAATTATTCATTCAACAATAGAAATGAAATATATTGGGTTGTCTCCCAACAAGTGCTTTTCTTTAAATCCTTTTAGCTAGGCATTGATAATTTTAATGATTCTCGCATAAAAGACAAGAATTGAAGCGTGAAGAGAGCATCGTGAAACACGTGACAAACACATCTAAGTCTAACATACTTCCTATGCATAGGCATCTTATAGAAAAACAAATTATCATAGCAAGCAAAAACTAGCATATGCAAGGAAGCGGAAAGGAACAATAGCAATCTCAACATAACGAGAGGTAATTTAGTAACATGAAATTTTCTATAACCATAGTTTCCTCTCTCATAATAATTACATGTAGGATCATAAGAAAATTCAACAATATATCTATCACATAACATATTCTGAACACAATTGACATGCATGCGAAGTTGACACTCTTCCAAAATAGTGGGATTATCATTAACTAAAGTCATGACCTCTCCAAGCCCACTTTTATCAAAAATTTCAAAAGATTGATCAAAATCCAAATATGTGGGATCTAAAGTTGACACTATTCCAAACCCACTTTCAATATTATTGCAAACACTATTATCAAACTCATATTCATCATGGGGCCTAAATAAATTTTCAAAGTCATAAGAAGAATCACCCCAATCATGATCATTCCAACAAGTAGTAGACATAGCAAAACTAGCATCCCCAAGCTTAGGGTTTTGCATATTATTAGCACAATTGACATCAAGAGAATTTATAATAAAATCATTGCAATCATGCTTTTTATTCAAGGAGCTATTGTGAATCTCTTCATAAAGTACTTCATCACAATTTTCAGATTCACAAATTTCAAGAAAAACTTCATAAAGATAATCTACTGCACAAAACTCACTAGCAATTGGTTCATCATAATTGGATCTCTTAAAAAGATTAGCAAGCAGATGAGGATCCATAGATCTTAGGTTCTCTGTTTAGCAATAAATACACAACTATTCCAACCAAACGAGCAAATGAGCCAAGTAAGACATTAAGGAAAATGAAAAGACGAACAGAAGAAGGGCGAATAAAACGGCAAGGGTGAAGTGGGGGAGAGGAAAACGAGAGGCAAATAGCAAATAATGTAATGCGAGGGATAAGAGTTTGTGATGGGTACTTGGTATGTCTTGACTTGTGCGTAGACTCCCCGGCAACGGCGCCACAAATCCTTCTTGCTACCTCTCGAGCACTGCGTTAGTTTTCCCTTGAAGAGGAAAGGGTGATGCGGCAAAGTAGCATAAGTATTTCCCTCAGTTTTTGAGAACAAAGGTATCAATCAGTTAGGAGGTTACACACAAATCCCTCGTACCTGCACAAACAAATAAGAACCTTGCAACCAACGCGATAAAGGGGTTGTCAATCCCTTCACGGCCACTTGCAAAAGTCAGATCTCATAGAGATAATAAGATAAATATTTTTGGTATTTTTGTTGTATAGATTGAAAAGTAAAGATTGCAAAATAAACGGCGACAAAAATAGCTAGTTGACAGGAGATTAATATGATGGAAAATAGACCCAGGGGCCATAGGTTTCACTAGTGGCTTCTCTCAAGATAGCATAAGTATTACGATGGGTGAACAAATTACTGTCGAGCAATTGATAGAACAGTGCATAGTTATGAGAATATCTACGCATGATCATGTATATAGGCATCATGTCCGTGACAAGTAGACCGAAACGATTCTGCATCTACTACTATTACTCCACACATCGACCGCTATCCAGCATGCATCTAGAGTATTAAGTTCATAAGAACAGAGTAACGCATTAGGCAAGATGACATGATGTAGAGGGATAAACTCAAGAAATATGATATAAACCCCATCTTTTTATCCTCGATGGCAACAATACAATACGTGTCGTTTCCCCTTCTGTCACTAGGATCGAGCACCGCATGATTGAATCCAAAGCTAAGCACTTCTCCCATTGCAAGAATATCAATCTAGTAGGCCAAACCAAACTGATAATTCGAAGAGACTTGCAAAGATAACCAATCATACATAAAAGAATTCAGAGGAGATTCAAATATTGACAAACACACCGCAAAAAGAGTTACATCGAATAGATCTCCAAGTAGATCGAGGAGAACTTTGTATTGAGATCCAAAGAGAGAGAAGAAGCCATCTAGCTAATAACTATGGACCCGAAGGTCTGAGGTAAACTACTCACACATCATCGGAGAGGCTATGGTGTTGATGTAGAAGCTCTCCATGATCGATACCCCCTCCGGTGGAGCGCCGGAAAAGGCCCCAAGATGGGATCTCACGGATACAGAAAGTTGCGGTAGTGGAAATAGGGTTTCGTGGTGCTCCTGGATGTTTTCGGGGTATATGGATATATATAGGAGGAAGAAGTAGGTCGGTGGAGCTGCGAGGGGCCCACGAGGGTGGGGGCGTTCCCGAGGGGCAGGCGTGCCTCCCTGCCTCGTGGCCTCCTCGCTTCTTTCTTGACATCCACTCCAAGTCCTCTGGATCGCGTTTTTTCCAAAAATAACTCTCCCAAAGGTTTCATCCCGTTTGGATTTGGTTTGATATTCCTTTTCTGTGAAACACTGAAATAGGCAAAAAAACAATTTGCACTGGGCCTTCGGTTAGTAGGTTAGTCCCAAAAATAATATAGAAGTGTATAATAAAGCCCATTAAACATCCAAAACAGATAATATAATAGCATGGAACAATAAAAAATTATAGATACGTTGGAGGTGTATCAAGAGAGCACATCTAAGCTCCTTCAGATGCCTATTAATAACAAGAGGAGAGAAGTCACATGTCTTTAAGTGGGGAAAGACAGGTCAATATATTGGTTCTTTGCTTTAATTTGTTTTGCTTTGATTTTCTCTTACCCTACCTTCTCCCATTATCCAATACCTGATTCAGGGGGAGAAATAGTCCATATCTAGGGAAGACAATCTGCTGGAATTGGAATCCATTGCATATCTTTAATCTTTGGGGACATGTCTATATTCAAATGAAGTACTAAGTACTCACCCATTACATGTCAACCCAGTCTTGGTACTCTTGTGGTTAACTAGAATGTTCTTGTGTTATCTAACCCTATTTTCTCAAGTTCACCTCTTCCAAAGCCTTCTCAAGACCACAAGGTAAGTATATGCATCACATACATATGCATAATGATCTCTTGCTGCTGCACATATTGTTTGCAAGAAGGATTCATGAACATGAAGGTACACTTATTTTATCTACATTATTTGCTCTGATGCTTATATCCAAGATACATGTATCTTATTGCTTGCTCCGACATGCTTATGCATTCACATGTTCTTATATTCTATCTTTACATGATTGCATACATGTGGGGGGAGCCTATGCATGTTACATGTCCTTCCAAAGCTTTACTTGTTACTCTTCATATCTTTATCTAAAGCTTTGACGTATGTTGTCATCAATTACCAAAAAGGGGGAGATTGAAAGCACAAGTGCTCCTTGGGTGATTTTGGTAATTAATGTCAACATATCTCTTGTTGGACTAATACCTTTACCTAGTGTATTTCAGATCAGTTCAACAATGGCATGGCAAGGACTAGAGGATGTGGAACCCCTTCAAAATGCTAAGGACAAAGATTGGCAAAAGCTCAAGATTCTTATTTTTCATTTTAGTGATCCAAGATCACATTGAGTCCATAGGAAAGCCAATACTATTGAAAGGGGATGATGTGTTGCTTAATGGTCTACTTGCTCAAAGTGCTTAGTGATATTGCTCCAAAAACCCTCAACCACTTTCTCATTTCCACATATGTCCAAAACCTAAAGTCAAAGTTGGACCCACCGATTTGATCTATCCGGCGCCATCGAGTTCATTTGACCAAGCCACTGCTAGAAACCCTAGACAATTCGGTCTCATCGATAGGGATCTCGGTCTCATCGAGATGGCCTTGTAGAATCTTTGTTACCTATTGTAATTATTTCGGTCTCACCAAAATGTGCAATCGGTCCCAGCGAGTTTGCCTGACCAACTCCCTGTTTGCTCATTGCTGAAATCAGTCTCACCGAATTCATGCAATCGGTCTCACCGAGATGAGGTTTTGCCCTAACCCTAGCACATCAGTCCCACCGAGTTGATCATCTCGGTCCCACCGAGATTCCTAACGTTCACATTTTGAACTAAATCGGTCTCACTCAGTTCTTCTATTTGGTCTGACCAAGTTGGGTCAAATGTGTATAACGGTTGGATTTTGTGTGGAGGCTATATATACCCCTCCACCCCTTCTCCATTTAAGAGAGAGCCATCAGAACATGCCTGCACTTCCACTACTCATTTTCTGAGAGAGAGCCACCTACTCATGTGTTGAGACCAAGACATTCCAATTCAACAACAAGAATCTTGATCTCTAGCCTTCCCCAAGTTGATTTCCACTCAAATCATCTTTCCACCATAGCCAAATTTGTGAGAGAGATTGAGCGTTGGGGAGACTATCATTTGAAGCACATGAGCAAGGAGTTCATCATCATCACACCATCTATTACCTTTTGGAGAGTGGTGTCTCCTAGATTGGTTAGGTGTCACTCGGGAGCCTCCGACAAGATTGTGGAGTTGAACCAAGGAGTTTGTAAGGGCAAGGAGATCGCCTACTTCGTGAAGATCTACCTGAGTGAGGCAAGTCCTTCATGGGCGATGGCCATTGTGGGATAGACAAGGTTGCTTCTTTGTGGACCCTTCGTGGGTGGATCCCTCTGTGGACTCGCACAACCGTTACCCTTCGTGGGTTGAACTCTCCATCAACGTGGACGTATGATAGCACCACCTATCGGAACCACGCCAAAATTCTCCGTGTCTACATTGCATTTGCACACTCCAATCCCATCCCTTTAGTTTCTTGCAATTAGCATGATTTACCCTTTCCTCTACTCATACTCTTGCCATGCTTGCTTGAAATGTACTGTGAATGCTTAAACTTGTGCTAAAACTCCACCTCAACTTGAAGAACTTAAAAAACTGCTACTTTTGCTTGTCGAGTGTCTAATCCCCCCCTGTAGACACCTCCTGTTGATCCTTTCAATGATTCCAACGATGCTCACATAAAAGATAAGAATTGAAACATAAAGAGAGCATAATGAAGCATACGACTAGCACATTTAAGTCTAACCCACTTCCTATGCATAGGGATTTTGCGAGCAAACAATTTATGAGAGCAAGAATCAACTAGCATAGGAAGGCAAACAAGCAAAACTTAAAAACTTTCAACACATAGAGAGAGGAAACTTGATATTATTGTGATATGTAAAAGAATATGTTCCTCTCTCATAATAATTTTCAGTAGCATCATGAATGAATTCAACAATATAACTATCACGTAAAGCATTATTTTCATGATCCACAAGCGTAGAAATTTTATTAGTCTCCACATAAGCAAATTTCTTCTCACCAATAGTGGTGAGATAAAACTCAACAAAATAGCTATCATGTGATACTTTATTGACATAATCGATTTGAGCATTAAAATGATGATGACAATATTCATGGTGATCATTATTCTTTATACCATAAGTGTCATTGATATGTCTCCAACATATCTATAATTTTTGATTGTTCCATGCTATTATATTATCCATCTATGATGTTTTATATGCATTTATATGCTATTTTATATGATTTTTGGGACTAACCTATTAACCTAGAGGCCAGTGCCAGTTTCTGTTTTTTTTCTTGTTTTTGAGTATCGCAGAAAAGGAATACCAAATGGAGTCCAATTAACCTGAAAATTCAAGGAGATTGTTTTTGGACCAGAAGAAGCCCATGGAGTACCGGAGATGGACCATACGAGTCCCGAGGCCACCATGAGGGTGGGGGGAGCGCCCTACCCCCCTGGGCGCGCCCCCCTATCTCGTGGTCACCTCGTGGACCCCCTGACTTGTTCCTGATGCCAAAACCTCTTATAAATCCCCAAACTTCCAGAACATAACCTAGATCGGGAGTTCCGCCACCGCAAGCCTCTGTAGCCACCAAAAACCAGTTGGGGCCCTGTTTAGGCACCCTGCCGGAGGGGGGAATCCATCACCGGTGGCCATCTTCATCATCCCAGTGCTCTCCATGACGAGGAGGGAGTAGTACAACCTCGGGGCTGAGGGTATGTACCAGTAGATATGTGTTTGATCTCTCTCTCTCTCTCTCTCTCGTGTTCTTGATTTGGCACGATCTTGATGTACCGCGAGCTTTTCTATTATAGTTGGATCTTATGATGTTTCTCCCCCTCTACTCTCTTGTAATGGATTGAGTTTTCCCTTTGAAGTTATCTTATTGGATTGAGTCTTTAAGGATTTAAGAACACTTGATGTATGTCTTCCATGTGCTTATCTATGGTGACAATGGGATATTCACGTCATCTACTTGATGTATGTTTTGGTGATCAACTTGCGGGTTCAGTGACCTTGTGAATTTATGCATAGGGTTGGCACACATTTTCGTCTTGACTCTCCGGTAGAAACTTTAGGGCACTCTTTGAAGTTCTTTGTGTTGGTTGAATAGATGAATCTGAGACTGTGTGATGCATATCGTATAATCATGCCCACGAATACTTGTGGTGACAATGGAGTATCTAGGTAACATTAGGGTTTTGGTTGATGTGTGTCTTAAGGTGTTATTCTAGTACGAACTCTAGGATAGATCGAACGGAAAGAATAGCTTCGTGTTATGTTACTACGAACTCTTGAATAGATCGATCAGAAAGGATAAATTTGAGGTTGTTTCGTACCCTATAATAATCTCTTCTTTTGTTCTCCGCTATTAGTGAATTTGGAGTGACTCTTTGTTGCATGTTGAGGGATAGTTATATGATCCAATTATGTTATTATTGTTGAGAGAACTTGCACTAGTGAAAGTATGAACCCTAGGCCTTGTTTCGAAGCATTGTAATACCATTTGTGCTCACTTTTATCATTAGTTACCTTGTTGTTTTTATATTTTCATATTACAAAAACCTATATCTACCATCCATATTGCACTTGTATCACCATCTCTTCGTCGAACTAGTGCACCTATACAATTTACCATTGTATTGGGTGTGTTGGGGACACAAGAGACTCTTTGTTATTTGGTTGCAAGGTTGTTTGAGAGAGACCATCTTCATCCTATGCCTCCCACGGATTGATAAAGCTTAGGTCATCCACTTGAGGGAAAATTGCTACTGTCCAACAAACCTCTGCACTTGGAGGCCCAACAACGTCTACAAGAAGAAGGTTGTGTTGTAGACATCAAGCTCTTTTCTGGCTCCGTTGCCGGGGAGGTTAGTGCTTGAAGGTATATCTTTAGATCTTGCAATCGAATCTTTTTGTTTCTTGTTTTATCACTAGTATAGTTTATAAAAACTACAAAAAATGGAATTGAGGGTGCCTCATATGCTTCATCTTTCTAATATCTTCATGAAAATGATGGAGAGGAAAATTGTGCTCAAGTGTTAGAAGAAGAATGCATTAAAATGTTTGGCACTAAATATTTGAATAATGAGCATGATTGCAATGTTGTTAGTATGAATTCTTTCAATATCCATGATGCTAATGATATGCGAAGCCACGAGCTTGGGGATGCTATGTTTGATGAAGATGATACTTTTAGTCCCCCAAGTTTTGATGTGCAAATTTATTATGATGAAAGCATGCCTCCTATCTATGATGATTATTGTGATGACGCGTATGCTATAAATAATAATGATAACCATGAAACTTGTCATCTTGATTTCAATTTTCAATCCCATGATAGTTATTTTCTTGAATTTTCTCCCACTCTTCCGAATGAGAAGAATTTTGCTTATGTGGAGAGTAGTAAATTTTCTATGCTTGTAGATCATGAAAAGAATGCTTTATGTGATGGTTATATTGTTGAATTAATTCATGATGCTACTTAAAATTATTATGAGGGAGGAACATATGCTTGTAGGAATTGCAATAATATCAAGTTTCCTCTCTATGTGTTTAAAGTTTTGAAGTTATGCTTGTTTTGCCTTCCTATGCTAGTTGATTATTGTTCCCATAAGTTGTTTCCTCACAAAATCCCCATGCATAGGAATTGGGTTAGACTTGAATGTGCTAGTCATATTCTTCATGATGCTCTCTTTATGTTTCAATTCTTATCTTTTATGTGAGCATCATTGAAATCATCATGCCTAGCTAGGGGCGTTAAACGTTAGCGCTTGTTGGGAGACAACCCAATTTTATATTATTTATTTGTCTTTTGCTCCTGTTTAGTAATAAATAATTCATCTAGCCTCTATTTAGATGTGGTATTATGTTTTAATTAGTGTTCGTGCCAAGTAGAACCTTTGGGAAGACTTGGGTGAAGTCTTTGCGATCTTGCTGTAAAGAACAGAAACTTTTGCGCTCACGAGATTAGCTGTCATTTTTTACTGGAGAGTGTTTTTAGGTTGATTATTTTTTCAGATGATTAATAGACAAATTCCTCAGGTCCAAAAATTTATTTCCGAATTTTTGGAGGTACATAAGTATTCGAATGATACAGATTACTACATATTGTTCTGTTTTTGACAGATTCTGTTTTCTATGTGTTATTTTCTTATTTTGATGAATCTATGAGTAGTATCGGAGGGTATGAACCATATACAAGTTGGAATACAGTAGATATTACACCAATATGAATTTAGAATGAGTTCATAACAGTACCTAAGTGGTGATTTATTTTCTTACACTAACGGAGCTTACGAGTTTTCTGTTAAGTTTTGTGTTGTGAAGTTTTCAAGTTTTGGGTAAAGATTCGATGGACTATGGAATAAGGAGTGGAAAGAGCCTAAGCTTGGGGATTTCCAAGGCACACAAAGGTGATATTCAAGGACAACCAAGAGCCTAAGCTTGGGGATGCCCCGGATGACATCCCCTCTTTCGTCTTCGTTCATCGGTAACTTTACTTGGAGCTATATTTTTATTCACCACATGATATGTGTTTTTCTTGGAGCGTCATTTTATTTTATTTTGTTTTGATTGTTGTTCGAATAAAATACCAAGATCTGAAATTCTTAAATGTTAGAAAGTCTTCACATAGTTACATAATTATTCAAGTACTCATTGGTCGTCACTTATATCTTTCGGAGTAGTTTGTCGTTTGCTCTAGTGCTTCACTTATATCTTTTTAGAGCACGATGGTGGTTTTATTTTATAGAAATTATTGATCTCTCATGCTTCACTTATATTATTTTGAGAGTCTTTTAGAACAGCATGGTAATTTGCTTTGGTTATAAAATTAGTCCTAATATGATGGGCATTCAAGATGGGTATAATAAAAACTTTCATATAGAGTGCATTGAATACTATGAGAAGTTTGATACTTGATGATTGTTTTGAGATATGAAGATGGTGATATTAGAGTCATGCTAGTTGAGTAATTGTGAAATTGATAAATACTTGTGTTGAGGTTTGCAAGTCCCGTAGCATGCACGTATGGTAACCATTGTGTGACAAATTTGAAGCATGAGGTGTTTCTTTGATTGCCTTCCTTATGAGTGGCGGTCGGGGATGAGCGGTGGTCTTTTCCTACCAATCTATCCCCCTAGGAGCATGCTTGTAGTGCTTGGTTTTGATGACTTGTAGATTTTTGCAATAAGTATGTGAGTTCTTTACGACTAATGTTGAGTCCATGGATTATACGCACTCTCACCCTTCCATCATTGCTAGCCTCTTCGGTACCGTGCATTGCCCTTTCTCACCTTGAGAGTCGGTGCAAACTTTGTCGGTGCATCCAAACCCCGTGATATGATACGCTCTATCACACATAAGCCTCCTTATATCTTCCTCAAAACAGCCACCATACCTACCTATTATGGCATTTCCATAGCCATTCCGAGATACATTTCGATGCAACTTCCACCGTTCCGTTTATTATGACACGCTTCACCATTGTCATATTGCCTTGCATGATCATGTAGTTGACATCGTATTTGTGGCAAAGCCACCGTTCATAATTTTTCATACATGGCACTCTTGATTCTTGAGTCATTGCACATCCTGATACACCGCCGGAGGCATTCATATAGAGTCATATTTTGTTCTAAAAATCGAGTTGTAATTCATGAGTTGTAAGTAAATAAGAGTGTGATGATCATCATTATTAGAGCATTGTCCCGGTGAGGAAAGGATGATGGAGACTATGATTCCCCCACAAGTCGGGATGAGACTCCGGACGAAAATAAAAATAAAATAAAAAAGAGGCAAAAAAAGAGAAGGCCAAAAAAACAAAAAAATGAGAGAAAAAGAGAGAAGAGGCAATGCTACTCCTTTTTCCACACTTGTTCTTCAAAGTAGCACCATGATCTTCATGATAGAGAGTCTCTTATGTTGTCACTTTCATATACTAGTGGGAATTTTTCATTATAGAACTTGGCTTGTATATTCCAATGATGGGCTTCCTCAAAATGCCCTAGGTCTTCGTGAGCAAGCAAGTTGGATGCACACTCACTTAGTTTCTTTTGTTGAGCTTTCATATATTTATAGCTCTAGTGCATCCATTGCATGGCAATCCCTACTCGCTCACATTGATATCCATTGATGGGCATCTCCATAGCCCATTAATACGCCTAATTGATGTGAGACAATCTTCCTTTTATTTTCGTCTTCTCCACAACCACCATTCTATTTCACCTATAGTGCTATGTCCATGGCTCGCGCTCATATATTGCGTGAAAGTTGAAAAAGTTTGAGAATACTAAAGTATGAAACAATTGCTTAGCTTGTCATCAGGGTTGTGCATGATTGGAGCATTTTGTGTGACGAAAATGAAGCATGGCCAAACTATATGATTTTGTAGGGATGAGCTTTCTTTGGCTATGTTATTTTGAGAAGATATAGTTGCTTGGTTAGTATGCTTGAAGTATTATTATTTTTATGTCAATATTAAACTTTTGTCTTGAATCTTTGGGATCTGAACATTCATACCACAATAAAGAAAATTACATTGAAAATTATGCTAGGTAGCATTCCACATCAAAAATTCTATTTTTATAATTTACCTACTCGAGGACGAGTAGGAATTAAGCTTGGGGATGCTTGATACGTCTCCAACGTATCTATAATTTTTTATTGTTCCATGCTATTATATTATCCATCTAGGATGTTTTATATGCTATTTTATATGATTTTTGGGACTAACGTATTAACCTAGAGCCCAGTGTCAGTTTCTGTTTTTTCCTTGTTTTTGAGTATCGAAGAAAAGGAATACTAAATGGAGTCCAATTGACCTGAAAATTCACGGAGATTGTTTTTGGACCAGAAGAAGCCCACGAAGTACCGGAGATGGACAAGAGTCCCGAGGCCACCACGAGGGTGGGGGTGTGCCCTACCCCCCCTGGGCGCGCCCCCTATCACGTGGCCACCTCGTGGACCCTCCTGACTTGTTCCCGACGCCAACACCTCTTATATATCCCCAAACTTCCAAAACATAACCTAGATCAGGAGTTCCGCCGCCGCAAGCCTCTGTAGCCACCAAAAACCAATCAGGGCCCTGTTCCGGCACCCTGCCGGAGGGGGGGTCCATCACCAGTGGCCATCTTCATCGCGCTCTCCATGACGAGGAGGGAGTAGTTCACCGTCGGGGCTGAGGGTATGTACCAGTAGCTATGTGTTTGATCTCTCTCTCTCTCTCATGTTCTTGATTTGGCACGATCTTGATGTATCGCGAGCTTTGCTATTATAGTTGGATCTTATGATGTTTCTCCCCCTCTACTTTCTTGTAATGGATTGAGTTTTCCTTTTGAAGTTATCTTATTGGATTGAGTCTTTAAGGATTCGAGAACACTTGATGCATGTCTTGCATCTGCTTATCTATGGTGACAATGGGATATTCATGTGATCTACTAGATGTATGTTTTGGTGATCAACTTGTGGGTTCAGTGACCTTGTGAACTTATGCATAGGGTTTGGCACACGTTTTCGTCTTGACTCTCCAGTAGAAACTTTGGGGCACTCTTTGAAGTTCTTTGTGTTGGTTGAATAGATGAATCTGAGATTGTGTGATGCATATCATATAATCATGCCCACGGATACTTGTGGTGACAATGAAGTATCTAGGTGACATTAGGGTTTTGGTTGATGTGTGTCTTAAGGTGTTATTCTAGTACGAACTCTAGGATAGATTGAACAGAAAGAATAGCTTCGTGTTATTTTACTACGAACTCTTGAATAGATCGATCGGAAAGGATAACTTTGAGGTGGTTTCGTACCCTACAATAATCTCTTTGTTTGTTCTCTGCTATTAGTGACTTTGGAGTGACTCTTTGTTGCATGTTGAGGGATAGTTATATGATCCAATTATGTTATTATTGTTGAGAGAACTTGCACTAGTGAAAGTATGAACCCTAGGCCTTGTTTCGAAGCATTGCAATACCGTTTGCGCTCACTTTTATCATTAGTTACCTTGTTGTTTTTATATTTTCATATTACAAAAACCTATATCTACCATCCGTATTGCACTTGTATCACCATCTCTTCGCGGAACTAGTGCACCTATACAATTTACCATTGTATTGGTTGTGTTGGGGACACAAGAGACTCTTTGTTATTTTGTTGCAGGGTTGTTTGAGAGAGACCATATTCATCCTACGCCTCCCACGGATTGATAAAGCTTAGGTCATCCACTTGAGGGAAATTTGCTACTGTCCTACAAACCTCTACACTTGGAGGCCCAACAATGTCTACAAGAAGAAGGTTGTGTAGTAGACATCAGTCATCACAATAATAATCACAGATAGAAAGTTTGTTATCAAAATCAATTGAAACCTCTTCCAAGATAGTGGAATCATCATTAAATAAAGTCATGACCTCTCCAAATCCAGTTTCATCAATATAATCATCATAAATAGGAGGCATGTTTTCATCATATTAAATATTCTCATCAAAACTTGGGAGACTAAAAATATCATCTTCATCAAACATAGAATCCCCAAGCTTAAGGCTTTGCATATCATTAGAATCATGGATATTCAAAGAGTTCATACCATCAACATTGCAATCATGATCATCATTCAAAGATTTTTTGTCAAACATTTTATAGAATTCTTCTTCTACCAATTGAGCACAATTTTCTTTTTCATCATTTTCACGAATTTTTTTTATAAAGATGAATAATATGATGCAACCTCAATTCCATTTTTTTGTACTTTTCTTTTTTTAAAGCAAACTAGTGATAAAACAAGAAACTAAAAGATTCAGTTGCAAGATCTAAAGATATACCTTCAAGCACTCACCTCCCCGGCAATGGCGCCAGAAAAGAGCTTGATGTCTACTACGCAACTTTATTCTTGTAGACTCATGTTGGGCCTCCAAGCGCAGAGTTTTGCAAGACAGTAGCAATTTTCCCTCAAGTGGATGACCTAAGGTTTATCAATCCGTGGGAGGCATAGGATGAAGATGGTCTCTCTCAAACAACCCTGCAACCAAATAACAAAGAGTCTCTTGTGTCCCCAACACACCAAATACAATGGTAAGTTGTATAGGTGCACTAGTTTGGCGAAGAGATGGTGATACAAGTGTAATTTTGATAGTAGATATTGATTTTTGCAATAGGAACAATAAAAAAACAGCAAGGTAGCAAGTAACAAAAGTGAGCACAAACAGTATTGCAATGCTTGAAAATGAGGCCTAGGGTCCGTACTTTCACTAGTGCAATCTCTCAACAATGCTAATATAATTGGATCATATAACCTTCCCTGAACGTGCGATGAAGAATCACTCCAAAGTTCCTATCTAGCGGAGAACATAAGAAGAAATTGTTTGTAGGGTACGAAACCACCTCAAAGCTATTCTTCCCAATCAATCTATCCTAGAGTTCGTACTAAAATAACACCAAGCTATTTTTTCCGATCGATCTAGCCAAGAGTTCGTACTAAAATAACACCATATGATACATATCAACCAACTCTAATGTCACCTAGATACTCCAATGTCACCACGAGTATCCGTGAGTTGATTATACAATACACATCAAACAATTTCAGATTCATAATACTCAACCCAACACAAAGAACCTCAAAGAGTGCCCCAAGATTTCTATCGGAGAAACAAAGACGAGAACATGCATCAACCCCTATGCATAGATTACCCCAATGTCACCTCAGGAATCCATGAGTTGAGTGACAAAACACATATCAAGTGAATCAATATGATACCCCATTGTCACCACGGGTATTCATAGCAAGACATACATCAAGTGTTCTCAAATGCATAAAAGTATTTAATCCGATAAGAACGAAATCTCAAAGGGAAAACTCAATTCACAACAAAGATAGAGAGGGGGAAACACCATATGATCCAACTATATTAACAAAGCCCGCGATACATCAAGATCGTCACATCTCAAGAACATGAGAGAGAGAGAGAGAGATTAAACACATAGCTACTGGTACAAACCCTCAGCCCCGAGGGTGAACTACTCCCTCGTCATCATGGTGGCCGCCGGGAAGATGAAGATGGCCACCGGTGATGATTTCCCCCTCCGGCAGGGTGCCGGAATGGGGTCTAGGTTGGTTTTTCATGGCTATAGAGGCTTGATCTAGGGTTATTTCTGATGGTTTCTCTATTTATAGGATTTTTTGTGTTGGTTTCACGCGAAGACGGGCCTCGAGGTGAGGACAACCCACCTAGGCGCGCATGGGCCTCCTGGCGCGCCCAGGTGTCTTGTGCTCATCTCCTTCACCTTCTGGTCCTCCCACGAAGCTTCTATTGCCTCTTTTGTTCCAAAAAAAATTGTCAAAAAGTTTCGTTGCATTTGGAGAACTTTTATTTCTGCACAAAAAACAACACCATGGTAGTTCTTCTGAAACAGCGGCAGTCCGGGTTAGTTCCATCCAAATCATACCAGAACATGATATCTTCATCAATTGACCTCATGACCAGTTGTTGGATCTATTGTCTTCTCCAAGCTTTGATTTGATTATGGGCTATCATAAAATCAAAATAAGAACCAATGGTTTTCATAATGTTGTTTTACTCGAGGATATTTCCTTGAGCATACACCATTATATCTTTTGCTCTGACCAATGCTATCACCTTGTTCACATAGTTATGGAATTCTATCTATATGGAAATCTTGGTGAATTGTTGTTGAACCCATCGACAACATCTTCATCTTCTCCATGATTCATGTTGAACATTTAAGTTAGTGTTGGAAACTTTTGTAAGCATTTTTCGTGCCAGCTCATGAGTACATGAAAGAAGTGACTTCCCTAATTCACGTGTTTTTTATGTAAGTTGCCGCCGTGAATTCAAGAAAGGTTGTTTTTTGCTTCCTCTGGAATCATCCCAAGTCAGTCATGCTTGTGCGAAGTATTCTATGGCCTGATACACTAATCATCTCCATTCCATATGTATTCCCTATCATACCAAGCCACCGATTGACTTGTTCAAGGATAAGAAGTTCATCGATAAGTGCACAAGGATTTCGATATCCTTGATGATGGTTTCCAACCAAAACTCGGTAGTGTTTTGTTGTAAGACTTATATGTGGTCATGCTTCTCTTGCACAGCGTGTTCACATGTGTCTTGCAATCCAACTCATGTTTTGGAGTTCAACTATAATTTGGTTGTGTTTTTGTCATGGGACAGGGCGCTCGAGGCCACATTTCTGTGGGACGTGCTTCGTGCTTGGTTCAGCATCGCTTGTCCATTTGTGTTGCATGACCAATGGTTGCGTTTTGTGCTGCATCCGTATAGTGTTTGTCTATGATGTTTGTACACCATTTCTGGATGTTGTTTCCCTGTTGTTGGCCCTTTGACCACTTGTCTCACACCTCGTGTGGTGGTGGGTTTAGTCCTCTTGCTTGCCTCCATGGTCTCGTTGGTCACACATCTTTTTTCTTACTACGATTGTGTTTCCCTTTCCGTTTGTTCCTTTATGCCACACATCACATGCCGTGCACACTTAGCCTACCTCTTGCTTCACTTCACAACTTCTGGTTCATCCAACTTTATTGCTAGTGTTGTTGTTCGTTTGCATTAGTCCTTGCTTCACCAATCGGCGTGCCATTTGCTTCTCCCATCGATTGCATTTTTGGTACTTTCCTGTGCTTGTCACGGATATGCCGCCTTCCTCACCATCCTTCTTATCTCATCTTCGTGTTTGTAGGTGTTTGGGTTTGTTTCTTTGCTCTTCAGTCCTGGTTGTTTCTGTCCTTCGCTTCACACGCTGACTGAGGTTCGGGTTTTGTTTCCCTCTTACCCATGTTTGATCTCGTGTTCTTACTCAATGTGTTTTTTCCTATTGTTGCCTGAAGGTGTTTGGAGCCCCATGTGTCCTGTTCAGTTGTACCTATTCCAGGGCCCTATGTCTTATGTTTGGGGTCAGTAGCTCCTTCATTCCATTGCCCGTGTTCTCTTTCGTTACTGTCATTTTCCTTTCATTGTAGCGTTACAAGACATAGGGCCCTGTAATAGGTACTGAACAATGAAAGTTACTACTGGTGTTTCCTCTGGCTATTTTTGTTGTTGTCGTTTTTTCTTCTCAAGAATAAAAGCTCTTAGTTGTTGAATGTATGGTTGTGCATGTATATTGTATACCTCGGCCCACCTCCTAGTCATTGTATAGTTGAGGTTGTGGCCCACCTTGTACTCCATATATATGTGCGCTATGCACCGATCAATATATTGAGTTGCATTGCCAAGACTTTAATTTCCAACATGGTATCATACCTCTGATCCTAAACCCTAACCGGCTGCCGCTGCCACCGCGAACCCCATCGCCGCCGCTGCACCATGCTGCCGCGCCACCGCTCACTCTACCCGCTTCCGCACTTCCCTCCCTAACCCTAACCGCGCCACCGCCCTAGCCGCACCTCCCCTAGCCGCGCCGCCTCTGCCAAGACGCGCCTCCTATTCCTCACCGCGCTGCCTTCCC